>NC_090372.1:71868214-72191967 GCF_036365525.1 Heterodontus francisci | reverse complement strand
TCCCGCAGAAAATCGAGAGAACTACCATGGAAATGAATTCCAGGTAAATCAGTTCAGGTTCCGGTTCCACGACAAAGAGTCATCTCCAGACTTCACCATAGCTTTGGTCCAGATGTGGATACAAGAATTGAATGCGAGCTCAGAATAGTGGCTTTTGACAACAAGGCAGCATTCAACCAATTACGGTATCAGTGAGCCATAATAAAACTGCAGTCAATGGCAGTCAAAGGAAAAGCCTTCTGTGGCTAGAGTCAAAGTTAATACAAATGAAAATGGTGCCTTTGTCGGAGGCCAGTTATCACAGCCTGGGACCGTGTTGCAAAATTTCCTCATGGAAGAATTTGCAGCCTAGGCACCTTCAGCTGTTTCATCACTGAACTTCCCTTCATCCTAAGGTCAGATGTGGAAATTTTCACTGATGATTCCAGAATGTTCCGTTTCATTTTCAACTCAACCGATAATCAAGCAGCCCATGCCAGCCTGAAGCAGGGTATGGACAACATCCAGGCTTTGGCTGTAAATGGCAGTAACATTAAAGACGCATAAGCCCAATCGATTGATCTCGAACAAGAGAAAGCCAGGTCCACATTCCTTGACCTTCAACAGCGCAACCATTGCCAAGTCCACAGCATCAATATCGTGGAGGCCATCATTGATCAGAAGCTCAACTGGACTACCTGCAACAACATTGTGACTATAAGGGCAGGGTAGAAGCTGTGTAATCTGTGATAAGTGGCTCACATCCTGACTTCTCAAAGCCTCTCCACCATCTATAACAACAACAACTTGCATTTATATAGCGTCTTTAATCCAATAAAATGTCCTAAGATGCTTCACAGGAGCATTAACAAAAAAAAAAAAATTGACACTGAGACACTTAAGAAGATATTAGGACAAATGACCAAAAGCTTGGCCAAAGACATAGGTTTTATGGAACATCTTAAAGGAGGAGAGAGAGGTAGAGAGGTAGAGAGTTTTTAGTGAGGCAATTCCAGAGCTTAGGGTCCAGGCAGCCAAAGACATGGCCGCCAGTGGTGGCACAATTAAAATCAGGGATGCACAATAGACTAGAATTGGAGAAGTGCAGATATCTCGGAGGGCTATAGGGCTGCAGGAGATTACAGAGATAGATAGCGGCAAGACCAGTGTGGGATTTGAAAACAAGGATAAGAATTTTAAATTGAAGTGTTGCCAGACCAGGAGCCAATGTAGGTCAGTGAGCATAGGGATGATGGGTGAACAGAAGTTGGTGAGACTTAGAATATGGGCAGTAGAGTTCCTGATGAGCTCAAGCTTACGGAGGGTAGAAGATATGAGACCAACCAGGACTGAATTGGAATAGTCAAATCCAGAAGTAAAAATAGGCAGAGATGAGGGTTTCAGCAGCAGTTGAGCCTAGGAAGGACTGAGGAACTAATGTTACAGATGTAGAAGTAGGCAGTCTTGTTGATGGAGTGGATATGTGGTCGGAAGCTCATTTGAGGGTAAAATAGGAAGCCCAGGTTGTGACTGGTGTTATGCAGCCTCCGACAGTGGCCAGGGAGAGGGATGGATTAGGTGAATGATGTGTAGCGGGCAAAGTTTCTGGCAAACACCGAAGGCAATGGCTTTGGTCTTCCCAATATTTAATTGGAGGAAATTTCTGCTCATCCAGTACTAGTGACAGCATATATGTAGAACAGACTTTGTGTTCTCAGATGATGCCGCTGAGGGGCAGCAGGTAGATGAGAAAGAGGAGAGGACCAATGATAGATCCTTGTGGCATTCCAGAGGTACTGATGCGAGAGGTGAAAGAGAAGCCATTGTAGGAGATTCTCTGACTATGACTGGATAGATAGGAATGGAAGCAGGTGAGAGCAGTCCCACCCAGCTGGACAATGGAGAAGAGGTGTTGGGGGAGGATGGTGTGGCCAACCATATCAAAAGCTGCAGACAGGTCGAGAAGGACGAGAAGGGATAGTTTACCTTTGTCACAATCATGTAGGATGTCATTTGCAACTTTGATAAGTACCTTTTCAGTGCTGTGGCAGGGGCACAGAAAGACTGGAGGAGATCAAACATGAATTTGCCAGAAAGATGAGCACGGATTTAGGAGACAGCAACACGTTCAAGGATTTGAGAGGAAAGGGAGGCTGGAGATGGGGGCGACAGTTTGCAAGGACTGAGGGATCAAGGGCTTTTAGTCGAAGGGAGGGATGATGACAACAGAGCAGATTTGATGCAGAGGGGGGACAGTGTTTGAGTAGGGGGAACCGTTATCAATATCAGCTAACATTGGGGCCAGGAAGGGAAGTTGGGTGGACAGCTGTTTAGGGGGAAAAAGGTCAAGGGAGCCAGAAATGGGTCTCATGGACAAGATGAGGAAAGAATCTAGAGAAAGATGCGAGTTCAGGAGTAGGTCAAGGAGGAATTTAATGCTTGTCAAAAGCCTGAAGCGGTGCAGCTAGGAAACAATCAAGGAGCTCAATACCAATTAGTTTGTTTAATTGGTGTCCTTACCACTGGACTCAATCCCCTTCATCACCAGCAGACTGTGGCTGAGGTATACACAATCTACTGGATCTGCTGCTTCAACTCATCAAGGTTACTTCAAAAGTATCCCATTCCCCATGTAACCTCTGCCACCAAGAAGGATAAGAACAGCAATGCCCTGGAAGGACCATCACACCTGAGTCCTTATTCAAATCATACATCATGCTGACATGGCTGTATATCACTGTTCCTTCATTATTGCTGCATCAATAGCCTGGACCCTCCATCGCCACAAGTACTATTGTCTCATGGAGAAAACCAAACGCTAACTTTTTAGTGTTAGGGATGGGTAATAAATATGCCCCCACCCCCCCACCATTGCAGCCAGACAATGAACACTTGGGCAATAAATGCTGGCCATGCCACTGATGGTAACATCTCAAGAACGAATTAAAAAAAACGACTTTGCAAGTGAAACATATAGAAAAAAAGATGATTGAAATTTCAGCAAATGTATATAATACCTTCGTCCATTGAATGCTGATAGCCGATATTCACAGACATAAATAATCAACAGAACATGATGCCCTGTGGAGAACTTTTGTGTAACTCCAACTAACTAATGAAACAGGTATGTTGGCCACATTGTTCTCTGCGTGAAATTCCTTGGTGCACAGATGTACGAAATATCTGGATCAAAAATCACTTCTGCACTGTGTATCTGCAAACTCTTTCATCACATTGTAAAGCTGTATTCTGAATTAATAATATAAGAAATCCATGTTCCCTTGGGAAAAAGAAAGTCAGCTTTTTTTCAGAAATTTATGCAACAGTCAATTGATTTCCTTGGGCTGTTTTCAGTTGAGCTACTAGGAATTGCACCAAACTCAATTAGCAATATGATTGGCAGGATCTTCATCATTGCATTTAAAGACTAACTCAACCATCAAACTTAAATTCATTGTCAGCTTTAAAAAGTGAAGTGGCTCTTTAATGAAGATTGCTGCTAATGCCAAGAATCGTTCTTGGTACTTCTCCTAAGCAACAGCAGTAACTGTGGTGGAAGATCATCAGGAAACCAAATAAATGAGTAACTGGAGTCTGTGTTGATCTTCCACTACAGTTACAGTGGCTAACCCTTGAGGGAATTCACAATGTAACTATTACTCTCTATAAAAAAAAAGAGAATGTGATTGAACTTTATGCGGGCATTGACTAGATAGGTCTTATGGTCAACTGAAAATAGCCACTATACTGGGTACATTATTGATTCACTTAAAGTCCACATCAGTCTGTGGTAATCATGAAATTAAAACAGAAAGTGCTGGAAATATTCAGTAGGTCTGGCAGCATCTGTGGAGAGAGAAGCAGAGTTAACGTTTCAGGTCTGTGATCTTTCATCAGAACTGGCAAAGGTTAGAAAAGAATTAAGCAAGTGAAGGGGCTGGGGTGCAGGAATTGGTGGAGAAGAGAACAAAAGGGAAGGTGTGTGATAGGGCAGAGAGCAGGAGAGATTAAATAACAAAGCTGACCTGGGACAAAGGAAAAGAATGTATTAATGCTTGTGGTGAAAGTATTAGTTCATAGAGAGTGTTAATAGCAGAATAATGAGCAGCTCTGTCTACATGAAAAACAGGCACATGGTTAAAAAAATGAAATGAGATGAAAAAATATAAAAATATAAAAAATGGCCTGTCATACTCTGAAGTTATTGAACATCGATGTTCAGTCCGCAGGGCTGTAGAGTGCCTAATCGAAAGTGTTGCTTGTGTTGATGTTCACTGGTACACTGGAGCAGGGCAAAGACCGAAACGTGGGCATGAGAGCAATGGGGTGGTGGGGGGTGTTGAAATGGCAAGTGACCGGAAGCTCGGGGTCATGCTTTCGGACTGAGTGGAAGTGTTCCGCAAAGCGATCATCCAATCTGTGTCTGGTCTCCCCAATATAGAGGCGACTGCATTGTGAGCAGCAAATACAGTATACTAAATTGAAGGAAGTACAAGTAAATCATTGCTTCACCTGGAAGGAGTGTTTGGGGCCATGGACGGTGATGAGAAAGGAGGTGAAAGGGCAGGTATTACACCTCCTACAATTGCATGGGAAGGTGCTGTGGGAAGGGGACGAGATGTTGGGGGTGATGGAGGAGTGGACCAGGGTGTCGCAGATGGAATTATTCCTTTGAAATGTTGATGGGGAGGAGAAAGGAAGATGTGTTTGGTGGTGGCATCATGCTGGAGGTGGCAGAAATGGCAGAGCATGATCCGTTGGATGTGAAGACTGGTGGGGTGGAAAGTGAGGACAAGGGGAACCCTGTCGTGGTTCTGGGAGGGAGGGGAAGGGGTGAGGGCAAAAGTGCGGGAAATGGGTTGGACACGATTGAAGGCTGTGTCAACCACAGTGGGGGGGAATCCTCGGTTGAGGAAAAAGGAGGACATATCAGAAGTGCTGTTGTGGAAGTTCAGAACAGATGCGTCAGCGACGGAGAAACTGGGAGAATGGGATGGAGTTCTTACAGGAAACAAGGTGTGAAGAAGTGTAGTCAAGGTAGCTGTGGGAGTTGGTGGGCTTGTGATCAATATTAGTAGACAGCCTATCCCAGCGATGGAGACACAGAAGTTGAGGAAGGGAAGGGAAGTGTCAGAAATAGACCAAGTGAAGGTGAGAGAAGGGTGGAAATTGGAAGCAAAGTTGATGAAGTTTTCCAGTTTGAGGCAAGAGCAGGAAGTGGCACCGATACAGTCACCAATGTACTGGAAAAAGAGGTGAGGGAGGGGGCCCGAGTAGGACTGGAACAAGGAATGTTCGACATATCCCACAAAGAGACAGGCGTAACTGTGACCCTTGAAGGTACTCATAGCAACACCTTTAATTGGAAAAAGTGAGTGGAGTTGAAGGAGAAGTTGTTCAATGTGAGAACACGTTCAGCCAGGCAGAGAAGGGTGGTGGTGGATAGGGATGGAGACTGGTTCAAGGAAGAAGTGGAGAACCCTCAGACCATCCTGGTGGGGGATGGAGGTGTAGAGAGATTGGAAGTCCATAGTGAAGAGGAGGCGGTTAGGGCCAGGAAACTGGAAATTGTCAAACCCCATAGGGTGTCCGAAGAGTCACAGATGGAGGTGGGAAGAGACTTTTCCAGTTCTGATGAAAGGTCACAGACCTGAAACATTAACTCTGCTTCTCTCTCCACAGATGCTGCCTGACCTGCTGAGTATTTCCAATCAAATTTTCAGTGGCTTGAAAGCTCTGTGAAAATTAGGCACAGGCCTAAGCCTTACTAAATTGGCTGTCTTTGCACCATTTTATGCCTGTAAAATGGTGCAACAACATTTAATTTCATCACCACTGTCTTTTGGATGAGGTATTAAACTGTGTCTCTGTCTGTTTATTTAGGTTGATCCCATGGCACAATTCAAAGAAGAGTGAAGATTTCTCCTTGTGTCCTGGCCAACAATTTTCCCTCAACTAATACCAACAAAAATAGATTATCTGGTCATTCATTCATTTGCTGTTTGTGGGATCTTGCAGTGTGAAAATTTGCTCCCAAATTTGCTTCTCCCCCCTGCTTCTTTGTTTCTTCTCTCATTTTGATGGCAAGATGGTGGATGTTATAGCATGGTGTGGCATCGAAAAGAACTAACAATGGCTGGTAGCTGCATTCAGAATTAATATTTAAAGATTGGGTTCCAAAGATGGGATTTTAACCCCAGTTCTCACAAGTTCTGCTCAGTACTGGGCCCACCACTGAATACTGTACACAGGCATGATTATGAACACAACAGACCCACCTAAGTTTCAACTTCCAATTGTTTACAGTTTCCTTGCAGGGCCCATAGCAGCTCTCCTGCTCCTCCTGACCCACAAGGAAACCTTGGGATGTCCCTGCCCTGGGATTTTCTCCCCCAGCCCTGACCATGATATCCAGATCCTCCCCCTCATCACTTAACTTATTCCCATTCCTACCTGCCAGGCAGGCAGCTTGTCATCCCCACCAGGTTCGGGTGGAAGTCCTTCCTTCTCTGAGTAATGAGGCCCTGGCCTCATAAAATGGCTCGAACCTAACATAGCCTGTCATGAGTGCTTTCTACACAACACCCTCACACCCAGGGTAATAACTGGGGCTTCATGCTCACAGTTGGCATTGGCTTTTTCTGGGAATAAAACAGAAATGGGGACAGTTATTTAACCTGAAGAGTTAACTGGTGCAACATTTTTGAGAATTGATGTATCCTCAAATGAAAAAGAGCACTCTTTTCATCTCTGACCACTTCCACCCTGATCTTTCTCTCTAAAACCACAACAGGCATCTCATCAGAACACTTAGGTATTTTCTCCCTCTCTCTCTGTCTCATTGGTGTTAGAAATTGGAGGAGAGGGGAGAGGAGAGGGTGGAAGGGGATTGTTGTGGGAGGGTGGTACTATGTGAGAGAGAGAGGAACAAGAGGAAAAAAGAAACAAGAATGGAGGACAGGGAAGGGGAGAAGAGAGAGGTTGGGGGAGGGAGGTTTGAGATGGAAAGGGAAAGCCAGAATGTTCCTTAGTAGTTGGAGGGTGGGTGGTGGTTCCAAGGCCTAATGCAGGGACAGGTTGAGGCCAATGTCATATTCTAATAGAGGAGGTGGGACAGGTTAGGGGAGGTAATGGGGATGAACAGAGAACAGGGTGTTTCTCCATTTGGGATTCGGGATTTGACAGCAAACAATATTAATGTGGGGATCTGACGTCAGTGTTTACCTTTGTATTTGGGGTGGGGTGAAGGAAAGGTGGAAAGATAAGGCCAGAAACTTCTTCTTGTGTGGGCAGTACTGAAGGCCAAGATGCTACTCCATAGTGGCTGTTCCCGAGTCCTGAAGTAATTTTGTTGCTTAGTGGGGGAGTCTAACACTAGACTGCTTCTCAGTGAGGGGGTGTGGTGGGATGGTGGGGTGGTGGTGGGTGATGAGTAGGCATGTCACAGCCAGTCAGTGGATAGTGTGCCAGAGGATTATTCACAACCTAGTTGTGTTCATCACCAAGTGGACCTGACTTTGTCTGAGACATGTTTTCCAGGCATTGAGAGCTCATTGACAAATGCTGTGACCAATTAAGAGATGTGTGATCAAGAAACTGGAACTTTATATACAATACCAAATGGCCCAGGTCTCTTGCCTGAGGGGGCAGCTTTCATTTCAGTTACACACACATGCTGAATAATTTGGATAAGTTTACCTTTTGTTGCGATTTAACAGAATACTCATGCTAACCATAATAATAAAAGCAAAATACTGCGGATGCTGGAAACCTGAAATAAAAACAAGAAATGCTGGAAATACTCAGCAGGTCTGGCAGCATCTGTGGAAAGAGAAGCAGAGTGTGATTGTTCAGTTTATATATGATTGACAGTATCTTTTTAAATTTGTTTGGTCAGATATTTAAAATCCTGAAAATCCTGGTGAGTTTTCCACGATTAAAAAAGTGCTCTGTTTAGATCAAGAGTCAACTCAGGGATTCTTTGAAATGAGGAAACGATCAGTTTGAAGTTCCTGAAAGAGTGAAAAATCATTTTAAATGTCCAAGAAACAGTTCAGATTATTTTATTTAGAGATACAGCACTGAAACAGGCCCTTCAGCCCACTGAGTCTGTGCCGATCAAGAACCACCCATTTACAATAACCCTACAGTAATCCCATATTCCCTACCACCTACCTACACTGGGGGCAATTTACAATGGCCAATTTATCTATCACCTGCAAGTCTTTGGCAGTGGGAGGAAACCAGAGCACCTGGCGAAAACCTATGCGGTCACAGGGAGAACTTGCAAACTCCATACAGGCAGTACCTAGAATTGAACCCGGGTCCTTGGAGCTGTGAGGCTGCAGTGCTAACCACTGTGCCACCTACCAGTATAAGAATTTTTTTTTAAAAAAGGAACATTGAGTGGCCCTGAAATTCTTGGAGATGAAGAGCTCATAAATCACATATATACCTGGAGAATAAAGCTAGGTTATGTGTTGGATTGTGGCTCTGTTGTGATTCCACTGCATTTGGACTGGACCTTTAAATTCTGGCTGGGAGGGCCATTGGCGGATCTTCATTCTGGCCCTCCTGCATGAAAGAAGTTTATGAAATGCGTCCAGCGAACATCAATGCAAGCTCGAGGAACCGCATCTCATTTACCAATTAGGCACGCTACAGCCTGCCGGACTGAACATTGACTTCAATAATTTCAGAGCATGGCGAGCTCACCCTTTTCATCTTTAGTTATTTTTTTTATTTTTTATTTGTTATTTGGTTATTTTATTTTATTTTTTTTAGTTTGTTTAGTTTGTTTCTACTGTGCCTGCCCATTGTTTCAGAGTTTTTTTTAATGTTTGTGCTTGGAGTGCTTTGTGCTTTACAATCTATTCATACCCTCTCTGTACTAATGCTTTGTCTTTCAGCACACCATTAACAGACTGTTTGCCTTTGTTCCATGACCTTCTGGTCAGTTATTCTCTGTGACCCTCTGTCCGATCAGCACCTTCTCTTTTGTTATCTCTTGCGCCATCCCCAGCTTTACTTGCTTAAAACCTTTTATATTTCTAATATCTGCCAGTTCTGATGAAGGGTCATTGACCTGAAATGTTAACTCTGCTTCTCTCTCCACAGATGCTGCCAGACCTGCTGAGTATTTCCAGCATTTCTTGTTTTTATTTCGGATTTCCAGCATCTGCAGTATTTTGCTTTTATTATTATGAAATGCATCACCTGAATTAGTGATTGAAGCAGAGGCCTTGTCAACATTTCAGAATAGGTTGAATAGGTGGCTAAAGGAAAGGGGAATAAATTGATATGGAAACAGGGTGGACACATGGCATTTAGGCTACTGCTCATGTAGAGGCGAAAGGCTAACATAGATTGGTTGGATTGAATGGCTTGTTTCCATGTAATTTCTAAGTAACTCTGTGTGAAAGTGGGCTTCACAAGGACATTCCTCTCTTCATACCTTTAAAAAGCCTTAGTGAAACTCACATTGGCTGAGACCCGGCTTGGGTCTCTTCTGGGACTCTAAATCTTTACTTGAGTAAGGTAATCAATCCCAGAGGGGATCAATTACCCCCTTTAGTTAGAGTTTCTCCAGTGATGGTCAATCGAATAGTGCATTATAATATATCCCTGCTTGGGTTGCCAACTTTTCCAGATTGTCCAGGAGTCCAGAGGATGGAAGATTGGTCTCCCAGGCACTGCTGCTGGTAACCTAAGAGAAAAGTATGTTGCATTCACGGTCCACGTTTGTGAACTTTCACTTCTCAGGGTTCAGAGACAGGCCTGAGCACATAGTAATAATTCATTATATTTATTGATTCTCTGCTCCAAACACGATTCTCCCAGCTCCAATCTTAATAGAATCTTACCTGTGATTTTGGGTGTTACGATCAGGTGAGGAAGGGTTGAAGGGCTCCCCTTTTGTCCCTCACCTTGTTTGACCACAATAGGTTTATTTCTTTTTGAAGTGGAGAGACTTGCCAATTAAATGAGTGTTTAACCATTTATGTGCTGTGATCATGAAAAGAACCAATCGGACAGCTTTTCTTGAGACCTGGCCTCTTTTACTACAAAGCAAGCAAATAAGTAATTCTGTTAGAGGAATTTAAACACTCTCTCCCACTCTCCATAAAGACCCATGTAGAGGAGCAGTGGGTTCAGAGAGCCCGGCCAGTGGCCGTCCTGGCTGATGAGTTAGCTTTAATTTATAAGTCGGTTTCCCAGGGGAGAACCTTTCATGGTCACCCCCACAAATTCAAAAGGGACAAAGGGTGGGAAGGTGATAGGAGCCCAAGCAGTCCTGGGAGAGAAAGGAAAGCAGGAGACACAGGGGGCCCTCCTTGAGCCACAAAGGAAGGTACTGTGAACAATAGCGAGACGCGGAGACCTGTGTGCTTCCATTGTAATAAAGCAGGACATTTAAGAGCTGACTGCTGGAAACTAAAGGGAAAACCTGTAGGGTTAATCAGGGCACACCTGCTCAGTGAAGAAGTGAACCTGATGGAAAGCACAGCAGAACAAGCTGTGGTTTTAACTGCAGTAAGAGTGAGACCCAGGAAGTCTACCACTACAAGTGCAGGAAAATTTAATAGAGTTCCTGATGGTTATCAGAGTATTGTGTCTGAAGGAAGAATAACCTCATACTCCACAAGTGGGGCAACAAGCCCATAGTGATTCGCAAGGATACAGGAGCCACTAGATCCCTTTTACTGGGAAAGTGCCTGACCTTTCCCCCAGAGAGTGCAGTGAACACCAAAATGTGGTGAATAGTATTGGAGGGCAGTGTATGCCTGTACCTGTACACCAGGTGTACCTGGAGTGCGACCAAGTTTCGGGACCGGCCGGTGACAGTAGGGGTTGTCCCTAATTTGGCTGTGGATGGAGTTGATCCTAGGTAATGATCTGGCAGGGGTGAAGGTAGTAGCCCCCCTAGTAGTCAAAGAAAGACTGCAGGAGGTCAGAGAGACAGGGCAGTGGCGGGAGACAGACACGCACAGTTTCCCTGAATGTGTAGTGGATCAGGCCATGATCAAACCAGCTCCCTCAGAGTAGACTGCAATGGGACTGCAGAAAGATGATCATGAAGTCTGCCTGTCCAAGACTTTCTTTGGAAAGTTAGGAGACCCAGGGAATAAATTAAATGGATTTTCCCTAGCTGAGGCTCAGCGAGCCGACCCAATATTGAGAGAGTTAGCACAGGCTGCCCGGTCTGAAAGTGAAGCACAGGGAGTCCCTGATTGCTACTCTTTAAAGAATGAGGTAAAGATGAGGAAATGGAGTTCTCCTCACAGACCTGAGAGCAAGGAGTAGGCAGTAATTCACCAGTTAGTCGTGCCACAGAGGTATCGGAGAGAAATATTAAGAATGGCCCACGAGATTACAGTGGCTGTACATGCTGGTGTATGAAAGACCAAAGCCCGTATAAGACAGCAGTTTGACTGGCAGGAGTACTGCAGGAGTTGCCACATGTGCCAGGTTGAGGGCAAATGCCAACCTACAGTGAAACCTGAACCCCTAAGTCCTATACTGGTGTTAGGAGGACCCTCCAGCAGAGGACTGGTGAACTGTAAGGGACCACCACTGAGAACAGAAAGGGACAGGCAAGCACAAGGATGGCAAAAGGTTACACCAAGAGGGCAGGTTAAAGGAAGTCCGGGAGGAATCCCAGATGAAAACCCTTACTGTCCACCACCAACCCTGAAAAATGTGGAAAGTTAGACCCCACATCCTCCTACGTACATGCAGACACTAGAAGCACCCCACCAGAGTTGCTAACAGCATTTACAGGAACTTGCAGAGACAAAGAAAGACCTCTAGGGGGCAGAGAAACCATGAGGGTGATGCCTCACCTAGTCGAAGTGCCACAGGGGAGTGCAGTAGAGTCTGCACAAATACATGCAGACAAGAGTGTTCTCTGGGACAAAGGGGTGATTAGCAAAGAATTCTCTCCCACCGTCAGAAAAAAAGCGAACCACACATCCCCTGAAGTCAAAAGCCTTTGCATGACTCAGCAAAGCACTGAAAGTGATTTTAGGATAGATCCACCCACTAATGACTTTTAAAAAAAAATTACCTCAGCAGGAACAAAGACCCTAGGCAGTCATGGAAATGGGCAAACAGAAGAGAAACTTGCCAAAAAAAAGAACCACATGTTTATTGGGATGCCAAAAAGGGGGCAATTAAAACAGCACTTGCAGCAAGAGAAGACAGGCTTTAATAAGTTTTAGGATTTATGCGTGAATGGGATTGCATGAGAGAAATGCATGTTTTTTTCTGTATCTTACATTTTTCTCTTGACCCTTGTAATGAAATGTTCTTTTCTCAAATCACATTTCATTCCACTGGGTGTGGAGGTGTCTTGCTAGCCCCCACCTGCCAAGAATGAGGCACATTAATTTTGTCATGAACATTGATTTTAAACTGTTACTGGAGTGAAGAAAGGACTTGTTAAACAGATCAGTCGTGGCTGGAAAAGACATTTGCATATTAACATTTCCATATTTGGAAGGACAAAGCAGCCATTCCCTGACACATTCAACCTAGAATGGACTTTTGTTCACAAGACGTTGAAGGTGGGGGAGCTCACATTCCAGGCAGTCTGCTAAAATGGCCAAATTCATAAATGGACATGGACAAACCAGTTAGTCACATGACTAACCTGCTGGACAATCTGAGTTTTTTTGAATTTGTACAAACAGTTTGGGCAGTAAGCCCATTTGCTCCTGGACTGAGAAGATCTCTCTCCTGTCTGATCCCATTTCTTTCTCACAAGCCTCTGAATCCACTGAAGACACATGAACCCCAAGAGAGAAAAGTCTCCTACAGCGAACAAGGTTTAAGAAGAATACTGGGCCCCAATGAAAAGCAAGATCTACCTACAATCAAAGACTCTACAGTGAGCTCGAAGAACCGTTACAACAACTCTTCAGATATTACCTCAAACCTTTCCACTTTATTTTTCTTCTGCTCTTTTCTGTCTCTATTTGCATGTGTGTACCGCATATGCATGCTAGCGTGGGCATGTCGTGTATCCATAGGCGTCAACGAATTACAGTTTAAGTTTAAGTTTAATAAATTTCCACTTTTCTTCTTTAAACCTATTGTGTAGGTTTCTTTGCCTTATAATTGGAAAGCGGTGAACAAGTATTCACCAAGGGGGAACTAAAAACACAGTGTGTTTAAAATTAAACCCTGTTACAATAAGACCAGGTGAAGGCTGAGAGGGACCCCGAGACACCTTTCTCACCTGGTTGTAACATATGTTAAATACAGCATAGTTGTAGCTGTTGAAATGGAGCAGGGTGACAGGCTTGTTCTACATCTGGTCAACATTCATTGTTCCAGGAAAGAGAGGTCCCTAAGGAGCCAATCATTCAGATGGACCTCATATTTAAGGAAGCAAGCGAAATCAGGAGCTAGGTATTTAAAATAATAATATAGACACTAGAATATAAAGCGGTAGAAAAGATGAATTTTTGTAAAAAAATAACAATAGTATTTTAGGTACTTTGTTTAAGAAGCTAGGGAGAAAATCCCTGTCACCTGTTATTTCTTTGTGTCCTTTCTACCCTTTTTACTGTGTTTTTTCATTCTTTCATGGGATGTGGATGTCGCTGGTTCGGCCAGCATTTGTTGCCCATCCGTAATTGCCCTTGAAAAGGTGGTAGTGAGCCACCACCTTGAACCGCTGCTGTCCATCTGGTGTAGGTACACCAACAGTGCTGTTAGTAAGCGAGTTCCAGGTTTTTTACCCAGTGACTCTGAAGGAACAGCGATATAGTTCCAAGTCAGGATGGTGTGTGACTTGGAGGGGAACTTGCAGGTGGTGGTGTTCCCATTTGTCTGCTGCCCTTGTCCTTCTAGGTGGGAGAAGTCACGGGTTGTATTGAAGAAAGCTTGGCAAGTTGCTGCAGTGCATCTTGTATATGGTACACACTGCTGCCACTGTACACCAGTGGTGGAGGAAGTGAATGTTTAAGGTGATGGATGGGATGCCAATCAAGTGGCTGCTTTGTCTTGGATGGTTGAGCTTCTTGAGTGTGGTTGGAGCCGTGCACATCCAGGCAAGTGGACTTGTGCCTTGTAGATGGTGGGTAGGCATTAGGGAATCAGGAAGTGAGTTACTCGCCACAGAATTCCCAGCCTCTGTCTTGCTCTTGTAGCCACAGTATTTATATGGCTGGTCCAGTTAAGTTCCTGGTCAATGGTAACCCCCAGGATGTTGATGGTGAAGGATTCAGTGATGGTAATGCTGTTAAGCGTCAGGGGAAGATGATCAGATTCTCTCATGCTGGAGATGGTTATTGCCTTCAGTAAGAAAATTGTTTACTGAAGATGTGCATTAGATCACTCTCATGGGTAAGTCTCAAATCCCATACTTTTCTCGTCTTAAAATCTAGATAAACCTTTGATGACATATGAAACAGAAACTCTTTTAGTGACAGGACTTATGGTTTCATAGGCTCCTTCATGTCTTTGATAAGCAAAATGAGTGTAACAAGTTTAGGCCATATATTAAGTTTTAAAACCATTAAGGAAATTTATTTAACAAAAGACAAACAAGCAACTAAGTAATTCATATAAGCCCATTACATATTTACAGTAGAAAGTCTTTTATTTAACTACACGATTGGACAAAAGAATAAAAACCTTGTGACTTTTAATTTCTGTAAGGGTTGTTGTGACCTCCCAGCAGAACTTCAGTGAGCGATCGGGGAACCCCCAAAGAAATGGTGTAAATAAATGTTTTCTGACATTTAGAAAGAACATGAATTTATATAGTGCCTTTTATGATCTCAGGCCTTCCCAAAGTACTTTATAACTAATGAAGTACTTTCTGGAGTGTAGTCACTATTGTGATGTAGCAAATGTGGCAGCCAATTTGCTGACAACAAGGTCTCTCAAACAGCAATGAAATAAATGATCAGATCATCTGTTTTTAGGTGTCAGTTGAAGATAAATATTGTTCGAGATACCATGAACACCCCTCCGCTGCTCCTTGAATAATGCCACGGATCTTTTCTATCTACCTGAGAGGGCAGGCCTAGCTTTAGTTTTTCATCAGGAGGATGCTTTTACACTATTTCTCTGAGGGTTCTGCCTATCACCTGTAGCTGGAAATCCAAAGAAGCCTACATAAATTGAAATCTTTCAACTCTAAGAACTAAGCAAATCTTTTACAAACAGCCAATGAACAGAATTCTGAGGCCAACTGTAGCACCTTACTATAATAATGTAATAAAAGCAAAATACTGCAGATGCTGGAAATCTGCATAAAAACAGAAAGTGCTGGAAATACTCAGCAGGTCTGGCAGCATCGGTGGAGAGAGAAATAGAGTTTCAGGTCTGTGACCTTTCATCAGAACTATTTGGAGCAACTTACTGCTGCCTCAGCTGCGATCAGCTTACACTGCGTGACACGCAGATTACTCCAGGACCTTTATGGTCTGCATGGCTCAGTAGCACACCGCATAGTTCACTTCAGTAATTCTAATAATAATTATTAAGTTCTGAAAAACCTTAGTAGAAGGCCTCCAATGAAGGTTAGATTTGATGATTAAAACAATATAATAATCTATTCCAGGAACTGAATATTAAGTCAATTATGTAATCATTCTATTGTCAATGTTACACCTTTGATATATAAACCAACATGCTTATTCATGTGCAACAAAGCAATACTCCAAGAGGAAAATTTATAGGTGTAAATAACAGTGTGAACATTAAACTTTTGTGTCATTGGAGAATTGGCTGAAATCTGAGTCATGAGAAGATCTAGGGAAATTAACAACTTTACTGGGACCTGTGCCCTTGACATCTCAAACTACCTACATATTCAGAGTGGATCATCTTCTGATTCTGTCATATCATTGTGGATATGTGGTGTGACAGCTACATGTGTACAGCCACTTGCCCTTCACATGACTGCTGTAAAACAAGACACAATGAATCATTTTCTTTTCCAAAGCAATTCGTTCCACACTGGAACTCAGATGACAGATTTAAATTTGTGCCACCAAAGAAGGAATTTGGAAAGTACCAGAGCTGTAAAAGTCTCAAGTTGCACTGACAACACCTAGCCTGAGCAGTGGAGCTCTGAATATTGCGCAATAAAAATCTTTGTACAGACGCGTCCTTGCTTGTCTGCTAGTTTAGCTGATGCCTGTCTCCTGGTTGATTCAGAAATGTGGCTTGTGGTTTCAAGCGTCTGGGCCTGAGGTTCTGCCCTGACCCAGGAGGTACCTGCAGTGTAACAGCCAGAGAGGGGCTGGAAGGTTAGGCAGAAGCGGGATCTCCCATAAAGGCCTGCTCAGGTCAGAAAAAAAGCCAGACCCGAACCCAACAGAACCACATCAGACCCGAGCCTGATCCGGCCCGAGTCCCTCAATTTTTTCCCGTGCCCGACCCGACCTGACCCGACCCGACCTGACCCGACCCGACCTGGCCACCTGAATGTTCACTTTACCCATCTTCCAATTCCGAATCTGAAGGAAGCTGCAGCGTGTGCGCGATGACGTCATAGAGATGCTCACCCGCTCACTGCGCAGACTCAAAGTTTCCCTCCTTGACATCCCGGACTCCCAGCTCAGGTAAGCTTTTCAACTTTTGCCATTTCCTAAAGTCAACTTCCCAGCAGAGCAAAATATAATACTTACTGTGTGTGTCTGACCCGGACCCGGCCCGACCTGGACACAGCCCGACCCGACCTGAGCCCAAAAGCCAGACCCGGAAGAGCATGTTGTCGGGTTCGGGTCAGGTAGCAGGCCTTTAATCTGCCAGGATTCCGCCTTGTGGAGGCAAGGCGGAGAGATTCTGTTGAGGTGGGGAGACGGCCAATCTCAATGAGTTTAAAAAAACAAAATTCTTCATGGAAATGTTTTGCAAATCTTTTCATTTGTTTGCCAAACACACAGGACTCAGGGCATGATTTTCAATAAGTCACCATGTTGGCAAAGTATCTGTAAGGCATGATTATTTCAAAAAAGATACCTGGGGACTTGCTCTCCCCAAGGTATAAAATTGTAGCTCTTCAAATGAAGCAAATCTAATAATGAGAGAATACTTACACTTAAATTGCAACTTTAAACTTCCAAGAAGTACCAATCTTACAATCAATGAATTTGCCTTTGAAATGTACTTGGTCTGAAATTCCCGGAGCCCCATTCCACTGCTAGAAGTGCAGCAAAGTAGGACTGCTGCCAGTCAGGCTTCCCTGATTCCAATCCAACTCCAGTGAATGGCACCATTTACATCACCTGCACCATTCCCTGGACATCTACTCCACAGAGAGGCATCTTGCCATTCCATTGAAGGGGCTGGGCCATTCCAGCAAAATCAGCAATTTATTTTTGCTTAATGCTGATCCATCTTGCATTTCGGAAACCAACACTGTGGTTCCCACTTGTGCCAGGATGTTACACTGGCACATAAGTACACCTTATCCGGCAGTTGTAATTTCCCCAATGGGAGGGGGAGGGAGTTGGCAATGTGGGTTGTAGGATTCATAGCATATAATGTCCTCCCATCAGCTCCATTCCATGTCATTTTCTGACATTAGCATAAGAGCTTGGTCATATGAAAGCACAAGATCCACTTCCTTAGGCAAAAAAGGGTTGGAGACCTAGCCTTGCCCAAATTTTTGCGCCTCCCCATCTGGCTTGCATTTAAGAAGGACCAGGGATTTCAGGCTTACAATTGCTTTGTAGGAAGACAAGGCCAGTTTTGTGCACAGCAAGATCCCACTAAAGTAAATGGGTGAATGATCAGATGATTTGTTTTGTGGTGATGTCTGTCAAGGGAGGAAATATGGCTAGAACACTGTAAGAACTCTTTGTTTGGCTTCAAATAATACCATGGGATCTTTTAGCCTGTGTAGGCAAGCAGGGCCTTGAGTTAATGTTTAGCCCAAAAGACAGCTCTCCCTCAGTATCGCACTGGAATATTAGTGTAGATTATGTGCTCAAATCCTGGAGCAGGGGTTGAACCCACAACCTGTTGACTCATTAAATGGACTGTAAATGTTCTGACACCCACAGCAACTGTTGCCTACGATACTGAAGATGAAGAGCCTGTGGAAATCAAAAAATGGACGTAGCAAAGCTAAAGTGAGGTCAAAGAGGGGGAAATTAACAGAGAGCAGAAAATTGCAAACGTGTTCTTCTGGTAAACTGTGAGGACGATGGTGCAGAACTTCAAAAGTACATGGCAGGTTGGTAGATTGGATGGACAAATGGCAGATGAAATTTGATGCAGAGAAGTGTAAAGTGATTCATTTTGGTAGGAAGAATGCAGAGATACAATATAAAATAAAGGGTACAAATCTAAAAGGGGTGCAGGAGCGGAGGGAACTGGGTGTTTATGTGCATTAATCACTGAAGGTGGCAGGACAGGTTGAGAGTGTGGTTAATAGAGTATACAGAATCCTAGGCTTTATTAATAGAGGCATAGAGTACAAAAGCAAGAAAGTTATATTGAACTTGTATAGAACACTGGTTCGGCCTCAACTGGAGTAATGTGACCAGTTCTGGGCATCACACTTTAGAAAAGATGTAAAGGCATTAGAGAGAGTGCAGAAAAGATTCATGAGAATGGTGGAGTGTGGTGGAGGCAGGTTCAATCGAGGTATTCAAGAGGGAATTGGATTGTTATCTGAAAAAGGGCTACAAGGAGAAGGCGGGGGAGTGGCACTAGGTAAATTGCTGCTTCGGAGAGCCAGTGCGGACATGACGGGCTCCTTCTGTGCTGTAACAATTCTGTGATTCTGTGATGCGCCACCTTGTCTTGCAAGAGAGAGGAAGGTGTGTCAGTGAGTGTGGTGCTATCTGTGTAAGTGATATGGCTATGGGTTGAATAGCTGGTAGTATGTGCAAGCTGTAAGCTGTCAGTCTGAGGTTTGCAGCAGTGTTAAGTGTGTGAGGGTGAGGTGAAGTTATGAATGTTTGGTATGAGTCATGAATCTTGGGGCGTGGTACTTTGAGCAATGTGTGAGGCTAGTGATGCAGCTGGTGGGATATGGCATTTGAAGATACATTCACTGATCTTGACCACTTGTGTGAGGTCAGTAAATTGTGGTGCACTGCATCCATTAGATCCAGGTTGGCATTTGTGACGTGAGGATCTGTCCTGCCCCTAATGCCAGGCTCAATTCCTGGCATTGACTGCCATGGCTATCTGGTCCCACTCCCTTTGTGATGTTTGTCAGAAAGGACTCCTGTCCTCCTGTAGATACATCATGGGTTGGATTTTTGTTATGGAGGCAGGAAACCGAAGTCTGGTCTGGTCTTGGGTCAGAAACCCACCTCTGGTGGGAAACTGATTCAGGTTCAGATTTTCAAATGGGGAAGCCCTTAATTGGTCTGGTGACGGGTTTCCTGTCCATTTAGAGCCAGTGGGGCCGGGAATAGAGGTGGGTCAGATGAAGTGTGGGACTCATGTAGACACCGCACACCAGCCATCATTGAAGCTGCTGGTTGTCCTGAGGGAGAGGTCTGGGTTTTGTGCCAAACCTTTCCACTGCACCAGAGGGAAGTGAGATATCACAGGGAAGCTGCTGGCCTGGCACTAGGGGCAGGACAGATCCTCACATCACCAATGCCAACCTGGATGTATTGCTGGAAGCCATGAGGGAGAGGAGGGAGGTCCTCTTCCCAAAGAGTGGCAGGAGGAGGCCACCTTGTCATACAGCAGAGGCACCTTTCTGTTCAATGTTAACCCCCTCTGCCTCCTCTTCCTCCTCCTCTCTTACCTCCTGCCCTTCCCCTGATGAGCTGTCTTCTTCCAGGGCTTCACCTTCCTCAAGGTCCACGCTTCTCTGGAGGACCATGTTATGCAGAGTGCAACAGACCACCAAAATGATAGGGACCCTTAGAGGACGGTATTGGAGGGAACCACCTGACGCACCAGAATTGCTTCTTCAGAAGCCAGATGGCCTGCTCAATGGTTGGCCTGCTGAGAACATGGCATTTGTTGTATTGCCTCTGTGTCTTTGCCTGGGGCTCCCATAGAGGAGTCAATAGCCATCTCTTCAAGGAATTTCCCTTGATCCCTTGGATCCATCCAGGCACTTTGGGGGATGGAGTGAAGATCCGAGGCAGCCTGGACTGGCAGAGGAGGAAGGAGTCTTGGCAGCTGCCATGGATATGAGTGCACACAGTGCGGAAGCTCTTGTTGTGGTTGCAGACCAGTTGAACACTGAGGCAGTGGAAGCCCTTCCTCTTGATGGATCTCACTGTCCAGTCGCTGGGTGCCTTGATGGCTACATGGGCACAATCAATGCCCGGCACCATGGGGAGCGAAGGAATCCAGTGAAGGAGGAGAAACTCAATGCCCTCTGTGCATGTGCAGGTGCATCGTGTCAAAGGGGATGTAGTTCCTCTCCCCCCTGAATATGGCATCCGTGAGCTGCCTGATGGCGTGATGAGCTGCCAATTGTGCAATACTACCTAGGTCTGCAGCTGATCCCTGGAACGATCCAGTTACATAGATTCTCAGGGCAATGGAGCCCTTGCAGGTCGGGGACTGCCATGAGGGCCGCGAGGCTACAGCTCATTGTGTATCAGAGCACACAGGACCGAGAGCATCTCCCTAGATAGACACAGCCACCTGTGGTACTGGCACTCTGTCATTTGCAGTTAGATGACTCTTGGGCAGTAGACCCTATGTCTAAGGTAGCACCTTCTTCCCCTTGCAGCCCTTCACTGTGCTCCTCTGGCTTCCTGCTGTCCAGGAGGTTGCATCTGCGGAGGCTTATCCTGGCTGCTCAGTCCAATGTCATAGTAGCCTGTTCCCAACTGAACTACCTCAGCTGGGCTTTGTGCATTCACTAGGCCTTCCCCTGCCAACCTCAGGTGCCCTAGTGATGCCAGTGGCCTCATGTCTCTCTCCAGATTTCTAACAGTCACCATTGAGAAAAGCAGTGTTACAGCTCCATCAATAGCTACTCTGTGGCACCATTGGAGCAGCTGAGCTTTATTTTGGACATCTGCATTATGTTATTCAGCCATTCCCATAGCCCTCATGGCCCTCTGCATTGTTCATGACTTGTACACCCTGTACATGATGTTCTCCTCATGCCCTTCCTTTGAATCACAAACTGCTGCTGACAAGCCTGTTAATGAGCTCCATAATGAGCTCAACAGGCAATTAATTGGAGGCGTGAGGGGTTGCTGTTCCCTCCCTCCCAGTGTACCTTTAAAAATAGATTTGCATTCCGGAGGAGGTGGGACCTGGTGCCGACCTCTGAGAATGTGATATTTAAATTGCACACAGACCTACTTCCGCTCCCAGGCTTTGAAAATCTGGCTCCACATCTCTTTCCTGCTCTCCACCTCTTGCACCAATGCTCCAGTGCAGCGGCAGAAAATTTTGGAACCTGCTGTCTGCCATGTTGTGCCACCCTAATGTCTTGCCCAAGGTCAAAATTACTGTTACAATAACTTCCAGCACCTGCTCCAGCCAAATTTCATCTCCTCATTAAAAGGTACAGGCTGGTTTGAAGTAGTGCATACTAGCTTTAATTTGTACTAACCTCTCACAATTTTGCAGAAACTGCTCAGGCATGCAGCCACTGAACAGCGCACCTAGCGCTGGCTACTCACTACAATCATTTAAATGAGCAGGCAGCATGAAGTTTGTGTGCTGTCTGCATCAGAAGCAATGGGGCAGGTTATCGCGCATTGCAATCTCCACTCCCTTTTTCAGGCCCTGTCCAATTTCATAGCCTTCTTCCTGAATTCTGTAATTGCCAACAGTAGGTGCTGTAAAATGGCTGTTGCGCTGAATTATACCTTTTTAACAACAGGCATACATGAGTTTGTAAATAAGTAATTATGTAGAAGAATATAAGAAAAAAGAGGAGTAGCCCATTTGGCCCTTTGAGCCTCCTCTGCCATTCATTAAGATAATGGCTGATCCTTGACTTCAACTCCAATTTCCTGCCTGATTCTCATCACCCTTGATTCCCTTACAGTCCAAGAATCTATCAATCTCAGCCTTGAATATACTCAATGACTGAGCATTCACAGCCCTCTGGGATAGAAACTTCCAAAGATTCACACCTTCTGGGTGAAGAATTTTCTGCTCATCTTTGTCCTAAATGACCATTCCCTTATCCTGCGATTATGTCTCCTAGTTCTAGACTCTGCAGCCAGGGAAACAGCCTCTCAAACCCTCTCAGAATCTTATAGTCCTCTTAGCATCATCTTAAAGCTGCAGTGTTTCATCAATTGCATTAGATGGCAAAGCAATATACTTACCACAAATTCATTTTAGCACCCTGTTGCCATTTGAACTCCCCACTAATGGAGATTGCTAACTCATGCTCTCACTTCCGTTTACAAAGTGTCCTGATACTAATACTCTGATTGGCTTTGAGATTCTAGCTGTTTCCAATGCCACTGTACTTTGTGAAGAAAGATTAGAGTAAAAATTATGAACCTGCATCAAAATTAATGTATAATTTTGAAAACGGAATACAAGATCATATTGTTTGGTTCATTACCAACATTATTTTTCTGAGTTAGTCTTAAAGTCTCATAAAACAGTTGATGGGGTTTAGTAGCTTTAAAAATAAGACAATATATTGGATATCAAATGTGTGGAAGTAGCCCTAAGCTACATTATTGAAAATGGGAAAGACATTAAAAAGATTCTTAATGATGCCTATTCAGATGCTTTAGAAAATGAATACCACACCGAAGCCTTGACAGTTCATTAAACATAGGACTGTGGATGTGTGCAAAGCCTCATCTTCCCGCTGGCATTTTGACATATTTATGGTGTTTGCTGATGGCTGGCTGTTTGCTCTAGTTCACCATGTCCTGCCAACAGCTTATCTGTCTAGTGAAGGTGACAGTTTGTCCAGGTCTTTCTCGGCAGCATTAGGCTTATGTTTGACCCTCGATGCTGAGATGTAATGTGATTAGAAGCAGTTCCTGTGTCCACAAGATAAAAGTAATCCCACACTAAAGATGACGGCTGTGAGGAAACACAAGGGAAGCTGTCAATGTTCCCGAGGCTGACAGCCCCTGTGGAGCTGCCCTTGTGCTACGGAAGTGCCAGCAATTCTTCAATTTGGCATCTGGTGCTCTGTAATTGTCAAGTGGCATTGTCCCACTTGTAAGGGACTTTAAAACCTTATTTTGTTTGTCTTTGATTAAATACCTCAGTTAGGTAAAAATGTTCCTGGAGTCAGCGATAAACGCAAAGACTACATGTTGGAGGTTGTACCTTGTTTCTTAATGATTATTTTCATCACATTCATGCCATCAGCTAATGGGGCTTCCAACGTCAGCTATAGTTAGTATTTAATCTATTCCTGCAGGTCTATGATTGCTGTTAAACATTGATAGTAAAACAAAACTTTACACAATGTCTACTTCCAGCATGTTCTGTTTTGTTTCTGTTCCTATAAATGTACATAAATTGCTTCAAATGACTTTACATTATACATGGCCAAATTTTGCAACTGCAAAGGGAAACTTATAGCTTTAATATGTATTTTTATGGTACAGTAATAAGAAGGGGTGCTATAGCGATAAGGAATTGTGTAGCCAGAGAGGACTAAATAGCACAGTGAATATGGGCAATATTTGGACAATATATTTGGATCAACCTGTTTCTGTAAACATTGTACATGTCGTCTTCAATCAAATCATGTGGAATTAAATAGAAATGTCACACAAGGCAGACATTGACACTCTAAATAAAATGAGGCGCATGTAGCATCTGTAAGAAAGGTTCAAACACCAGCTGTCCAATAAAGGAGGAGGGGGTTTATTGTTGTGGGGATAGGACACTGATTCTACTGAGTGACTTGATTAATGGCTGGGCATTGGCCTGTCACTGAGTTTTGTCTTCGTCAAGAAAAATGAAGCTCAAACACCTTGTAGAGGGTGTCCTATTGATGCAAACCACTCTCGTTTGCCATTGTCTGTCACTGCTGATGGATAGTGCAGCAGATTGATCGGCCAGTCTCAACAGCCATCCATCAGCATCATCTTCAGGGATTACAATTCAGAAGATATTTTATTCTATTAAAATGATCAGATACGGACCTCTCAGTTAGAAAAAAGATCCAAAACGAGCAATTTGTTGCAATCAAAACACTGAGTAGCTTAGGAGAGAACTGATACAAGTGCTACATTTTTGCAAGTTTTTTCCAACAAGTACAGTTGTAACAATGTATACAATAGATTCTCTTTATCCTTTGAAAGTCATTGAATATTCACAGTCTGTTGGTGGTGTGATAAGAAATCCAGGATAATACTCATATTTGTACAGTTGCAGCTTCAGACTAATAATGTTACAGTAAATCCTAATTAAATCAAACTCTCTTAATATTAAAAATCAACATAATTTTACATCCTGGTGGAGCAAGCCTGCTGCCATCACATGCCCAGGTGAAATCAGCTCCATTGAAAATACATTTGAATTTAGCTGGGGAGAACAGTTTGAGTCAAGTTCTTGTCTTACAATGTGGTCCTGAACTGCACTGAAAACAAAGGAGCAACATGAATAAATCCAGTGCAAGACCACTGCTGATCTGATCTAATCACCACCAGCGTGTATGACTTTATAATAAATTTGAATTGTTCTTGTAGCAGCCCAGTAGGTATGTACTGAACAAAAAATTATATCGAATTGCCTTGAGCTGGTGTATTTCAGTACCCTTTGACTTAGATATCTTGCAAGCATAAAATCAAAGTCTAGTAATCTGCTTTTTTTCTTATCACAATCCCATTCTTTGATTAAGGGGCAGGAAAATTGAAGATCAGCAATGAATGCAAATTATAAATGGATTCCATGTATGTAAGGAACAGGACGCCAGTACCTGGAGTTGCAGCAATGAAACTAACAGGAAAATTGAGACTAGATAGCACAGTGGGTTAAAACATTATGCTTTCAGCTAGGAGCGGTCAATTGCAATTAACAACCGGGTGCAGACAGTGGCAGCTGTGACTCATGAGTTTGACCCTGGTGGTTGCTGGAAACATGAAGACTTACACTGGGCAGCCGAGACTGATGGGATAAAAATTCCCTCTCTCTTCCAGCTGTTAAAAGGTTGTAAGTAAAATGCGTTAGGTGGTCTGAGCTTCCTACGGCAAAAATTCAAAGAAAAGTCATCCATAACTCAATAACAGTTGAGCAATTCTCAGAACAAAAAGAGGGTGAAGTTACGTCCAATGCATAAAAGAAGAAAGGATAATGAAAGTAATCAAGCTAGGTTTAAAATCTCCATTATAAATCCTCACTGAGAAATTTTATCCAGTCATGTAAAGTGTTCAAGTGCACATATCATTCAGGGTAAATGGAGGGGCAGTAAAGGGAAATCTTGCCTTATATGTCAAAGACGTGCCTGATTAAAGTAGTCAAGCAAGCATCACAGATAAAGCGTAGTAAGGAATTCTCTAATTGTGCGTAATGAGACAAGGGTTACATCAACATTTGTGGGTTCCCATAGACTGCTAAGAGAACTCACAACTTTATGATGAAATTAGAAAGGCGAGTAAGGACAAGGTATTAGTACTAATGAGGTACGTCACTCAGTCCAACATAAATTGGGAATGCCCGAGTGTAAATGATGCTTGACTCATCAATGTAGTGCCTCACACTAACCCAACTCAGCATGTTAGAGAACCCATGATCAGTAATGTTCTCCTGAACTTAGTTCTTGTGGGTGACCCCAGAACAAGCGAGAAAAAATAATTAAACTACAAGCTGATAGTGGCCATAGTGTGATATGACTTGGAAAGAAATACAGATACATGATTGTTTTTATATTCTTTCATGGGTTGTGAGCATCACTGGCAAGGCCAGCATTTGTTGCTCATCCCTAATTGTCCTTGACAACTGAGTGGCTTGCTAGGCCACTTCAGAGAGCAGTTGGGTCTGGAGTCACATGTAGGCCAGACCAGGTAAGGACAGCAGATTTCCTTGCCAAAAAGATATTAGTGAACCAGATGGGTTTTTATAACAATTGATGATAGCTTCATGTCACCATTACTGAGACTAGCTTTCCAATTTCAGATTTGTATTAATTAATTGAATTTAAATACCTTCGGCTGCCATGGTGGGATTTGAACCCATGTCCCCAGGGCATTATCCTGGGCTGCTGGAATGCTAGCTCAGTGACATTATCACTATGCCACCATCTCCCCATCTTAGATGACCTGATGTAATGATAGCCTAGCACCATGGATCACTGGTTGGCCTGGGATAGCCGAGTCTGGTCGAGTAATGCTGCATGATTCAGGGCTGGAATGCAGCCAGATTGGTGCCGCCTCTCTCCTGTTAACACACAGCATGTTCACGGGGGAACCTGGTGCTAAATTATTCATAGATGCATGACTATACTCAAGTATACAACTTTAAACATGTAAACCTCAGGAGTATGTTGGCTATTGGCCCAAATTCATCTCCCTCAGCCTTGCCTCCCTCCCCTCCCTCACAACGTCTACCTGCAGTTGCCGCTGGCCTTCCAGTCAGCCAACATTCCTGTGGACCATGCAGACTGCCTCAGGACGCATGCTTGATGTTCACAGCTTGCTGGTCAGATTCAAATCAGGGTCAGGGCTCAAAATTGTGACACCTTCTTCGCTGCTAGAACAGGCAGCCAGTTGTAACTTCATTAAGATCAGCCATGATCTTTGAGAGGCTAAATGGCCGACTCCTGCTCCTATTTCTTATGTTCTTTTTATCGGAACATTACAAAAGCATTTGGGCGGAGGTTACTTAACTTTTGACATTGACGGGAAAAAAAATGGCTGAAAGCAAATTAGCAGCTCATGTTCCACCCCGCATGACTGGCATAGAAAATCACGTAGAGTGTAAAACGAGCTGCTGAATCGCTAGTGCCCATTTTTTGTTAACTGATAAAAGTTAGTTTCCCCTACATTCACAAGAATATCTAGTTCTAGTTATGAAGAGTTACTTGAAAAGTCAGGACATGCTTGAGTGGAGCTAAGAAGGTTGTGGTCAACAAAATTATGAAGCATGATGGTAAAGTAAATAGTAATAGACTGTCTCCATTGATTGGCAAGACAGTAATGAGAGTGCACAAGTTCAAGAAGAGTTAAATGGGAAGTTAGAAAAAATCTTTACACAGTGAATGGTTGCTCAATGGAATTCTTTGACCATCAATGAAGCAGAGTTTATCCATTCTATAAAATTGAATTAGATAGTTGCTTGGAAAAGGAAATACCTACAGAAAGTAGGCAGGACGATGGGATTAGATTAGTAGCTCATATGAAGAAAAGCACTGGTGCCGATTTGGTAAACTAAATGTCTTGTTTCTATGATATAGCATCGTGTACCTCAACCTGCAAAAGATCTTTGATGAAGAACAAATAAAGGTCAGTGATTAGCAAATGTAAGATTAGGGTCAGTAACTGGCATAAGGGGAATTGTCTTGGCTAAAGGGAAGTTAGTTGAATGAATATTTTGTTCAAAATGGGCGGCATGGGGAGGAGCTATTAGGTGTGCCACAAGGGTCTGACTTGGATTTGTGGACCCCGTGCAAGGAATTCATAGAAGACACCAATACCAACATAAATTCAGTATGGAATATATTATGACTGGGTGAGGAAGGGGTCTCAGGCTCCCCTCGTGCCCCTTTCCTGGTTTAGCCCTAACAGGGTTTAACTTTTAAAACACTGTGTTTTCAGCTTAACATCTCTGTGAGTCCTTGCTCACAGTTCTCTAATTGTAATTGTAAATGAACTAACCAGACAGGTTTTCTCAGGTTTAAACAAGAAGATGTAAGTTTATTGTCCTTACCACTCTAACTCAGTTAAAAATTACTAAAATATGTGACGCAATCATGCTAGCATGCATACAAGATAAACACACACACACAAATAGATACAGAGGGGGTGAAGGAATTAAGTGGGGGAGGTTTGGAGTAGTAAATGGAATTCAGTTATTGCCTTTAGTTTTGTTGTAAAGTCCTTGGTTGGATGTGTGGCCTTGTAGTTCTCACTGGGGTCCAATGCACACTTTCAAACTTGTTTCTCTGGTACCAGAAGGCTGAAGAGGTCCTCTGTCTCGAGGCTTAATCTGTTTCCGTGGATCCCTGGGACTTTGCTTGCGAGAGAGAGAGACAGGGAGAGACCTTCCTGCTCTTTTGTCTTCAAATTGCAGTCTGCCCAAAACCTTTCTGTGAGGCACAATTCAAACAGTTCCCAGTCTGGTGCAGGTAAGTCATGTGACCAGCTCTTTGTTTAAAACAGAATCGTCTGCGAGGGTTGTTCCCCAGTCACACTCGGTGGGGTGTAGAGCTCTGGTTCTTACACAGACAAAGAACATTGATTATTATGATTGCCCAGACCAATCTTGTTAATTGAATCAGTGAGCACTCCCATTGTCTCTCTATTCAACTGTCTCTCAGAATGCAAATGTACAGCCATGTTTCAGCTGTCCAACTCGGTGGTCTTTTTTAAACAAGTTCTGTGTAATGTTTAGCAAAAGGGTTCAAGTAGTGTTCCATCTGATGTTTCCGTTTGGCAGGTGTGGTTTCCATCACAAGATACAAGAAATGCAAGATGGCAGTCCTGAATTTCCACAGATTGTCCCAATCTCCAGTTGTAGCTTTGGTAGGAAATTAATGAAAAAGCTGGAGAAATGGAATACATTGTTATTTATACCATTTCTCCAGGGACCAAATGTATGGTAGCTAAATTTGCTGATGACACCAAGATAGGAAGTAAAGTAAGTTGTCAAGAGGAGGTTAGGAGTCTACAAAAGGATATAGATAGGTTAAGTGAGTGGCAAACATTTGGCAGATGGAGTATAATGTGGGAAAATGTGGATTGTCCACTTTGGCAGGAAGAATAGCAAAGCAGTATACTATTTAAATGCAGAGAGATTGCAGAACTCAGTGGTACGGAGGGATCTGAGTGTCCTGGTACATGAATCACAAAAGATTAGTATGCAGGTACAGCAAATGATTAGGAAGGTAAATGGAATGTTGGTGTTTATTGCAAAGGGAAATCAAGTAGGGAAGTTTTACTGCAGCTTTACAGGACCTTGGTGAGACCGCCTCTGGAGTACTGTGTACAATTTTGTTCTCCTTATTTGAAAACGGATATAATTGCATTAGAAGCAGTTCAGAGAAGGTACACTCGACTAATTCCAGGGATGAAGGGCTTATTTTATGAAGAAAGGTTGAACAGCTTGGGCCTATACCCAATAGAGTTTAGAAGAATGAGAGGTGATCTTATTGAAACATATAAGATCCTGAGGGGACTTGATAGAGTGGATACCGGGAGGATGTTTCCTCTTGTACGGGAGACTAGAACTAGGGGGCACAGTTTAAGAACAAGAGGTCTCCCTTTAAAAATGGAGATGAGAAGAAAATTTTTTACTCAAAGGGTTGTTAGTCTGTGGAATTCTTTTTCCCAGAAAGCATAGAGGCTGGGTCATTGAATTTACTCAAGGCTGAGTTAGATAGCTTTTTGATAGACAAGGAAGTCAAGGGTTATGGGGGGCAGACAGGAACGTGGGGTTGAGACCACAACCAGATCAGCCATGATCTTATCGAATGGTGGAGCAGGCTTGAAGGGCCGAATGGCCTAGTACTGCTCCTAAGTCCCATGTTCCTATTTCCCTGAACTCCTACTGATGTGACAACAGGATATTGGATGAACCCTCACAAAACCTGGGAGCCACCATATATTAGGAACAAAAATATGAGGCATGGATAATCCATAGGTGGGATAGAACTCTGTGAGAATGTACTAAGTGTGGAAAACAGCAACACTATTTCAATAGCTGAAGTTGATGTGGTACAGAACAGCCAGTGCACGACAGCTGATGCTGTAGCTGATCCCAAATGGACATTTCTGTTTCTACTGTTTAAAATATCTAAATTAACAAACAAATATATTGAAACCAACCGAGTTTGAAAACTCTGATTACAGTAAAGCCAGCTCTCTGTGTTTCAACAGCAAACAGTGATTTTTGAAACTTCCCTTGAACAGTAAGAGGTGTGCATAATTCTAACTGTAGTTTTTTTAAATTGGCTGTTATCAACATATGGTTTGCTAAATTGTACCTTTTAAACAATAGAAACTTCAGTTCTGAGACACACCAGAAATTTTACATACTATATGATGTAGCTGATACAGCACAGTGGCCCAGCTGGTACAGTACATTGGCCCAGCTGGTACAGTACAGTACAGCAGTACAGCTGATGCACACATTGGCTCAGATGGTACAGTACAGCAGTCCAGCTGATACAGTACAATACAGCAGTCCAGCTGATACAACACATTGGCCCAGCTGGTACAGTACTTTGGCCCAGATGGAGCAGTACAGCAGTCCAGCTGGTACAGTACAGTCCAGCAGTCCAGCTGATACAACACATTGGCCCAGCTGGTGCAGTACGGTCCAGCTAGACTGCTGTACTGTTCTGTACCAGCTGGACTGCTGTACTGCTCCAGCTGGGCCAAAGTACTGTACCAGCTGGGCCAATGTGTTGTATCAGCTGGACTGCTGTATTGTACTGTATCAGCTGGACTGCTGTACTGTACCACCTGAGCCAATGTGTGCATCAGCTGTACTGCTGTACTGTACTGTACCAGCTGGGCCAATGTGTGTATCAGCTGGACTACTGTACTGTACCAGCAGGACTGCTGTACTGTACCAGCTGGGCCAATGTACTGTACCAGCTGGGCCACTGTGCTGTATCAGCTACATCATATAGTATGTAAAATTTCTGGTGTGTCTCAGAACTGAAGATTCTATTGTTTAAAAGGTACAATTTAGCAAACCATATGTTGATAACAGCCAATTTAAAAAACTACAGTTAGAATTATGCACACCTCTTACTGTTCAAGGGAAGTTTCAAAAATCACTGTTTGCTGTTGAAACAGGGAGCTGGCTTTACTGTAATCAGAGTTTTCAAACTCGGTTGGTTTCAATATATTTGTTTGTTAATTTAGATATTTTAATACAGCACAACACAGCAGGCCAATTTATTACAATGCTGATACTTAAATTTCTATCATCTTAAAATGCACACTTAAAATATTTGTTGATTAGTAAAACTTGATACAATAAAAAAGATACAATAAAAAATTATCCCAAAAGGTTCAAGTTTTGAAAACATTATTACTTTATACCAACTTTATATTTGTTACAGTAGGTTACAAAAATGACATGATTTATCACAGGATGACAAATCACTCGCCTTTCTAGTGAATGGCAGTGTTTTTGATTAGTTCTTCACTCATGGAGAAGACTAGGGTAACTGACTAACCTGCTTATATACTACAGTGATCTTTCACACTGAGGAAACAACAGTTCAAATTGTTTTGTATATGTACTAGATCATTTTCTTATTTAAATGTTCAGTGCTTCTTTATTTCTGTATTATGATAGGAAGATATGTTGGTGGGGTGGGGGGGAGGGGTGGTGAGTGAAGGGGTCCAGTTTCTGCTTGTTTCCCTAGCTATATCAGCGCAATCTGGGAGAATTCCACCAAACCGTCGCAACAGATTGACAAATTTTAAATCGTATGACCGGATGAGGAAGGGGTCTCAGGCTCCCCTCTTGCCCCATTCCTGGTTTGACCGTAACAGGGTTTATCTTTTAAAAACACAGTGATCTTAGCTTACCCCCTCTGAGTGCCCTTTGCTCACTGCACTCTTAATTGTATTTGCAAATGAACCAGACAGGTTTTCTTAGATTTAAACAAGAAAGATATAAGTTTATTAGCCTTATCACTCTAACTCGGTTAAAATTACTCAAATACACGACACAATCACTCTAGCATGCATACAAGAGAAACACACACACAAATAGATGTAGAGGGGAAGAAAAAATTGGGGGTGGGTGTTGAAGTAGAGTTTGTAATGGAGGGAATTCAGTTACTGGGTGGAAATCTCCTTGATAAAAGTTGAAGTCTTGGAGTTCTCGCTGGGATCCAGTGTACAATTTCCAACTTGCTTCTCTGGTACCAGAAAGCTGAAGACATGCTCTGTCTTGAGGCTGAAGCTGCTACCATGGGTCCCTGGGACTTTGCTGGCGAGAGAGAGAGCTTCCTTCTCTTTTGTCTTCAAATTGCAGTCTGTTTTTGTCTGTGTGGCACAGTTCAAACAGTCCCCAGTTTGCTCAGCAGGTTTGTCATGCTTCCATCTCTTTGTTTGAAATAGCAACTTCTTAGAAGATTGCTGGGTTTCAGAGTCTCCCAGACACTCAGTGGGCATCCCAATAAATATATAATTTTGGGGGAGGTTTGAGGTTTGCACATTTCCAGGATTGTCCAGGGTGCCTTTGTACCTGTTGGGATCTGCAGGGGGATGGTTAGATTTAATTAGCCCTGGTTTGGAGCTCTGATCATAGGAGTCAGCAGTGGGTGGATCCACTCTGACCTCACTTTTGGTGCTCTGGTGAGTCATGCAAGTGCTGTTCACTTCAGGGTATGGTTGGTTCCCTTTTCCCCTGACTGCCGGGAGGATTCTTTGCTAATCTTCCCTTTGTCCTCTGGGACAATCCTGTTTGCAGGATTTTGTCCAGATTCTACTGCACTCCCTTGTGGCACTTCAACTAGGTGAGGTATCACCCTGTTTCTCTGCGCACTTGAGGACTTTCTTTGTCCCTGCAGGTTTCTGTAAATGTTGCTAGCAACACAGGTGGCATGCTTCGGGTGTCTGCAATTAGGTAGGAGGATGTGGGGTCTAATTTTTCCAACATTCTGGGGTTGGCTGACTGTACAATAAGGGTTTTCATTTGGGAATCCTTCTAGATCTCCTATAACGTGTCCTCTTTGTCCCTTTTCTCCCTTTCCTCTCTAACCTTTTGCCAGCCCTGTGCCTGTCTGTCCCCTTTTGTTCTTGGCAGGGGTCTCTTACAATTCACCAGCCCTCTGCTGGAGGATTTCCCAAAAGCCAATACAGGAGTTAGGGGTGCAGATTTCATTGCAGGTTGAGGTTTCCCCTCAACCTGGCACATGTGGCAACTCCTGCAGTATTCCACCACATCTTTGTGGAGTTTTGGCCAGTCAAACTGCTGTCTTATGCGGGCTTTGATTTTTCGTATACCGACATGTACAGCCATTGTAACCTCATGGGCCATTCTTAACATTTCTTTCTGATACCTCTGTGGCACCACTAACTGGTGACCACTGTCCACTCTTTGTCCTCAGGTCTGTGAGGAGAACTCCACTTCCTCATCAGCACCTCATTCTTTAGATAGTAGCAATCAGGGACTCCCTCTGCTTCAATTTCAGACTGGGCAGCCTGTGTTAACTCTCTCAACAGTGGGTCAGCTTTCTGAGCCTCAGCCGGGGAAGATCCATTTAATCCATTCCCTGGGTCCTTTAACTTTCCAAAGAAAGTTTCAGACAGACAGACCACAGGGTCATCTGTCTCTAATGCCAATTCAGTCTCCTTTGGGTGAGCTGGGTTGGTCATGGCCTGATTCACTACACATTCAGGGGAACTGCAGGGGACCATCTCCTGACACTGCCCTGTCTCTGAGCTCCTGCAATCTCTCTTTCACTACTGGAGAAGCTACCCCTTCCAGATCTTTACCTAGGAGCAGGTCAACCCCATCCACAGCCAAACTAGGGACAATCCCTATGGTCGCCGGTCCCAAAACTAGGTCGCACTCCAAGTGTACCCAGTGTAAAGGTACAGGCCTACAGTGCCCTCCAATACCATTCACCACCATTCTGGTATTTACTGCAGTCCATCATTTAATTTCCACCAATATTATTCAGTACAGCTTCTCTTTAAGAGGGACAGCCTGCTTTTTAGAACAGCAGAGTTCTGAAGAAGGGTCACTGACCTGAAACGTTAACTCTGCTTCTCTCTCCACAGATGCTGCCAGACATGCTGAGTATTTCCAGCATTTCTTGTTTTTATTTCAGATTTCCAGCATCCGCAGTATTTTGCTTTCATTTAAGAGGAGCAGGCTGGTTGCACCACATGGTATCTGCACCACGGTATTCTACCCTCTGCTGAGCGCAGTGGTAGCCAGCAGCACAAAGAAGAAGAAAGCAGCATAGAACCCACTCAGATACATGCTACAATCATACATATGAGGTGGGGGCAGCAAATTTGTGTGTTGCCCTCCTTGATTGGAACAGGAGCAGGCAGATTATGAATCAGGACAGCCGCACTTAAAAACAGGGGCATGGAAATTTGTAGCCTCTGAATCTTCCACTATCATCACCTGATAATGCAGCTGCTTAATGCTGCCATGTGATTGACATTTTTCACCTTTAGCATACATTTACATCTGAGGTTCAATCAGTTTACGTTGTGTACACATAGTGCTTCATACACTGATTTTTTTCACATGGACGTGAAGGTTTTCGGAAAATTCGTATGTGTTTCGGAAGCATTGTGGATAAGCAGCCTGTAGACATTGCTGGTTATGTCTTTCTGAGAGTTTGAGCTGAATTTTACCAGCCCCGCGATGATAGACTTGGTGGGGGAGGAGCTGGGAAAATGGTGGGGAACCGCATTGGTACAGCTCCCTGAAGCATTCTGGCTGGCAAGGAAGTTTCTCACAGGTGGGCAAGGAACCGGATCAGCTGCCTGCACCATAGAGGCAGGAAGCCAATTAGGTTGAATGTGGACCCAACTATGTTGATTATGCGGGCGTGCTGATATTTTGTTGCTGGCGGAGCAGATGCCCTCTGTGTGTGGAGGCCATAATCTCCATGGAGGCGACTTCCATGCGGCAGGCTCCGAGGAGGAGGGACCATCAGAGCCGGAGGCTCCATGCCTCAAAGAGAGGGCCGCCAGCAGGAAAGGCCACACGTATGGCCCAAACGATGTACCTGGAGGGGTTTCCCCTCCACTTCAAGGGCCCGAACAATTTCAACTTTAAATAAATGCCTTGGAGGGCACCTCCATGTTGTGACACCCTCGCAGTCCCTGACCAGCCTCAGCAGTGCCCACCTTTCCCAGTGGAGCTGCCAAGGCTCCACAGTTGTGGCCCTCTGATTGGGCCTGCAGCATTGAGAGACTACCTGTGCGTGAAGGTGGCCAATTTTGAGGCCAGTTCTGGGAAAATGTTTCTGCTGGGTGGGCTGCTATTAAGTGCAGGCTGGGGCCCCCATTTTGGGTCTGGCGTTGGGGTCCTGAAGCCCTTTGGAAACTCCTTTAAGTGGGCTGAGCCACCACTGTGAGGCTCATGGAAGATAATCTCTTTCTGTGCTCCGGTTGCGCTGAGCAGTCTCTTATTTTGGGGAGGGGACAGGTGGGGCTAATCATAACAATTACATGGATGAGCAGGCAGCAGGGATCCAAATTGTCTGGTATTCCCCAAGTTCCAGGAAAAGTTATGGGTTACCCTTTCAAACTGGCCGATAAAACATGTGGAATTTTATCACGTGAAAGAAATGGATAACAGAGGGGGTAACAGAAATGCCTCATCACACCATAAGAAGAAAATACTTTACTTGGCTTTTGATACTCTCGTATAGATGATAAATAACTTAAGATATAATGAATTGAGTCTCCCAATCGTTCCCATGGGTTCTCCTGATTGACTGCACATGTCCTCCCAATCAGTTTTTACACTTTTTTTATTCATTCACAGGATGTAGCCATCACTGGTAAGGATAGCATTAGTTGCCAATCCTAATTGCCCTTGCGAAGGTGACAGTGAGCCGCCTTCTTGAATATAACTGAGTGACTTGCTAGGCCATTTCAGAGGGAAGTTTCTATGGATCTGGAGTCACATGTAGGTAGACTGAGTAAGGATGCAGATTCTTTCTCTCAAGGACATTAGTGAACCAGATGGGTTTTTACAACAATTGGTAGTTTCATGGGACTGGATTCTACTGACCCCCTGACATCAGGTTCCATGGTGGGGGAGCGGGGGGGGGCCAGAAAATGCCACCGGGAGAGGGGCTGCCATGCACCCCGATGCCGGGAAGGCCTGGCCTGATATTCCAGGTAGCGGCGAGACCTCGTGGCGGTCCCCCCGCCGCTTGGCAAAGGGATCCCAATTTGAATATTTAAATAAATTAAAATTAAACTCACATCACCTCCCGATGTCCCGTTGTGATCTTCTGGTGGCTGGCACTCCCATGCCTTCAGATCCCCGTCCGGGGAAAAGAGGCGCAACACTGGTGGGGAGCAGGGGGTGGGGGAGGTAAGTTTATCAGTGCGGGGTGGAGGGAAACATAATCAAATTAACACCATAGGTGTAGGGGATGGTGGGAAGGGTTGTAGTCGAAAGTTTGTGCAGTTTGAGGGGGGGAGGGTCAGATGGTAAAGGTAAGTGTTTTGTAAGGGCAGGGAAAATAACTCATTTAATTGTTATTGGGAGAGGGGCAAAAGAGATGTACATTTATTGTAATTCAATTTACCTTTAAATTTTGTCATGCAGGCCCCCACCTGCCAAGAATGAGCCATATTAATTTCACCACATGGACATTAAATTTCAAATTGTTGCTGGGAAGAAGAGAAGGTCTGTTATAAGGAATTGCCAGGCCCCTGGCCGGAAAGACATTTTTGCATATTAGAGGCAGTGATGGAACAAAGGAGCTATCCCCTGCTCCCATACAATACACAGAAAAGACCTGGTTAAACAAGTCGGTCATGTGACCACCCTGCTGGCCAACTTGTGGAGAGACAGTGGTTGAACTGGCAGAAAGCGCTTGGCTCCTGGATTGAAAAGAACCTCATCTGTCTTCTCCCATCTCTTTCTCACCAGCTTCAGAATCCATTGAAGACACATGAACCCCAAGAGAGAAAAGTCTCCTACAGTGAACAAGGTTTAAGAAGAATACTGAGCCCCAACAAAAAGCAAGACCATATCTTCAATCAAGGACTCTACAGCGAGCTCTCAGCACAGTAACAAAAAAACCCACCTCAGAGATTGCCTCAAACTTTTCCATTTTATTTTTTCTTCTGCTTTTTTCTGTCCCTATCTGCATGTGCGTATCGCATATGCATGCTAGCGTGGGCGCGTCATGTAGCTGTAGGCACCAACCGAATTAGAGTTTAAGTTTAATAAATTTCACTTTTCTTCTTTAAACCTAAGAAAGTCCATTTGTGCTTGTTTCTTTGCCTTATAATTGGAAAGCGGTGAATAAGGATTCACCGAGGGGTAGCTAAAAATAGGGTGTTTAAAAATTAAACCCTGTTAGAGTAAGACCATGTGAAGGCTGAGAGGGAACCCCAGACACCTTTCTCACTTGGTCATAACAATATTTAAATTAGCCAGTAGGGCTTACAGCCCTTTAAAAATGGCCTCAGTGCCTGCGCCCCAGGGGTACAAATGAGTCGCTGCACGGAAGACTGCAGCGGCTCTATGGCGTGCAGCCTGCCATTTTTTCATCTCATTATAATTATTAACATTATTTTGTTATAAAATCTAGCCCTAGGTTACCATTGCTGTACAAATTTTTACTCCAGATTTATTTAATTAACTGAATTAAAATTCACCAGTTTCCCTTGGGGGATTTGAACTCATGTCTCCAGGTCATTAGGCCAGGCCTTTGAATTACTAATCCTGTAACATAATCACTATGCTACCTTACCCTCCTTGATCATTGTCACGGGTTCTCCTGATCGGCCTCTCAGTTTCTCCTGACTGGCCACTGTAACATCAGAAAGAAATTGGTGGAAACCCCTTTCACACAGTGTATCTGGGACACCTGCTAAATTTATAGCGATTGAGGAAAATCCCTGAGGTAGTTTTTGTCAATAACCTATAGAACACCTAAATTACTATATCCACAAAAAATGTAAACTTCTACGTGACATACTCACTGTCAACAGATTGGATCTGATATGTCCCATCAACAATAAATAAAGTCCCCAAGCATTTCATTTCATATTTCCATTCAAGGGGATGGTTACTGTTGTGGAATCTGACCCAGTAGCAGCTGGCCTTGCACAAGGTCTGTACAATCTCACTCAAAAATAAATTGAAAAATAGAGTTCATTTACTCAGTCACAGTAAACATCTCGCTCAGTTTGACATTTTATACACGCCAGGTGAACAATTGTCTCAAAATGTTATATTCAGTAATGTTGGCTGTCAGTCAGGACTCTTAACAATACATTTTCTGGTCTGACACAATTATTGCCGATAATAACATATCATCTTGAAAGTGATGTCCAAATATTTAGAGAATAATTATATTTAAGATTGGCACACAGACAGTTAACGTAAACAAGATAATTCTGTTGTAAAGGGTACAGTTGCAGACTTGTCCCTGTTGTGCCTCCAAGTTCAATCCTGGCCTTTGACCTGACATAGCAGCTGCAGAAATTATGTTGGAATGGATTACACATACTTTCACTAGCTCTCATTTCCTTTGGTAATAGTAAGAAGGATTTGTGCAACAACTGGTTGACATGTGCTGCATTACCTGGGGCAATTCAGGCCTTTACTTTTTCAAGTTAGTGAAAGAACTTTCCGCAACTAGAAGCTAGAATATTTTCTGGGGATTTAGTAATAATCTTTAAATGTATAACATACAGCTCAACTTTCTACGGTTTTTCTAAGTAAAGGATCAAAAATACCACTGCCCTACATTTTAGAGACATGTATATGTTATTTCTTCTTTCTCCCCTTTTTGCAATGTTTTCCTTTTTTTTACTTAAGCTATTGTGCTTGAGGAATTCAATTAACGTTTTAAATAGAGAATACATTATGGGACATAATGGGGTTACTAAAAAATAAATCAGAAAGCAATGTCAGGAATGCCACTGAAGAGCTTGATGGGTGAGTAAGTTATGCAGGCCTGACTTATTGATGGTTTATTTTATTCTAAACTCCTCTTGTGTATTTTGTTTATGCCATATTTTCAATTATTCTAGCAGTGAATCTCATTTTTTCTTCAATTTAAGAAACCTAGGTCAAGGGCCAAGGCCCATAGCACAAGACACCACCAAGACTGAAAACTGTAGGAGAGAAGTCAAGGGAAAACAGTAATAACAGCAAGATAATAATATCAAGCTTTGAGTTTTAAAAGAAGAAAGGAAATACTGAAGAAGGTAAGGAGTTCTTCAGTTTTGCAATAATGATAAAGAATAAGTTATTCTGTGCAGTCTTGATTTTAATGCATTGAGGATGGCAAACAATGAATAGGATCTTGTAAATTAGGTGTTTATTTAAGTTACTTTAGGAAAATTAAGAGAGTTTAGTAACTTTTTTTTCTCTAGTATTTTCTGTTGTGGAAGGCTGCCATGTACACTGTTTGGATCACTTGGTACTTGTTGAGTTAGGCTGACTACTGTGCATCTACATCTTGGAAAATAGCAGAAATGACAAAATAGAGAATTTACCATCAAGACCTTTGCTGTCTCCAGTGTCATAGCACATTGTTTAAAACTGGAACAATAGATGTCAGTTTTAAACATTGTCAATGTCATATGTGTACTCTTATTTTGGATATCTGTGTACAGGATGTGAAAGTGAAATCACTGTTTGGAGGTTGTCTTGTCGCTACAGTGTATTATACTGTAGTTTACTCTAGGGGAGAAGACCTATCTCTTCCCATTACCAACCCATTCTCCTATTGTCTTGTTCATCTCCCTCCAGCTTCCAGTCTCCCACTCCTCTTTCTCAGGCTTCTGGATTCCAGCACATAGAACAGTCACTGTACCTGAAAATCAATCTTCCCACTCTCTTGTGACAATGGGGTGTTTCGTAAGCAGTTCATAGATTTTGCAAGGTTTATTTGGTTGAAAAGTAGGGAGGGTTGTCTGATACAATATGTCTGTGACATGATGAATTGTACAATTTGAGGAGCCAAAGTAAGTATCATGTTCAAATTAATCTTCTGCAAATAATCCACTGGGCGGTGTAATCATAAAAAAAATTGAAACCTACAATGGGACAGTTTAAAGGCAGGATATGCCAGAACTGGTATTCTTGACAGTGAAGTCTCTGACCTTTTTACTCTACCACAATCAATCCACCACTGTCAATATGCCAGTTGAAAAAATTATTTGTTTAAGGTCTATAATGCACTGCAGATTGCATATAGGTAGAACGTTCCCTGCCTTGTCCATTGCGTAAAAGTGTCATGAAGAGGCAAAGGTAAAAAAAGGAAGGAAAAGCCATTCTTGGCTTCTCTGACCCACCTCTTAGAAGCTGCTTTCAGATGGGAAAAGGCAAAAGCCTCAAACACCTAATGGATTGGGGGGTCAAGTCAATAAATAGGAGAGAATAACAAAATCCCTTTTTAATTAAAAGAAATTACAGTAGAAGTAGAATGCTGTGCAAGGTTCACCATTTGATAGTAGCCTGTGTCGTCCCAAACACCTGCAACCTGACCCTGGTTCTCAGGCAACATCTTGCACCTATACAAATTGGAAAAAGATTAGACTTTATTTTGCCATCGAAGAAATTAAATAATAAAATCTATAAAAGAATATTGAAATGGAAGCCCAGTGCTCCATTGTCTAGGTTGCACAACACACAGCCTCTATTGCAGGCCAATTTTAATCCCTGTGCTGCTAAATAAACTGAATTTCTATATTGCTGCACAATCAATATTAATGTTAACCAATTTATGCCACATCGACCAAGGTAACGTACAACAGCTTTTTCCCTTCTGTTCAGTAGTTGATTAAATTTAATCTGTCACCGAGTAAGTGCGCAATGGTAAGAAGGAATGTTGTCTCAGATCAGAGCCTGTGGCTGGAAACAGATCCTCTATTGTGTTAAGTTCTTTGGTTGATGTGCCAAAAGATAGGTGTTGTAGTCCACAATCAGCAGCCGTTGAGCCCACGATCCATTGTGAATCCAAATAGAAAGTTTCATTGCTCACTGAGGTTATCTAACCAGGCCAGATAGCAATTAGATTTCTGTGGGCGAAATAATGCCTTCACCTATGTTAAGAACAATATTAGAAATTCAGACAATCAGAGATATTTTTCATTGATTTCAAACTCATAAAAATTACTGGAGTTCATTTTTTAATATTATGACTTCCAGAAAGAGCTTAAATTTATTCGCAAGAGAAAAAAACTGTGAAATATCTCAATTTGTCAGATTTGACAAGTCTGTGAAGAACAGTTTTGATTCATCTAGTAAAACAGCAGGAACTGCCTAACATTGGGACAAAACAGTAGACAGGCTGTGAAAGATAAGGTTAAGAGCTATGACTGGTTGTGAAAGTTTGCTATGTATGAGGCTCTAGTAAATAGATTTAGATTTGTATGTTTTTCTCTTTTCACTGTGTAAGTGTATGTGCTATTGGAGGGTATTAAATCCCTCCATTACTCTTCTTTACCTTCTTTATAGTCCTCATTACTTCAAAGACCATCTTCAGTTGAAAAGGTGGATACTTCATGCAGGGAGCAAGAAGTAAAAAATCAAAAAAAAATGTCAACTTCTCAGCAATGCACGTAGCAGAATGGATTTTGGAGTTTGCCCTTGAAATAGCAGCAGTGCCATCAGGAATAAGAGGACTGAAAGGCAGATGTAAATATCTTACAGTTAAAGTAATTTCCTGGCATAGCATACCCACGCATGCCACCCAGGCTTGACAGAAAAGCATGATAAACATATTATGGTACAGGAAGTGTACATGTGCTAGCTGCAAGGCTTGGGAGTATTGGATCACCTGGGTACAAGGGATAGAGGAAAATTGGATAGTTAGAAGCGCATGTCCAATTTTCTATCCATTAATTTAAATATTGGGTGAGCTCCATTTGCCAACATGCATTGCTTCCCCAATTTTTCTTTCTGCGCTGCGCCTTGGCAACTCATCATGCTCAGGTACAATCATAGGAAAAGCTGCCCTTTGATATATTATAAGCATATTCTAAATGCTTACACTAGCTGCAGCTCTTTTATTTCTGTTTATTGATATCAGAATTTTAAAATCAAAGTTCATATAAATGATGACAGGTTCTAGAAGCAGTGTGCAATTAGTTTAGTTTGGAGGTAGGTTGTGAAGCTAAGTTCTGATATAAACATGTCTACTTAAGAAAAATATTTTGTAATACTAATTATTGTTCCAGAGTTAATTGGTAAAGTCCATCCCTCTGCACTTCCATACTCCAGCAATCCCTCTTTGCAACAGCATAAACTTTGACTCACTGTGAACAATGCCATGTGATTTGCTATTGTTTAAATCTAATTTTTTATGCACTTATTTTTCCTTCATTCTTGTTCTCATTTCTGAAACTTGTTTTTTAGTGCATGCTCTTTAATTTAACTGTGTGCATATTTGAATATAAGAGCCTAAAATTTCAGTTCCATCTTGAAGTGGAAGTAGAAAGCTTGGAAATTGGCGTGGAACCTGTATCTGCCGATCTTCCTTCCCTTCAGAGATGCATGGCCAAATTCCAATAACGGGTGGGAGGGATTGGGGGTGGGTGATTTTTGGGGTTTTCTTCCACTCTGTGGGTCTCACCAAGCAGAGATGCAATGGCAGTCAATCCCAGAGGAATCGATTGTTGTTCAAGTTTGGGAATTTCAATGAAGGAGCAACCGTACAGGTACATAATTGTCTTGATTTTTGGCCTGTGAAATGGCAAGTGCCTTCTCTCACATCCCAGTACTGACACGTGACCTCCCCTACCTCTGGAGTCCACCAGGGTCAGTGACAGAGGAGTGTTTTATTAATGGTGGGATGCGCCCCCCCCCACTACAGATTTTTGCAGCCTATATTTCTTTACGTTCACTATAAAAACCCACACCCTAAATGGATTAATATTAAAAATGTGGAGCTGCTTGACAATCTTCCAAGCAGATATTTATTTATTTAACTGTGGCATTTATCCTATTTATCTGCCTGCAGGATGGTTGTGCTGGTTATACCAGCAGAAGTGTTGCTTCAGGACACCATTGCGGTGCTCTATAAGATTCTTTGTGGTCACATTGGCTCTCATTGCAGTCCTGCTGTGCACATATGTGTGGGTGCCAGACCAGAGTCATGAGCCTTGTCAGGAGTAGATAACCTTTGTTGTCTAATAGCCACCCTTTGGTTTGCTTTGGTAGTTGAAATACAGCTGGCATAGAGTACTGCTGCAGAATGAACACTTGTGACTGCTGCCAGAATATTGCGCATTGACCTGCATGATGTGCTGTCTTTGGTCATGCACCTGCTGCACGTTGAGGGAGCGGAATCCCTTTCGGTTTGGGGACTTATATCACATCGACAGCAGTGGTTCAAGAAAGTGACTTACCATCTTCTCAGGGGCAATTAGGGATAGGCAATAAATACTGGCCTTGTCAGCAATATCCACATCCCATGAAAATGGCGAGTTCACATGAGGCACATGCAAAACAATGTGCATACAATCAATGGCACCCTACACCATGAAAAAGCTTGCAATCATTAAAAACCCTCGTGCTCACTTCACCTGAGTGTCTCTTGTCAGAGACAATGAGATGAAGTTGTCTCTCTTTGCATAGTAAGCTTCAGTGACCTCTCTTATGCAGCAGTGCACTACAAGCTGAGAAATGTTGCTAATATCTCCAGCAGCAGCTTGGAAGGAGCCAGATACACAAAAGTTCGGAGCTACAACCATCTTGACAGCTACAGGCATTGCGGCCCTTTGCCTACTGTGAGGTTGGAGTTGGAGCTGCCGCAGTTGTCAGATTTCAGTGATGACATCTTTGGTGAAGCACAAACATCTCAAGCATTGGCCGTTGCTGAAGTTCAGATACAAGAAATGCTCCCTGAACACCTTGGGCGGATATGGCCACCTGCTGACAGCCCTTCCCTTGCTCCTACTCCTCCCTTTTCTAGCAGCTGTCCTGCTCTGTATAGCTTCTCTTCATTCACCCAGTAATGCTTAATTCCACGAGGAAGCAAACAACTGGTTTCTGCACAAGCCTTTAAGACTCCAAAAAAGGTACTTCAGCACCAGCCAATCCACTCCTTGTAGATATTAAAACTTTTAACAAGTATGGAAAAACACCCAAAATGGACAAAATTGCATTAGCAGCCAGAAGAAATAATCCCGCAACTAACTTGTAAGTAATTTATGATCCCTTGAAATAGTGCTGGTGGAGGGTCCTTCATTTTGTTTAATGTTGTGGTCATCTGTTTGAGGTTAACACAGGGCATATGGAGGGGCACAGAGCTCCGAAATGGCTGCGCTGGTGTCAAATCTGTGTGTACCTCATGACCCTCCTGCTCTGCATGCTGGTGAAGGTCTTTAGGTTCGTGCCTGCTAACCCCTTTACAAATTTGGCATCAAGTTTCCCCCTCCGACTTCCGTGGCTGATAATCACCCTGGCATGCCTTCTTTCACATAAAGGATGACGTGCAGTGGTTGCTACCTACAACCATTAGAGCCTCCAATGCCTTTATTTTTCAACCGATGGGAAGTCTGTTTGCCTCTGATGGCAGATGTGAATGTGAGGGTGCACACAGAGAACCTCTCATGCACTGCCACTGCCTATCCTCCCTGTGGGACCCTCCTCTTCTTCCATTCACCACACATCAGGGAGACCGATTGATGGTACTGTGGAACAAAAGGAAAATAAAATAAAACAGTGGGTAAAAGCTCATGAGAACATTTAGAGCCAATTTTAAACCCCCTCCCCCTGCCACCAAGAATGCCGGGTTCAAATGGAACTTCGGGTCCAGTGTATTTAGATGAGGCTCAGGAATTAAATTTGCTCTGGCCTCACGTCAGCGAGCCCACGGCCCACTCTCGTTGCTTGCTCCTAGTTAAAACCGGGGCTAATGTGTCATGAAAATAGTTAAAGGGGCTTAATACAGCACAAATTCTATGGGCCTTTAAACTTATTTGACTGCACTGTTTATCCCTGGCAATCCTGGACTGCCAGGAACAATGGGTATTGGTATCAAAGACCGTGGACATGACAGTAAACCAGGAAAGAGTTGTGGAAGCCTCAGAGCAGTACTATTCTGCTGAGGAAATTCAGCACCTATATGTTCTTGGGGCAATTTTGGATTGATTAGTGAAGTTTTTTTTCTGTGTGTCTTGGAGGAGGGGTATGATGTGTGAACTCTCAAATAACCAAAACAGAAAGAACTCCCTTTGACAATCCAAGGCAATTTATACTAGCCCACACAAAAGCTACGTACTTGTGAATATCAGTTAAAGGGCTGCTGCTTGTTAGTGTGCTAATAGCTGCATGTAGCAGGAAAGGTCTAACAGGCAGAAAATGACAATTTAACATCAGTGGGCAAACAATCAAACTGCATTCCGGATGGCATTGACATCTGCTAGCTTAGTCTATAAGTAGCTTTTACACAGCATGGTTGATGCATACAATTAAGGTCACATTCCCTGGAGTCAATCTCAAGAGGGTTCATAAGCTCCATTTGGTAAATCAACTCCAAATGTAATTGTGTAGTGTTGCAATCTTTGATGCATTGCACAAGCTCATGGCATTGAATTCGAGTTGGCAATGTAAAGACATTGCTGCTGATTGCATTTTAGATTCAGACTGTTTTGATGAAATAATACATTGTATGCAAGTGCAGAACTGCCCTTTACTCTCCAGAATATATAAAAAACTAAAATCATGGGCCAGAATTTTCTGGCAAAATCATGGCAAGTTTAATGCGTATGCTGTTATTAGTGTATAGGTTATCTGGCTACTTGTGATGAGGAAGAAATACCCACTGAATTGTGAATCATCACAAGTTGCTGGATGGTTCTCACTGCTTCTCTGCTACCTTAGTGAAAGCGAGACTTGTACTTAACCTCCCTGTGAGTTTCAAGGTATTGCTGTATTTGGGCATTAATTGCCAATTCAACTAACTGCACAAAGTTAAGGCTCGTATTTAACAGTTTTTTTTAATGACTAGATTTAAGTTCCTGCAACTCAACCTCTGTGGCCCAAAAAGAAAACAATTGAAACACCTTCTGACAGATAGTAAAATGTTGTTAGAGATTTTTTTAAATTTAAAATTGTATTCGTTTTCATACTTTTTCTTGCTGTCTCTTTCTTCTCTCTTTTAATCCAATCTTTGTTTTTCTCTGTTTTAGGGTAATTTTAACCCACAAAATGGATGGTTGTGGGTCCGGGTGGGAGGTTAAAATGTTAAAAATCTGAAACACTAGTGCAACCTGCCTCAAGCCCACCCACTTCCAGCTTTAACGGAGGCAGGATGAGCACCGGATGTCCAATCTGCTCTCAGGAGGCAGGTCAGTCGTTGAAATCTTTTAAGGAGGCTGTGTGGCTTCATTTTTACAGGGTTCCACATTTAACCACAGTTGTCTGGGTTGCCCATGCTTCAGTTGGGAAACCTGACAGGTATAGGGAGATGCGAAGGGCTTTTACAGTACTGCTTGTGGACCAGAAGAAGTAGGAGCGTTTCCTCCTGCCCCTACAAGCTAAGAACATAAGTACATAACAAATAGGAGCAGGAGTAGACCATCTGGTCCCTTGAGCCTGCTCCGCCATTCACTGCAATCTTGGCTGATCTCCTGCCTCAACTCCACTTTCCTGCCTGCTCCTCATATCCCTCGATTCTCTGAAAGGCCAAAAATCTATCTACCTCATCCTTGAATGCACTCAACAAAGGAGCCTCCACAACATTCTGAGGTAGAGAACTCCAAAGATTTACAACCCTCTGAGTGAAGAAATTTCTTCTCATCTCAGTCCTAAATAATCAATCCCTTATCCTGAGGCTGTGCCCTGTGATCAAGATTCCCCAGCCAGGGGAAACAACCTCTCGGTATCTAGCCTGTCAAACCCCTTCAGAATCTAGTATGTTTCAATGAAATCACCTCTCATTCTTCTAAACTCTAGAGAGTATAGACCCAATATATTCAGCCTGTCACCATAGGACAACCTTCTCATCCCAGGAATCAATCTAGTGAATCTTCACTTTACTGCCTCCAAGGCAAGTATATCCTTTCTTCGATATGGAGTGGTCTCACCAAAGCCCTATACAATTGTAACAAAACTTCCTTGTTCTTGTATTCCAATCCCCTTGCAATAAAGGCCAACATGCCATTTGCCTTCCTAATTGCGTTCTGTACCTGCATACTAACTTTCTGTGTTTCTTGTACAAGTACACCCAAGTATCTCTGAACATCAGCATTTAAAAGTTTCACATCTTTTAAAAAGTATTTTACTTTTCTATTCTTATAAACAAGATGAATAATCTCACACTTCCCCATACTATATTCCATCTGACACTTGTTGCCCACTCACTTAACCTGTCTATATCTCTTTGCGTCCTCTTCACAACTTTCATTCCTACCTATCTTTGTATTGTTAACAAACTTGGATAGTTACTTAGTTTCTTTGTCTAAGTCACTAATATAGATTGTTAATAGCAGAGGCCCCAGCACTTATCCTTGCATTCTCACATAGCTTTCCATTGTCAGCAACAACCTGTGAATAGCCCCACATATCCATGATCTCCCAGCCCCTGAATTCCCTTCATCACCAACCCCTGCCCACCGATCTCTCACCGACGCTCCACATTCACCAACTCCCACATTACTCCCCATTCTAATATCCAACATCTCCCTCCTGAACCCTTCCTCAATCTTTCACCCCGTGATCTCCTGCCACCTCTCCCACCAACACCCCCCCCCCCGCCAGCCCCACACCCACGATCATCCCTGACCGCATGATGTTGGGAAACGCGCACTTCCATAACTCCTCCACCCGCCCCGGTTACTATCATGGCCGTTATTTCTCTTTCTATACTTAATTTGACTTTAATTCTCCCTATTCCCTTCCATGCTGTTCCTTTGCTTCCTTCTCAATGTCTAAATCTCATTTGTTAAGAAGATACCCTTTTAGTTCCATCATTTATCCAACGTCCCAGACGCCCTGATGATCTTGTTGCACTATCAGCTCACACTTCCAGTAACAAGCTGAATGGTGAAGAATAAAGTCTAACAGGACTTGCCATGACATGCCCTGCTTCAGCAAAATCTGGGACCATGTTATTCTTCAGTTTTTCAGCTCTCGGATAAAAATCTGTTGCTTTTATTTACAAAGTTGTTGCTTACTTGTTCTGTCAGCTTACCCTAGGAGCAACATAAGAGGTTGAATCATGTTGTGAGCCTTCTGAAACCAATCTGTAAGACAGGGTATGATGGCCCAAAGAGGAAATGGCAAAATGAAGATTACAAAAGTAATAAATAACTTTTTTGCTTCCTAATAAAGCAGCTACCAGCTAACCAAGTTCACACTGCATTTGCGGAGACCCAGTCAACTTTTCTTTCCTGTTAAACATCATGCTTATTATGGTGGGACCTGTCAATGCTGCAGAGTAGACTACTTTCTCATTTCAAGTAGCTAGTTTTGTCACCAAGTGCCTCCAGGGAATGGTTAGATGTAGAGAAAGTCACCTTCTACTTTGGCACAATAATGAGCCTTAACCTCAACCTTGGAAGAACATCCCTTGCTGCAACAATGTGCGATTTTCTACTGTCTATACCAGCCATCCTGTAGTCTTACAGAAAGAGATTTCCAGATTAGAAATGATTCTCAAGCCCACTCCCACCAGGAGCTGGGGCAAGGCCACTCAGATTTGTTTTACATTGGATCTTTACAGCGAGAGGAGACCTACCTCGCACCATACTGAGCTGGTTTCAAGGACTCGTGGGAGGGAAGGGGATTAGGGAAGATGAGGCAGTAACTTTCCTTGCGGGAAACCCGAGGAGCACTCCTGACCCTCCTGTCCCACAAAGGAAAAGTTTACACTTATTTGGAAGGCCTCTTCATCCTTCCCACCAGCTGCTGACCTGCACAGGCTCCAGTTAAAATGATCTTGGGGTCTTATTGACATTATAGGACCTGGATTAGCAGCTGAGTTCAACAACCTCCTCATCCTCCATCTAAACAAGTGGTGTTAAAATTGAAAATTGGCAGGAACGGAGCGGAAAATTGACCCATTCCATTTGAAATGCTCCAATCCAGCACAGTAGGACGGGATAAAACACACCTCAAAGGGGTAGATTTTTGTCTGTATGCCCAAGTAGCATCACTTGGGTGGTGCACAGAATGGGAAATCAGACAGAAAGGCTTAGTGAACTCTATACCTAGTACACAATCATTTTCACCCAATTTCCTTCTCTAACATCCACCCAGGCAATAATTCATGCCCAGATATGTACAAATCAAAATCAACCCAAGATTTTGAGTGAGGTAAACAGAGACAGAAAAAATAGAGAGACAGAGAGAGAATATCAGGGCTGGATTTTCAAGCCCCTTCGCTTTCGGGAACGGTAGGGCGGTGGGGGGGTGGCAATGAAGATCGGTGCAGCGGAGGCCCGCCACTGACCCTGACGCCAACTGGCCCTGTGCCAATCTCGGCGGCGTGGCTCGTGGCGGCCGCCCCGCTGCTCGGCGACAGGACCCCTATTTCAATATGTAAACTAATTTACATACCTGATTTAGTGAAGGTGCCATCGCCTCCTTAATCGCCGCACTGATCTTCATTCGGGCGGCTGATAATACCATGCCTTCAAATCACCGTTCAGGGAAACGTGGCGCGGCACCTGTGGGATGGAGGGAGGAAATTTTTTTTCTCTGTGCGGGTGGGGAGAGTGGGGTAACAATGATGCGGTTGGGCAGGGGGGGCTGATGGGAAGGGGTAAAGGGGGAAGGTCAAATTCTCAATATTCCAATTCTGGGGGTGGGGGAAGAGCACAAATCTTTGGAAATGCCATTGGTGGGGGGGGGGGGGGTGGGGAATGGGAAAAGGTGTGTAAAGGTCAGTAAATTCTGTTCTGCTAAACCTTACCTTACTGGGCCCTTTAAATTTTAAATGTTCATTTAGGGCTCTAAGCCTTTTAAAAGTGGCGCTGGCGCCAGCGCCTACACATTGGCCCCAGGCGCCATTGCCTGCGACGGCTCGCCCACCCCCTCCACGTCGTCACAGGGGGCGGGGCCACTTCCATGCAAATGAGCCGACTTCGGAGGCGGATTCTTGAAATGCAGCCCAAAGTATCAGAAAGATAGTCCAAAATTTAACACTGGGTGGGAGGCCCCACCCACCAGCCAAAAAACGGGGTAAGCCCGCATCTGCTGGGCCTGGGAGCCATGCCAGGATTTTACATGGCCCAAGCCCTTAATTGGAATTGAGTGGGTCATCCACCTCTCTGAGGCAGGAAGTCCTGCCTCCAAGAGCTGCCAGCCAATCTCAGTCCCAGCAGTGCTACTGGGAACAGTGGCCACTGCTGGGACTGCACCCAGCCACAACAGGATTGTGGACGCCGGACTGGATGACAGGTAAGTTTTCTGGGCCTCGTGGGGCAATCAGTTGGGCCCCGGTGAGGCAAGTGGGGTCGGTTGGGAGAGGGGAGGACCTTGTTTCAGTGGGGGTAGTTGGGGCTTCAGTGGGGAGTCCTCTATGGGGCACAGGGTGCCCGATCAGGAGGGACCCCCACCCACTCAGCCTGCAAGGAGGCCGGCAGGTTTTACCTGGCAGCGTTCTGGGGGCCTGAAGCGCCCACCGGCTGTTTGTAAAATACCAGTGGCAGCAGGAGGAGACTCTTAAATGGCAGTTAGTTGGCCACTTAAGGGCCTTGATTGGCCTGGGGCGGGTGAGCCATTTCTCGCCGCCGCCGCCCTTGGTAAAATTGCAGCGGGCGTGGGAAGGTGTCGGGAATGGCTCCCACTCAATTTTACGGTGCACCCCGGCCTCCAGCCTCCTCCTGTTGGGGGGGGGGTGTAAAATTCTGGGCATATTTTGCCACAAGGCTATCACGTACTATTTAATGAAAGATGAACATTCCTTTGAGGCAGTGAATTGAGAAACACCTGCAACCATAATATTTGCTTAACTTCTCTTGTAATTCAAATTCACATGCACAATAATCATATGAGAAAATTGGGTAATTCAATCTAAAGGGAAGGTGCAAAGAGTTTCCAGGATAAACACCCAAGGAAAGAAGCACTCAAGGCAGTAATTAATAGGACTAGCTATCTGTACCGTGCTTGGAATAGAGAGAAATATAAAGATACAAGTGACACAAAACTGTAAAATTCAATGTATGGAAAAAAAAATTAAAATGAGTTATTTTAGTAAATGATGTAGTGCAAAAACAGAAATTTTAATTTAGTATATATAAATGCACTGACTGAGCATGTGCAATGTGTACAAGACATAATGTTTTCTGATTGTCTGCAAATTGCAGCTCTGCAATACAGAAAAATATAGAATGTGAAGCTTGTTTTTATTAATCTCCAATATTGTGGAGATGATAGTGATGAGAGCCACCCCTGGAGGGAGGTTGGGTTTCTTGATTTGCCATAAGTGCATGAGACACAGATTAACTTTACTTGTGCATGCAGATAATACCATGGGGCCATCAAAAGCAAAGGCAGTACATTAACAGCAGAGCCAGCCGATTCAGCTAAATGTGCCCTGACCTGCAGTTATGTAAGGTTGACAGTAACTGACACAACAAGTACATTTTCATTGCTCTAAGCTTTCAAAGCACTATCTTGTGTTGCAGCAGTGAGGGAGGAGTTAAGGAGGTAATTCGTGACCCATGTAGCTGATGCTTCCTTCAGGTTTCCCCGGTCAAGTGCAAGATGATTTCATACTTTCGAGATGTGGCATGCTGTGTCACAATTATGTTGTATCCTGTCATTGGTGGATTCATTCGGATTTACAAGAAACATTTGGGTGGAAGTATGATATATGTGAATTTGGACTCCATACCATGCAAAGTGTTTTATTTCCTCTACAAAGTCTGCTGCATAATGCAGACTTTGTAGTTATGCAACTTGCAGTTATACAGACTTGCAGTTATATGTGGACGATGGCAATTTTATATGTGCTCTTACATAGTCTGTTATATATTTAAGACATCCATATTATATTAGCATTAGTGGAACATATTTTTATACAATGAATTGTATGATAAAAGGTGTGAAATAAAGCATGTCATAACACAGGGTTGTCCAACCTTTCTGCATGGGGGCAACATTACTATTTTTGTCTTACATGGGGGACTGGTGAGACAATTTTGACAAGATAAAGGCATTAAAATGTGTCTTACTATTAATCAAAACAGCAACAAATGTACATTTTTGTGAAGAAGCTTTAAATCAGAAGACTAATTTATTGACTTACTTTCTTGATCACTCTATCTCTCTCTCTGTATCCCCCTCTCTCTCTGCCTCCTCCCTCTCCCTATCTCTCTCTATCCCTGTCTCCCCCACCCTCCCATCTCCCCCCCCTTCTCTTTCCCCTCCCTCTCTGTCCCCCCCTCTCTCTCTCTCCCCCTTTCTCACTCTATCTGTGCCACCCCCACTCTATGCTTCCCTCTCTCTCTTCCCCTTTTTCTCTCTCTGAAAGGTACAGAGAGCGGGAACGCTCAGCAGGGTTTTCTGGCAGGCTTTTAAAAAACCCCAAATCTGTCCGAAGTTGGGGAACGGCTGTTCCCAATGTCAGCAACTGTCAGCTGTGAAACTGACTTGCGATGTTTTTTAAAAGCCCGCTCTGCAAGAAGAAGGCAAAGGGAAATTTCTCGTCTCCAGTCACGGATCCCTGGCAGGCCGGATGGAAACCTGTGGCATGCCAGATGCTGGCCCAGGGGCTGTATGTTGGACAACCCTGACATAACAGAATCAAAGGAGTCTGTAGATATGCTTTATTCCTGTTTCATGAGAAGAAAAGTCTGTAACAGTATGAGATAGGGATTCATCGTAAGTTATAGTGCAAAATGGGTGGTATTGATTTGGCCACCATTCATATGACCCACCCGATAGGTACTTCAATAACAGGCAGCCCATGTGATGCCGTCCACTTTGCCCGAATGCCCAAGACAAATTTCTACCCTTTTGTTTGCTTACCTGAGGATTTTTTCTTTATGGCACAGTTCCAACCGTGCTCTTGCTTCACAGCTCTTTCTAATGGGGGTCACCTCAACCTCTGTCACTTTTAAAAGTCATAAAACCACATCCAGCAGATCTCTGCAATCTTCTTTTGTTTCGAAAATGTTTTTTTTAGAGGGGGGGACTATTTTCCCTCAAGCATTTGCTTGTTCATTTGCTGTGGAAACATTTTTTTTCATCTACTTTTAATACCTTGGCCAAGATTTAACAAGGAGGCAATGGCCTCACCCACCAGCTCGAAAGTTGGGGGTGGGGTGGGGGGGATGGCAGTGAGCCCACATTCGCAGGCCCTGGAAGCTACAATTGTATTTTCTGGTCCTCAGGCAGTTAATTTCCTGAGGTTGTGGCTTCCGCCTCTCAATGGCAGGATGTCTCTCCTCAAAGAGCTGCCAGCAAATCAGATGGCCAGCAGCTCTACTGGCAGCGGTGGCCATTGCTGCGACTGCAACAGTTCCTGGAGCAGCAACCATGGAGGAGGCCTGTAGTGCAGGTAAGTCAGGACGGGGATCACTGGGGCCAATCAGGCAGGCTCAAACGAGGGGTTGGGGGGTTTGTTGCGAGGGCGGGATGGGGGGTCTTCCAGCAGGGGCAGCACTTGCCACTGGATGGCTCTCCATGGGGCACAGTGTGCCCGATAGGAGGGACAACCCCCCCCCGCACCCGTGGCCACAGGGAGGCAACCAGGTTTTATTAGGCAGTTTCCCCAGGTGTCAAAGTGCTCATCCGCCACTGGTAAAATACCAACAGTGGCAGGAAGAGGCCCTTAAGTGGCTATTAACTAGCCACTTAAGGGCCTCAATTGACCCAAAGGCGGGCAGACCACTTGCCACCTCCCCTGCTGCTGGTAAAATGCTAGCAGAGGGGAATATGCGACGGGCATGGCACCCCTGCCATCCTACCCAATTTTATGCCCTACCCCTGCCTCCCAGTCCGCTCCCAGAGTAAGTGGGGGAGGGTGTTGGTGGGGGGGTCATAACATTTTGCCCACTGTTTCCCTAAAGTATAAAGCTCATTCTCTGAAATGGGGCTTGTGCTTCAGTTGGCCTTCTGTGCTATTTGCTCCCTTTATTGTCGGCAGGAAAGAAATCTAGCTTGTTAGCCAAGGGGTCAAGTAATTATTTTCCGGTGACATGCTGTACAATATGCATAATTATGTCTAATATTGCATTAGATGGCTTAACTAAGCACTGGCCTTAAATTAATATGTGAAAAAGTGCTAAATGCCATGGTAACATTTGGTTTGTAAATGCGGGGATTATCCTGAATTTGCCACAAAAATGATCCTAAGGGATCTGGACTGAACAATTCTACCCCAAATCTTGTAAGGAATGTGTCCATATGTACATGATCAGAGTTGTGATATGTGCTGTTGCCATGTTACATTAGAGATCAATAACTGTTTTACAGCCTTGAAATACTTGATTTTACACATTGACATTCTGTGCTCCATTCAGAATTTGACCTTTCTCTACTAAAACATGCAATAATTGAATTTGTCCATCTGTAACCTCCATTAGAAATTAATATATCCACAGTTTGAAAAGATAAATTTAGTAGCTATATATAGTATAAAATGTACAGTGTGAATACATATCATTTTTTATCTTAAAATTTCTGTTTCGAATACATAATTTGCTAAAATATCATTTATATCTATAAAAACATGTATATACTATATGTGTGTGTATATATATATATATATATATATATATATAAATAAAAAGTATGCATTCTATTAAAACAGATTAAAAACTGAAGTAACTTTTTGGTTTTATTTATCGGTTGTGAAGCCAGCTGTATTAATAACTATTGGCCATTAGGCACAGACAGAAACAATTAATGACAATTGCACACTTTAGCAGAGAAAGGCTCGATTGTGCTCAGCTCCTGAATACATTTATTTAGAGAGGACTGTGTGTAAACTGAACACTGAAAGACATCAAACAATGTGACCCTGCACATAGAGCAGAAACTAATCCCAGATGAGAGTTAATCACACTTGAGTTTGCTAAATGTAGTTGCAAAATTCCTTCACCAAACTGATTCAATTATATCCTGACCTGAAATCTGTATTTTTTTCTATAACATTTAAAATCACACACACACACATGGCCTAAATCACTCCACAATTAATCATTTCCATCACAACAATGGCCAAGGAGAACAGCTGGAACCTATTTTGAATACTGTTCAATTCAAACAAAATGATTGTGATGCAAGACTAATTAATCATAACAATCTGTAACTGCTGGTCTAAAGGTCCTCCACTTGAATAATGGGCATGGCATGCTATGGCTACGTGAGCTGACACTCTCCAGGTATTAGCCCCCAGTGTTAGAGTTGAGTTAACTCAAGCCCCCATTCTTTTATTTGGACCATGGCATATACTGGAGGCTTTCAGAAGAATGATTCAACAGGTCATTATTTGCACAACAAAATCAGAAGTATGTTGTGCATCAAAGGCAATGTGGCAGTTGAACAAGGAGGGAAAGGGAGCATAGTAAAATTGTACTGTGTCATCATACCACTCACAAAGAATATAGGGGCACTTTTGCAAGGCACTTAAACAGAAGTGCTGGAAATGCACAGCAGGTTGATTGGCATGTTTCAGTTGAGAACCTTTTTTCTTGCAAGACGTCAATTCACGTTTGTATATAATGGTGTGTGCAATAATATAATAGATGATGTGATGATGTCAGCATTTCACCAAATTCCTGTCACCCTGAGAATTGTTTTTAAGGCTAAAAAACAAAAATAAAATCAAAAAGTTGTGACTTTGGCCAAAATTCCAGAGTCCCTATTCAGCTGGAGTGCAAAGTATGGCAGAATGGCTCTCCCAGCCTCCAAAGGCCAATACCACAGACACTGATCTAAATGATGGTTATGGGGTTATTACCATAATCAGGGAAGGTATTTCAGAGATGCACAATTTGATCTGCTGCCAAAAAATTTAAACAGTGCCATACCACTGTGATGGCAGAGATTGAGGCCCAGGAAGGGCTGAAGAACAACATTAGAACATACTTAAGAACAGATGGAACATTGGTCAGGAAAAGACCAGTTGGCACATCAAGGTTGTCACAGTCATAATACAAGTAAGCATCATGGTCCCCAATGTTCCCTCCCCCCAGCAGTTATGTCATCTCTTGGGAGAAACAAGAAAAGATAAAACAAAAACCCTAGGCCATTCCAAGGAAAACAAATCTAGGAAATTGCTCTTTGACCATCAAAAGTGATCTATATAAGTTCAGGAGATCACAGTGATGATATATATCCAACAAGCCATCTTTTTGTATGTTGTAATATTGGCCCCAACAAGGACCTCATGTAATTCCTTTTTAAACTATTGCAGAGAATCTGCACTCACCACTTGAGCCAGCGACTTATTCCAAACATTGATAATACTCTGCAAAAATTAAAAACCTTCTGACATCTAACCTAGTTCTATGTTTTCATAGCTTATACACATGATCTCTTGTTTTCCATAACCAATCAAGTTCAAATAGTCCATCTACACAGTCAAGTCCCATCATTATTTTCAATACTTCAGTTAAATCACACCAAAGTGTATGCATTCTAGAATTTAAAAACACAGTTCTCTAAATCATGAAAACTCAGGGCTTTTAAAGAAGAAATCATTTTAGCGGCCTTCTTTTGAACCTTTACCAGGGTGTCTATATCAGCCACCAAGTGAAGGATCCAAAGCTGAACACAGTACTCCAGGTGAGACTTAACCAGATTCTTTGTATATATATATGTTTAGTACTAGATTGTCCTCACTATACATCCTTCGCAACAACCCCTTGGTTCCGATTGTGCACCTTCAGTGATTCATGTACTATATCTCCTAGGTTGTCTTCCAACATTAGATATGTACATGCTCGGTGTTAGCCCTACCCCATGCATGCCACTACAGTTATCAGCATTAAATAACACTTGTCAGATCAATTCTATTTACCTATTGCATCAAGATCAGTTTGTAGTTTTGTTCCCTCATAGAAGGTCCTAAAATTCGCAGAATTCTTTGTCATCCACAAACGTTTGGACAGTACCCACAACATCATCATCTAGATGAATAATATAGATCGTAAAGAGCAACAGCCTAAACATGGATCTCTGTTGTACACAACTAGTGACCTGTCTCCACACAGAACCTCTTCTACTAAAAATAAACAATGAGAGTACAATTGATTCCTTACAAAATTCAGCAATTGCTCCCCGCATACCACCACCTCCCCCCCCTCCCCCCCCACCCACCCAATTCCATAGTACTTTATCTTTTAAAGTAACTTACTGTGCAGCACCATAAGCTTTCTGAAAGTTCAAATACATTGAGAGGGGCATTCCAGGGTGTTAGGCTGCATGCGTGCAAGTCCCTCAGGAGACACAGGTTGTCAATTTCAAGATGTTAATCACCCAATTAGAGAAATATTGACATTGGATTTGCAGTTTAACTCTGGTTCCACAGGGTTCCCTGGCTTCCTGCAACTCACCAGTGAAAGCAAAGTCAGAAGACAGAGGCAACTGAGGGGGCTGAAGCCATATAATGTGAATAAGTCTGAAGTTATTCACTTTGGTAGAAAAAACAGAGGGTCAGAATATTTCTTAAATGGTGAGAGGTTGGGAAGTGTTCATGTCCAAAGGGACCCGACTCTCCTTGTTCATGAGTCACTAAAAGCGAGCATGCAGGTGCAGCAAACAATTGGTAAGACAAATAGAACCTTAGAACCTTTGAAAAAGTGCAGCACAGAAGGCCATTCAGCCTATTCTGTCTGCACTGGCCTAATAAACTAGCCACCCAGACTAATACCACCTTCCAGCACCTGGTCCATGGCCCTGAAGGTTACAGCACTTCAGGTACATGTCCAGGTACCTTATAAAAGAATTGAGGGTCTCTGCCTCCACCGCCATTCCTGGCAGAGAATTCCAGACACACCCCACCCTCTGAGTGAAAAAGTTTCCCCTCATGTTCCCTCTAATCCTTCTACCTTAAATCTGTATCCCCTGGTAACTGACCTCCACGCCAGGGGAAACCAGTCCTTCCTGTCTACTCTATCTAGGCCCCTCATAATTTTATACACCTCAATCGTCACCCTTCAGCCTCCTCAGTTCCAGAGAAAACAACACTAGCCTATCCAATCTTTCTTCATAGCTGCAACCTTCAAATATATGGTATGTTGGTCTTTATCGCAAGGGGTTTTGAGTACAGGAGTAAAGAAGTCTTGTTGCAATTGTATAGTGCCTTGGTGAGACCACACCTGTATTGTGTACAGTTTTGGTCTCCTCATCTAAGGAAGGATATACTTGGCATAGAAGGAATGCAATGGAGATTCACGAGACTAATCCCTGGGATGGCGGGATTGTCTTATGAGAAGAGATTGAGAAAACTGGGCCTGTATTCTCTAGAGTTTTGAAGAATGAGAGATGATCTCATTCAAACTTATAAAATGTTTACAGGGTATGACAGGGTGGATATAGATAGGATGTTTCCCCATAGGTCTGAATTTTACATTGGCGGGTAGCCCAACCCATCAGCCAAAATGTCGGGGGTGAGCCCGCCTCCGCTGGGCCTGGGGAGCCATGCCAGAATTTTACACTCCCCAGGCCCTTAATTGGACTTGGGCAGGACTGCCACCTCCTTCAGGCAAGAAATCCGGCCTTCAAGAGCTGCCGGCCAATCAGTGGGCCAGGAGCTCTTAGTCCCAACAGTGCCACCAGGAGCGGTGGCCACTGCTGGGACTGTACTCAGCATCGGTTCCAAGAGGGACGCCACCCCGGAAGATCAGTAAGTTTTGGGGCCTCGCCGGGGACAATAGTCCGGGCCCCAATGAGGCAAGGGGTTTGGTTGGGAGGGGGGTTCTTTATTTTAGTGGAGGCAGTTGGGGCTTTGGGGGGGCCCTCTATGGGGCACAGGGTGCCTGATCAGGAGGGCCCCCCACCCCAGCCCGCAAGGCGGCCGCCCATTCTGGGGACTTAAGGCACGCGCCAGCTGCTGGTAAAATACCAGCAGCAGCAGAACCCACTCCTGTGGGGTTGGGGGGGGGGGGGAAACGTAAAATTCTGGCCATAGTCTCAGAATAAGGGGTAGGCCATTTAAAGCTGAGGAGGAATTTCTTCGCTCAGAGGGAGGTGAATCTTTGGAATTCTCTACCCCACATGGCTGTGGATGCTCAATCATTGAGTATGTTCAAGACGGAAATTAATAGATATCTGGATACTAATGACATCAAGGGATATGAGGAGAGTGCGGGAAAGTGGTGTTGAGGTGGATAATCAGCCGCGATCTAATTGAATGGTGGAGTAGCTCGATGTGCTGAATGGTCTACTCCTGCTCCTATATCCCTATGTTCCTTTGCTCATATCAGGAAAATCTGTCAATATGTACTGAGTATTCACAGCTTCTTTCTTACCTGCTTGTATGAAACAGTTTGTTTACAGTACATACTTTGGAGGTGGCATTTACATTCTGGAGGCTTGAGGCCTGATCTGCACTTTGGAGCTCTGATCTATCAGATCTGTGTAAGTGTCACTTATGTTATGTTAGGATGAACCTCAGATGACAAACCAAGATGACCAGCAGCAACTTCAGCTGCAGCAGGAGCAGCAGTACACTGCTTACATACCTGAAGCTCATCAGGAGAGAGGTGCAGCTTGCAGAAGGTCAGCAAACAGGTTCTAGAGGCAGAGAATAAGCTTCCCCAGCATGTCTGAACACCAGTCTCTCAGGAGGCTCAGGTTGTCTTGTCAGGTGTAACAAGACCTACTGCCAAGCGGACCTGGTTGTTATGCTTTACCAGTGGCTATCAAAGTCACCACCACACTCAACTTTTTTGCTTCTGGATTGTTCCAGGGATCTGTCAGAGACATTTGCTGGATCTCACAGCTGGCAGCCAATAGATGCATAAGACGGATGATTGATAGCTTGTTTGCCAGGGCTGTCAATTATGTCAATTTTACCTGCAACAACACCAGTGGGCATTCTGGTTTGCAGCTCTGGCTAGCTTCCCACAGTTGCAGGGCATCATCAACTGTTTGTATGTGGCAATTAAGGCACCCCTAGTTCACAGTTCATCAACGTCAAGTGCTTCCACTCCATCAATGTGCAGTTGGTATGCAACCACAAACAGATCTTTATGCAGGTGTGTGCAAGATTCCCAGGCAGCTACCATGATGCATTTATCCTGTAACAGTCCACCCTCCCTGATCTCTTTGCACCTCGAAGCAGAGTTACTGTTAGCTGCTTGCAGACAAGGATTGCCCACTTAAAACGGCACGATGACACCTCTCAAAAATCTAAGGAATGAGACCCAGGAGTCTCATATGAATGCCATATGACCACCAGATGTGTGATCAAACAAGCCATCGGCAAGCTGAAGATGTACTTCAGGTGCCTCAACAGAAAATAAGAAATAGGAGCAGGAGTAGACCATATGGCACCTCGAGCCTGCTTCGCCATTCAATAAGTCATGGCTGATCTGATCTTGGCCTCCGCTTTCCTGCTTATTCCCCATAACTCTTGACTCCACTATAGTTCAAAATTCTATCTAACTCAGCCTTGAATACATTCAAGTGAATCAGCCTCCACAGCTCTCTGGGGTAGAGAATTCCAAAGATTCATGACCCTCTAAGAGAAGAAATTCCTCCTCCTCTCTACCTTAAATGGACGACCCCTTATTTTGAAAATATGCCCCCTAGTTCCAAGCTAACCCATGAGGGGAACCATCGTCTCAACATCAACCCTGTCAGACTCTCTCAGAATCTTATATGTTTGAATAAGATCACCTCTCATTTTTCTAAACTCCAATGAGTATAGACCCAACCTGGTCAACATTCCCTTATAAGGCAACCCCTTCATCCCAAGAATCAATCTTGTGAATCTTCTCCGAACTGCCTCCAATCCAAGTGTATCCCTCCTTAAATAAGGAGACCGAAGCTGTATAGAGTACTCTAGGTGCGGTCTCACAATGTCCTGTGCAGTTGTAGCAAGACTTCCCAACTATTATACCCCAGCCCCCTTGCAATAAAAGCCAATATTCCATTTGCCTTCCTAATTACCTGCTATACCTGCATGCTAACATTTTGTGTTTCATATACAAGGACACCCAGATCCCTCTGTATGGCAGAATTCTGCAGTTTCTCTCCATTTAAATAATATTTTCTTTTTCTATTCTTCCTAACAAAGTGGCTAACCTTACATTTTCCCACATTATACTTCATCTGTCAAATGTTAGCTCACTCATTTAACCGATCTATATCCCTTTGCAGACTCTTTGTATCCTCCTCACAACTTGCTTTCCTACCTATCTTTGTATCGTCAGCAAATTTGGCTACATACACTTGGTGCCTTCATCCAAGTCGTTCATATGGATTGTAAATCTGTAAATAGTTGAGGCCCCAATACTGATCCCTGTGGCATCCCACTCATTACAGTTTGCCAATCTGAAAATGGCCCATTTATCCTGACTGTTTTCTGTTAGTCAGCCAATCCTCCATCGATGCTAATATATTATCCCCAACACCATGAGCTCTTATCTTGTGTAGTAACCTTTTATGTGGCACCTTATTAAAGGCCTTTTGGGAATCCAAATATGCTACATCTACTGGTTCACTTTTATCCACCTTGCTTGCTACATCCTCAAAGAATCGAATAACAAATCTGGAGGTATCCTTTTGTATGCACCAGCCAGGGTCTCCAGAATGGTCTTGGTATGCAACACAACATTGCATAGTAGTGAGGCTTGGACTTGCAGGAGGTACAAGGTGCAAAGCTAAGAATCTCTTTGGACATTTCCGAAGAGGAAGAGGAGCAGGAGGCGGAAGGTGATGAGGGCAATGCACCACCAGTGAAGTAAAGTGCCTCCGGGATGCTCTCATTATTGTGAGTTTCACTTAGGTTTCATCAATGCACGCATCTAACAACCGCATGCAAAAGTCACTTTTGCTCCTCCTCACCCCCTACTCCATCCCACACCACCATGTTGCTAACACAAGAATGGGATTAAAGTGCAAAACTTTTTGCAGTAGACACTGTGAAGAAAATAAGCTAGCTCCCAATGATCTACCTGCTAGGATAGTGAAGATTTTCGATTGCGTTGAACCTTTCTGAAAATGTGTAATTGCACTCAGTTGAATGGATTCTGCAGGATCCTAATGTCCCTCTGATTCAACCACTGATTGCACTGGCTCTGGATAGTTTGTTCTGATTAGGCTGACTTAGCTTCTGTATCACTGTTACAGACAGCCACAGTAAAGTGCTTGCTGGGTCACTGTTCTATTTGAAAACTGGACAAAATGGCTCCATCCTCAGGATACATTGGGAGCCTAGGAATGTATGATAGAGTTCGAAAACCATTCAGTTCATACATTGAAAGAACGGACATGTTCTTCAGACCTAATAATATATTAGAACTCGAAGGTGAAAGTGAAGAGGCCCAGACTCAGAATAAGGCAATTCTTGAGCGCAAGTAAGCAATTTTGCTAACAGAGATTGGCCCGTAAGTGTATGGTATGCCAACAAACCTTCTTGCTCCCAACAAAGATGTGCCATTCAAAATAATTATCACCAAGTTGGAGGAACATTTTAATCCCAAACCATTAGGGATACCCATAGCTACAAATTTGGAATGAGAAACTGGAGAAGTAGCAAAATTAGTTGGCGAGTACATTGTGGCACTGAAGAATTTATCATTACATTGTAACTTTGGTACATTCTTAGACTATACATTATGAGACAGGTTCATGTGTGGATTGGTGGATGAAAGAATCCAGTCGAAGTTACTAAACACACAAGATCTTATGTTTGAGCTAGCATGTAAGATTGCTTCTACCATGGAGATGGCATCAAATAATGCTCGGGAATTTCATCCTATGCAAGTGACTAGTACAGCTTCTGCCAAGTCTGAAGTGGGGAGACATGATCAGAAGAGCGCTGTTAATAAAAGTTGTGACTTGTTATAGCTGTAATGGCAACCATTCTGTACAGGCATTTCAAAACAGAAAGGCAAAATGCTTTAAATGACAAAAGCTAGGCCATATTGCAACTGCTTGCTGAGCAAAGGCCAAAACAGGAAAGAGAACTCTTTCTAATAGTAATGGGATGCAATGGTGTAACAACGCAGGAGTTCACAATCTTGTAGTGAAACTAGAATGCTTAGGCAAAGTGGAACTAGATCTGTACAGCATTTATGCCCTAGCAATCACTCAATTGACAGAAACTTTTGTACAAAGGTGTTGGTAAATCAACAGTACATCAACACGTGCATTGATAGAGCTACAGATTGCTCCATTATGAGTAGGGTCACACATGAGAGTAAATTCTGTGACGTACCTTGAACTGAGAGCATAGTCCAGTTGAAAACTCACTCTGGTGAGGTGTTAGAAATGTGTGGACAAATGGAGTGCAGTGTCCAATAGTCCATCAAGTTATCCATTGTTGTCACAAGATATGTTAACAAACCAATGTTAATGGGCAAAAACTAACTTCATAAGCTGAAGTTAGACTGGAAGCATGTTTTCCAAGTTGAGACGACCAAGAAGCTTGATCAGCTATTGAATAATTACAGGAACATTTTCAATGATAGCTATTAAGGTGTAAATGGTATGAAAGCACACATCTGAATTAGGCCTGATGCAAAACCAGTATCTTGCAAGGCTAGGGCGATTCCTTATGCTCTCAAAACCTAGGCTGAAGAGGAAATAAAGAAGCTAGAGAGAAATAGCATGGTAGTGAAAACTGACTACAGTGATTGGGCAACCCCAACTGTATATGTGCCCAAGTCAGACAAAACCATAAGACTATGCAGAGACTACAAAGTCATAATCAACCAGGCAGTGGATGATGAGCAGTATTCAATACTGACCTCTCAGGATTTGTATGCAGAGTTAACGGGATCCAAGCTATTCATGAAGTTGGATTTGTTCCGTGCTTTGCACAGCTCAATGTGGATTGAGAGAGTCAGCAGTTTCTCATGATAACACATACATGGGGTTATACTCCTACATGAAGCTGTACAATGGTGTGAAGTCTTCTCCAAAAGTGAATAAGATTTTGCAAGGAGTGCTACATTGCTTGTGTAATCAGGTGATGTGTTGATCACAACTGCAACAGAGAAAGAGAATGTTCAAGTGTTGGATGAAGTGTTAAACATAGAAACATAGACATAGAAAATAGGAGCAGGAGTAGGCCATTTGGCCCTTCGGGCCTGCTCCGCCATTCATTATGATCATGGCTGATAATGCAACTCAGTAACCTGTTCCTGCTTTCCCCCCATATCCTTTGATCCCTTTAAACCCAAGATCTATATCTAACTCCTCTTAAAAACGTACAATGTTTTGGCCTCAACTGCTTTCTGTGGTAGCAAATTCCACAGGTTCACCACTTTCTGGGTGAAGAAATTTCTCCTCATCTCAGTCCTGAAAGGTTTACCCCGTATCCTTAGACTATGACCCCTGGTTCTGGACTCCCCCACCATCGGGAACATCCTTCCTGCATCTACCCTGTCAAGTCATGTTAGAATTTTATAGGTTTCTATGAGATCCCCCCCTCACTCTTCTGAACTTCAGTGAATATAAACCTAACCAACTCAATCTCTCCTCATACGTCAGTCCCGCCATCCCAGGAATCAGTCTGGTAAACCTTCGCTGCACTCTCTCTGTAGCAAGAACATCCTTCCTCAGATAAGGAGACCAAAACTGCACACAATATTCCAGGTGTGGCCTCACCAAGGCCCTGTATAATTGCAGCAAAGCCTCAATGATCACAATGTAAAGTTACAAAGTGGCAAAGTTGCTTTTGTGCAATCTGAGGTAGTGCATCTTGGCCTGAAAATCAATGAAAAAGGACAACTGCCAGTGAAAGAAAAGATAGAGGCAACAGTCAATGCCCCAAAGCCAAAAGATGTGTCTGATCTTAGATCTTTTCTAGGCTTGGTCCAATATTAGTCACAATTTCTGCCTAAGCTTGCAACAGTGTTAGTTCCACTACATGAGCTGTTGAACAAAGATGTGAAATGGGAATTGTCTAAAGAACAGCAAGATGCATTTATGAGAAGCTTGACCAGTGATGCATTACTTATTCATTACGACATAAACCATGACCTGAAGCTAGCTAGTGACACTTCAAACTATGGAGTTGGAGGAGTGATGAGTCATGTCATGGACGATGGTTAAGAGAAGCCCATAGCTTTTGCATCACACACCTTGACCAAGAGTGAACATAACCATGCACAGATAGAAAAGGAAGAACAAAGAACAAAGAACAGTACAGCACAGGAACAGGCCATTTGGCCCTCCAAGCCTGCGCCGATCTTGATGCCTGCCTAAACTAAAACCTTCTGCACTTCCGGGGTCCGTATCCCTCTATTCCAATCCTATTCATGTATTTGTCAAGATGCCTCTTAAACGTCTCTATGGTACCTGCTTCCACCACCTCCACCGGCAACAAGTTCCAGGCACTCACCACCCTCTGTGTAAAGAACTTGCCTCGCACATCCCCTCTAAACTTTGCCCCTCTCACCTTAAACCTATGTCCCCTAGTAACTGACTCTTCCACCCTGGGAAAAAGCTTCTGACTATCCACTCTGTCCATGCCGCTTATAACTTTGTAAACCTCTATCATGTCGCCCCTCCACCTCCGTCGTGCCAGTGAAAACAATCTGAGTTTATCCAACCTCTCCTCATAGCTAATGCCCTCCAGAGCAGGCAACATCCTGGTAAACCTCTTCTGTACCCTCTCCAAAGCCTCCATGTCCTTCTGGTAGTGTGGCGACCAGAATTGCACGCAATATTCTAACTAAAGTGGCCTAACTAAAGTTCTGTACAGCTGCAGCATCACTTGCCTATTTTTATTCTCTATGCCCCGACCGATGAAGGCAAGCATGCCGTATGCCTTCTTGACTACCTTATCCACCTGCGTTGCCACTTTCAGTGACCTGTGGACCTGTACACCCAGATCTCTCTGCCTGTCAATACGCCTAAGGGTTCTGCCATTTACTGGATACTTCCCACCTGCATTAGACCTTCCAAAATGCATTACCTCACATTTGTCCGGATTAAACTCCACATGCCATTTCTCCACCCAAGTCTCCAACCGATCTATATCCTGCTGTATCCTCTGACAATCCTCATCACTATCCGCAACTCCACCAACCTTTGTATCGTCCGCAAACTTACTAATCAGACCAGCTACATTTTCCTCCAAATCATTTATATATACTACAAACAGCAAAGGTCCCAGCACTGATCCCTGCGGAACACCACTAGTCACATCCCTCCATTCAGAAAAGCACCCTTCCACTGATACCCTCTGTCTTCTATGACCGAGCCAGTTCTGTATCCATCTTGCCAGCTCACCTCTGATCTCATGTGACTTCACCTTTTATATCAGTCTGCCATGAGGGACCTTGTCAAAGGCTTTACTGAAGTCCATATAGATAACATCCACTGTTGGAATCATCTTCAGAATCAAAACGTTTCACCAGTTTTTGCTGCATAGAAACTTTACGCTAGTTACAGAGCAAGTAAGCAGGCACGAAGATAGCAGTTCATGACTGAGTGAAGCTCAAGACAGATTGTGAGCTTGGGAATTTGGTAAGTGAGGGAGTTCGGTGCAGTGAAGGAGGAGGTGCTGTTCTGACCTTTTACTGAAAAGGAGTGGCTTGAGGAAGGGAGCCGGAGACCAGCAGCGAGATGTGAGAGCTGAAGCCCGGAAGCATTAATAGATGAGCAGGCAGGTGATCAGTTGGTGAGTTTGAAGTTTGTTTTCTGTAAATGGGGGCAGAAGTTTAAATTGGTACTGGGGAAATATTAATGTTGCATTAAATTGATAGCTTAACTAGTTAAACCAATTGATATAATTACACATAATTGTTGAGTAATATTTCTAAACCTAATTTGTTAAATAAAACGCAGTGAAGATGACAGGGCAGATGACATGTAGCAACTGTAGCATGTGGGACCTGGTGGACACCAGTGTGATCCACAGCAACCATATCTGCAGTAAGTGTCTGTAGCTTGAGGAGCTTTGGCTCAGAGCTGATGAGCTAGAGTCCAAACTTTGGACACTGCAATACATCACGGGGGGGATAGCTACCTGGACACTTTGTTCCAGAAGGCAGTCACACCCCTTAGGCTAGGTACTTCTGATTTGATCCGTGGTCAGGCCCAGGAGGGTGTGTCTGCAAGTGAAACAGGTATGGGGATCCAGAAGGTAGCACTGGAGGATCCTTAGCTTTTGCACTTGCCCAACAGGTTCAATGTTCTTGCAGCTTGTGTGGACGAGAGCAGGGACTACAGGGAGGATGAGCAAACTGACCACTGCATTGCGGTGCATAGGGGCCATATAAGTGAGGGGAGTTAAAAAGAATGTAGCGGTAGAAGGGGACAGTATAGTTAGGGAGATACATGTGGTTCTCCACAGCCCAGAGTGTGAGTCCCGAAGGCTGTTTTGTCTGTCTGGTGCCGGGGTTAAGGACATCTTCTCGAGCTGGGGAGGAACTTGGAGTGAGATGGGAAGGATCCTGTTGTCGTGGTCCATGTGGAACCAACAACATAGGTAGGACTAAGAAAGAGGTTCTGTCGAGGGAGTATGAGCAGTTAGGGGCTAAATTAAAAAGCAGAACCACAAATGTAGTAGTCTCTGATTATTACCTGAGCCACGAGCAAATTGGCATAGGGTAAATAAGATCAGAGAGTTGACTGCGTGGCTCAAAGATTGGTGTGGGAGAGGTGGGTTTTGATTCATGGGGCACTGGCACCAGCACTGGGGAAAGAGTACTGTTGGGATGACTTGTACCTGAACCATGCTGGGACCAGTGTCCTGGCGAATCGTATAACTAGTGTCTTAGAGAGGGCTTTAAACTAAATAGTGGGAGAGGGAAGGTTCACGTGAGGGGAGATTTGGAAAGTTAAAGCGAAAGGAGAAGTAAATAATGCAGGGTAATGATACAGGTAGTGAGAACCAGAGTATGACAGGAAGGGACAGAGCATACAAGCATAAGAGTGCACCAGCAAATAAGGTCAGAGTAGGGAAAAATGGTAAGAAGACAGAATTAAAGGCTCTTTATCTGAATGCTGACAAGATGGATGAATAGATAGCACAAATAGAAAATAATGGGTATGATATGATAGCCATGACAGAGACATGGGCTGGGCTTTTATCCTGGTGACAGGGGTCTCGACATCCAGAAAAAGTGAAGCCGAGAACCCCATGTCGCCTCTTCTGTGGGAAGCCTACTGAATCTAGTGCCAATTAAGCACTTAGGTGGACTGTGGCGGGCCATCCACAGGATCAAGGACCTCGGCGACAGAAGTCCCGCCCTTGGAGAACTGCCAGCCAATCAGAGGCCAGCAGCTCTTTCATTGAGCAGCACCAATGCCAGGTTTAACATGGCATTAAAGAATGATCCCACAAGAGAGACAGTCAAGGATTGTAACCAACCGAAGGGAAGGAAGAAAAACAAGAAATGCTGGAAATACTCAGCAGGTCTGGCAGCATCTGTGCAGAGAGAAGCTGAGTTAACGTTTCAGGTCAGAGACCCTTCTTCAGATCTGGGTGTCCATGTACATAGAGTCATAGAGTTGTACAGCATAGAAACAGGCCCTTCGGCCCACCGCGTCCATGCCGACCATAATGCCTATCTATACTAATCCCACCTGCCTGCATTAATTCCATATCCCTCTATGCCTTGCTCATTCAAGTACCTGTCCAGATGCCTCTTAAATGTTGCTACTGTTCCTGCCTCCACCACCTCCTCTGGCAGCTCATTCCAGATACCCACTGTTCTTTGTGTGAAAAGTTTACCCCTTTGATCCCCTTTAAACCTCCTCCCTCTCACCTTAAATCTATGCCCTCTAGTTTTAGTCACCCCTACCATGGGAAACAGACTTTGGCTATCTACCCTATCTATGCCTCTCATAATTTTATATACCTCTATCATGTCCCCTCTCAGCCTCCTTCGCTCCAGGGAAAACAGACCCAGCCTATCCAATCTCTCTTTATAACTCAAGCCCTCCAAACCAGGCAACATCCTTGTGAATCTTTTCTGCACCCTCTCTAGCTTAATCACAACTTTCCTGTAGTGCGGCGACCAGAACTGCACACAGTACTCCAAATGCGGCCTAACCAACGTTATGTACAACTGTAACATGACGTCCCAACTCTTGTACTCAATGCCTCGGCCGATGAAGCCAAGCATGCCATACGCCTTCTTCACCACCCTGTCTACCTGTGTTGCCGCTTTCAGGGAACTATGTACTTGCACCCCAAGGTCTCTCTGCTCAACAACACTCCCCAGGGCCCTGCCATTCATTGTATATGTCCTGCCCTGGTTTAACTTCCCAAAATGCATCATTTTGCACTTGTCTGCATTAAATTCCATTTGCCAATCCCTTTCCCACTTTCCCAGTTGATCTATATCCTGTTGTAACCTTAGACAATTGGAAATGAGATTAATGTAGGATTAGTATAAATGGATGGTTAATGGTCGGCACAGACTCGGTGGGCCAAAGGGCCTGTTTCAGTGCTGTATCTCTCTATAACTCTATGATAACCTTCTTCACTGTCCACTATACCACCAATTTTGGTGTCATCTGCAAACTTACTAATCATGCCCCCTACATTCACATCCAAGTCATTAATATATATGACAAACAACAGAGGGCCCAGCACCGATCCCTGCAGCACACCACTGGTCACCGGCCTCCAATCTGAAAAACAACCCTCCACAACCACCCTCTGCCTCCTATCATCAAGTGAATTTTGTATCCAGTTGGCTAGCTCACCCTGGATCCCATGTGTTCGAATCTTCTGGACCAGCCTACCATGTGGGACCTTGTCAAAGGCCTTGCTAAAGTCCATGTAGACAACGTCCATCGCCTTACCCTCGTCAATCCTCTTGGTCACCTCCTCAAAAAACTCAATCAAAGTCATGAGACAAGATTTCCCACGCACAAAGCCATGCTGACTATCCCTAACCAGACCATGCCTTTCCAAATGCATATAAATCCTGTCTCTCAGAATCCCTTCCAATAACTTTCCCACCACTGATGTAAGGCTCCCCGGCCTCTAGTTCCCTGGCTTATCCCTGCTGCCCTTCTTAAATAAAGGCACAACATTAGCTATCCTCCAGTCTTCCGGTACCTCACCCGTGGCTAATGATGATACAAAAATCCCTGCCAGGGCCCCAGCAATCTCCTTCCTTGTTTCCCATAGCATCCTAGGATACACCTGGTCAGGCCCTGGGGATTTATCCACCTTAATGCACTTCAAAACCTCCAACACCTCCTCCTTTGTAATGTTGATATGCTCCAGGATATCGCTGTTCCCTCCCTTGAACTCACTAACTTCCAAGACCTTCTCCACGGTAAATACAGACGAGAAGTATTCATTTAAGACCTCGCCCATTTCCCGTGGCTCCACACATAGATTACCACACTGATCCTTAGGGGACCTACTCTCTCCCTAGCTACCCTATTACTCTTAATATACTTATAGAATCTTTTAGGATTCTCCTTTATCTTCTCTGCCAGGGAATTCTTATGGCCCCTTTTCACCCTCCTAATTTCCTTCTTAAGTGTACTCCTACATTCCCTATACTCCTCGAGGGACTCGCTTGATCCCAGCTGCCTATACCTGACATATGCCTCCTTCTTTGTCCTGACCAGACCCTCAATATCCCTCATCAACCAAGGTTCCCTAAACTTGCCAGCCTTGCCCTTCCATCTACCAGGAACATGCCGGCCCTGAACTCTTCCTATCTAATTTTTAAAAGCCTCCCACTTGCCAGACGTCCCTTTACCTGTAAACAGCCTCTCCCATTCAACTTTTGAGAGTTCCTGTCTGCTGCCATCGAAATTTGCCTTCCCCCAATTTAGGACTTCAACCTGAGGACCAGTCCTATCCTTTTCCATAACTATCTTGAAGTTAATAGAGTTATGGTCACTGGTCCCAAAGTGCTCCCCCACTGACAGATCAACCACCTACCCATCCTCATTTCCTAAGAGGAGGTCGAGTGTAGCCCCTTCTCTAGTAGGGCCATCCAAATCTTGCTTCAGAAAACTATCCTGGACACACTTAACAAATTCTTCCCCATCTGATCCCTTCGCACTAAAGCAGTCCCAGTCAATATTAGGGAAGTTAAAATCACCTATTATTACAACCCTATAATTCCTACACCTATCTGTGATTTCCCTACATATATGCTCTTCCAATTCCCTCTGACTATTGGGGGGCCTATAGTATAATCCCATCAAAGTGATCATCCCTTTCTTATTTCTAAGTTTTACCCATATGGTCTCGCTGGACGTCCCCCCCGGGATATCCTCTCTATGTACTGCCGTGATGTTCTCCCTAATCATGAATCACAAAAATCTACCAGAAGGGAAGGAATGTTGGTCAACAGGGACCCAGGTCGGGGAGGAGAGAATGGAGTGCTGATGTATACACAGTTTTGGTTTCCCAGACGCTGCTCTCAAGCTGCAGGCCTCCCGCCTTCATTCCTGTTTCTTGTATGTGGCGATGTGAGACAGAAACCAGGCTGCTGGGATCAGAATCACAGCAGACAGTATGACAGGAGCACTCACCTGAGGCCCAGGAGCAGCACTGGACCCAGGCCACAGGTAGATCAGAGCGGGAGGGGTCTCACGGGTTGGGGATCACTGTGGAGGGGAGTGTAGTGGGTTGGTAAAAAGGGCAGGGGGTGGCTTTCAGTGGGCCCCCCTTCCTGATGCTGGGTCCCTCGTTCAGGCACTAAATGGCTTTTAAAATGGGACTCCCCCCAACCGCCCCTCCCCAGCCCCGGAGCCGGAAGGCAGTCCACATGGTTTTTAGTGCCGTGCTTTCCATGCAGCGACAGGGCCATCTGCTGCACGGCTAATTGCAGTGGTGGCATTAATTGCTCAGTTAAGTGCCCCAATTGGTGGCAGTGTGGGAAGGCCGTTCACAGTCCTTCGCCTCAGCCAAATTTAAGTCTGTGGTGGGACGGTAACGGGGTTCCCCCACCAACCACCATCCTACCCAATTTTATGCTCTCTCCACCTCCAAACCCACCGTGGAGGAGAGCATAAAATTGCCATCATGTTTGCAAGGTGACCATGGCTGGGGCCTGAATATTCAAGGGTACTTGACATTTTGAAAGGACAGGAAGAAAGGAAAAGGGGGTGGGTTAGCTCTGTTAATAAAATATGAGATCAGTACAAGAGTGAGAAATGACCTTAGTTCAGAAGATCAAGATGTGGAATCAGTTTGGGTGGAGATAAGAAATAGCAAAGGAAAGAAGTCACTGGTGGGAGTAGTTTATAGGCCCCCTAACAGTAACGACAAAGTAGGACAGACTATATATCAAGAAATGTTGGGGGCTTGCAAGAAAGGTCCCACAATAATCGTGGGTGACTTTAATCTTCACAATGATTGGGCAAAGCAAATTAGCAAAGGTAGCCAGGAAGATAAGTTTATAGAATGTATTCAGGACAGTTTCTTAGAACAAGACATTCTAGAACCTACCAGGGACCAGGCTATTTTGGACCTGGTAATGTATAATGTGACAGGATTAATTAAAGACCTCATTGTAAAGGAGCCTCGAGGCAGGAGTGTTCATAACATGATAGAATTTCACATTCAGTTAGAGGTTGAGAAATGTGGGTTCATAACTAGTGTCTTAAACTTAAACAGTGGGAATTACAAGGGTATGAAGACAGAGTTGGCTAAAGTGTGCTGAGAAAATAGGTTAAAAGGTAAGACGGTAGGGAAGCAGTGGCAGACATTTAAGGAGATATTTCATAACTCTCAACAAAGATACAAAGACTCTACCAGAAGGATACACCATCTGTGGATAACTAAGGATGTTAAGGGTGGTATCAAATTGAAAGGAAAGGCGTACAATGCTGTGAAGATTATTGGTAGGCCAGAAGATTGGGAAAATCTTAGAAACCAGTAAAGGAAGACTAAAATATATAAAGAGGGAGAAATCAGAATATGAGAGAAAAACAGCAAGAAATATAAAAACAGACATTAAAAGCTTCTACAAATATATAAAATAGAAAAGAGTAGATAAAGTGAACATTGGATCTTTAGAGGGTGAGACTGGGGAATTAATAATGGGAAACGAGGAAATGGCGGAGACTTTGAACAAGTATTTTTGTTTCTGTTTTGTTTTAGAGATACAGCACTGAAACAGGCCCTTCGGCCCACCGAGTCTGTGCCGACCATCAACCACCCATTTATACTAATCCTACACTAATTCCATATTCCTACCACATCCCCACCTGTCCCTGCCACCTACCTATACTAGGGGCAATTTATAATGGCCAATTTACCTATCAACCTGCAAGTCTTCGGCATGTGGGAGGAAACCGGAGCACCCAGAGGAAACCCATACAGACACAGGGAGAACTTGCAAACTCCACACAGGCAGTACCCAGAATTGAACCCGGGTCGCTGGAGCTGTGAGGCTGAGGTGCTAACCACTGCGCCACTGTGCCACCCACAGTAGAAGACACAAAATGCATCCAAGAATAGTCAAAAAGCAGGAGGCAAAAGGGAGGAACTTAAAATGATCACTATCACGGGAAAAAAATTAATGGGAATACTAATAGGACTAAAGGCTGTCAAGTCCCCTGGACCTGATGGCCTGCAATCAAGGGTCTTAAAAGAAGTTGCTGCAGAGATAGTGGATGTATTGGTTGTAATCTTCCAAAATTCCCTAGATTCTGGAAAGGTCACAGGAGATTGGAAAACTGTAAATGTAACACCTGTATTCAAGAAAGGAGAGAGACAAAGCAGGAAACTGTAGACCAGTTTGCCTAATGACTGTGGTTGGGAAAATGCTAGAATCCATTATTAAAGAGGTAGTAGCAGGACATCAAGAAAATCACAATACAATCAGGCAGAATCAACATGGTTTTATGAAAGGGAAATTGTGTTTGACAAATTTATTGGAGTTTTTTGAGGATGTAACAAGCAGCGTGGATAAAGGGGAACCAGTAGATGTAGTGTATTTGGATTTCCAAAAGGCATTCAATAAGGTGCCACATAAAAGGTTACTACACAAGATAAGAGCTCATGATGTTGGGTATGATATATTAGCATGGTTAGAGGACTGGCTAACTGACAGCAAACAGAGTGTTGGAATAAATGGGTCATTTTCAGGATGGCAAACTGTAACTAGTGGAGTGCCACAGGGACCAGTGCTTGGACCTCAACTATTTACAATCAATATTAATGTCTTGGACGAAGGGACCAAGTGTATTGTAGTCACATTTGCTGATGATACAAAGATAGGTAGGAAAGCAAGTTGTGAGGAGGATACAAAGAGTCTGCAAAGGGATATAGATAGGTTAAATGAGTGGGCAAAAATTTGGCAGATGGAGTATAATGTGGGAAGGTGTGAGGTTGTCCACTTTGGCAGGAAGAATAGAAAAGCAAAATATTATTTAAATGGAGAGGGACTGCAGAATGCTGTGGTACAGAGGGATCTGAGTGTCCATGTACATGAATCACAAAAGTCAGCATGCAGGTACAGCAAGTAATTAGGAAGGCAAATGGAATGTTGGCCTTTATTGCAAGGGATTTGGAGTATAAAAATAGAGAAATCTTGCTACAACTGTACAGGGTATTGGTGAGACCTCACCCAGAGTACTCTTTACAGTGTTGGTCACCTTATTTAAGGAGGGACATACTTGAATTGGAAGCAGTTCAGAGAAGGTTCACTAGGCTGATTCCTGGGGTGAGGCATTTGTTTTATGAGGAAAGATTGAGCAGGTTTGGGCCTATACTCATTGGAGTTTAGAAGATTGAGAGGTGATCTTATTGAAATGTATCAGATTCTGAGAGGGGGCTTGACAGGATAGATGCTGAGAGGATGTTTCCCCTCATGGGGAAATCCAGAACTAGGGGCCCAGTTTCAAATTAAGGGGTCTCCCATTTAAGACAGAGATGAGGAGGAATTTCTTTTCTCAGAGGGTTCTTTGTGTTTGGAATTCTCTTCCCCAATGAGCAGTGGAGGCTGAGTCATTGAATACATTCAAGGCTGAGTTAGATAGATTTTTGATCTACAAGGGAGTCAAGGTTTATGGGGGCAGGCAGGAAAGTGGAGTTAAGGCCACAATCAGATCAGCCATGATCTTACTGAATTGCGGAGCAGACTCGAGGAGCCAAATGGCCTACTCCTGCTCCTATAACTTATGTTCTTATGGTAATAAACACCTAGTAGCTATTCTGGGTCCAAAGTCTGCAATACTGACAATGGCAGCATCAAGGATGTAGCGGTGGGATGTACTTCCTTCACAGTATGACTGCAATATTGAATATCGTAGTTCAAAGGAGAGTGCGAGAGTTGACGCACTGTCGCGTTTGTTGCATGAAGGCTCAAAAGTAGGCTGTGAAGGTGCAAACTTCACAATAGGAGTTGTGGATGAGGACTTTCCATTCACTGCAACTGAAATTGTAACTGAAACTCAGAAAGACATAGTTTTAAAAAAGGTCTATGAACAGATTTTGAATGGTTGGACAGAGTTTGACCGGTGTACAGATGAGGATCTGAAACCATTCCACAATCAACGTAACGAGTTGTCATTTGAACAGGGATGCATTAATTAGGGTCACAGTGTGGTAATACCTAGTTCTTTAAGAGACAAGATTCTGGCAGAACTTCACACTGAACATAAGGGTATTGTTAGCATAAAATCCATAGCTCGAGTTTCTGTTTCTTTGGCCTGGTTTAGACAGTGATCTAGAATCATTGATTAACAAATGTACCATTTGCCAAAACTGCAGGAATAAGCCACCAAAAACTCTTATAAAAAATGGGTGTCTCGTCCATTACAAATACTGCATGTGGACTTTTGTGAAAAGGAAAGTGATAATCTCTTGGTGCTTATTGACAGTCACTCTAAATGGATCCAAGTAAAGCATATAGTCAAAACACCAATGCTGAAAGGACAATGGACAAGTTATAGTCCATTTTTGCCTGTCATGGTGTACCGGAGGAGTTTGTCTCAGATAATTTTGTTCTGCTCTGTATCAGATTTTCATAAAGCAAAATGGCATCAAACATACACTCACTCCTCCATATCAATGGGAATCAAATGGAGCAGCAGAAAAATCTGTGAGAATAGTCAAGGATGCACTCAAGAAGCAAGTGCTGCATGGATGTTCAAGTTTCAGCATGGAACAGAGATTAGCTAATTTTCTGCTGAAGTATAGAACAAATCCACACTTAAACTTCAAGGTATACACCTACTGTGCTCTTAACGAAGCAAAGATTAAGAACATGTTTGAGTTTAGTTATACCAAATTTGACTGCTAAAGTTGAACAAAAACAATTCAGTCAGAAATGTCAGTATGACACAAACAAAAGAGAAAGTTTCAGGAGAAATGCGTATGTTTGTGTTCTGATCCGCCCTCACAAGCCACACAAGTGGGATATGGAAAATTTTGTTGAAGTTTGTGGTACTAAGAGATACTTAATTGAAATTGGTGGAAAAGTGAGAAGTGTTCACATAGATCACATGATCCCAGTGAGGGATGATCCAAAACTTGAACATGACAACTAGATAGCGAGCTTTTGCCGGAGTGTGAATCAGTTCAGACTTCAGTGTCTGAAGTACCAGTTTCAGAAAAAGAAACAAGATCTTCTGTAAGTCCTGAACTGAAACAGAGAGTCCAAAACCTGACTCTACACCAAAAACTGTGAGATCAGGAAGCCTTCGTAAACCAGTTGTTAGACTTAATTTATAGATATTGTTTAAATAAAAATAGTCAGTTGTTATTTTGCCAAGTGTGCATATTCTCAAAGAATTGTTTGTTCTTGAAGATGTATAGTGTACCTGTAAATACTTTTTTTTAAAGGGGGAATCAGTGTTATGTATTCCTATGTTGTGAGCATGCCCAGTGTGTGTGATCATGTTATTAAAAATGTGATCTTGCTGTTTGTCCATACAAGTTCCTCCTAATATATAAGAGCCTGTATGCACTCATGTGATTGCCACATTTGATGCTCCATGGAAGATGACGTTATTGCAAAGTTCTGTGACATCACGCCATTCATGCTTGAGGTGGATTCCTCCAATCTCTATGCAATCCTACGCAGGATGCGTGGAACTCCTGCCAATACATTGTTCATTTTCTGCTGCTGCTCAAGAAGTATCCTCTTTGTCGATTTCCCCCCATGTACAACACCTGCAGCTAGCTGAACAGAGCTTGGAGAGGGCAGAACCTGGCTTGAAGTCCCACTCCAGGCTTGAGCACAAAAACCAAGGCTGAAACTGCAGTGGAATTCTGAACTGTTGGAGGTGTTGTCTTTCAGATTAGACATTAAACTGAGGCCCCATCTGCCTACTTGGGTGGATGCAAAAAATCCCATGCCACTATTTGAAGAAGAGCAGGGGAATTATCCCTGGTGTCCCAGCCAATATTTTGCCCTCAATCAACATTACAAAAACAGATTATCTCGTCATTATCACATTGCAGTTTGTGGGAGCTTACTGTACACAAATTGGCTTCTGGGTTTCTGACATTACAACAGTGACTACACTTCAAAAGTACCCCATTGGCTGTAAAGTGCTTTGAGATGTTCAGTGGTCGTGAAAAGTGCAATATAAATGCAAGTCTTTCTTTCTAGTTCATCTATCTTTTTGCGACTGTTTTGTGCATTTAGATAAAGAGCCTTTAATTTTTTATTACTATTTTTTGCATGGATTTTATTTGTTGATGCATTATTAATGTTAAACTTCCTGTCCATTCCTGTCCCACTGTGCTTGGTTTTACCCAAGTTGCTACACTGTTCTATTGCCTCTTTTCTCTTTAGATTTCTAAATCTTCCTTCAGCTGAACCCTCCCCCATTTTAGTTTAAAGTCCTATTCACAGCCCTAGTTATACAATTCACTAGGACACTGATCCCAGCCTGGTTAAAGTGGAGGCAATCCCTACAGATCTGCTCCTCTTTCCCGAGAACTGGTGCCAGTGCCCTGTGAATCGAAACCTCTTCTTCGTATACCAATCTTTGAGCTATGCATTTAATTCTCTAATCTGTTTGACCCTCTGCCAATTTTTTTTTTATTCATTCATGGGATGTGGGTGTCGCTGGCCAGGCCAGCATTTATTGCCCATCCCTAATTGGTGCATGGCTCAGATAACAATCCAGAGATGATTACCTTTGAGGTTCTGCATTTTAATTTGGACGCTAACTCCTCAAACTCTCTCAGCTGAACGTCATTCTTAGTTTTACCTATGTCACTGGTGCATCTGTGCACCACAACAACTGGATCCTCCCCCTTCCACTCCAGGTCCGTCTCTAGCCATGAGGAGATGTCTTTAATCCTGGCACCGAGCAAGCAACACAACCTTAGGAACTCTCAGTTGTGGCTACAGAGAACAGTTTCTATCCCCCTGACAATACTGTACCCTATCACTACCACATTCCTTTTCACTCCCTCCACTTGAATGGCATTCTACACCATGTTGCCATGGCTAGTTTGCTCATCCACCCCACAGTTCTGGCTCTCATCCACACAGGTAACAAGTACCTCTTATCTATTGGTCAAAGTCAAGGGCTGAGGCTCCTCCCTCACTACAGGCTGAATATTGTCAGCCTGTCACGGGTCCCAAAGGCAGCACTGGAACAGGTGCTGCTGCCGCATGTCATATGTGTAGCCGGCCAACCGTGATCACGTGGCGGCTAGCTAATTAACATAACCAAGGTGTGGGGCCCATTCTATTGCAGGACAGGAACGGGCTACGAGATGCTGATGATGGTATCAAATGACCAGAGCGCTGCCATCCCTGCTTGTATTGCTGTCTTTCACTGATTCAGTGAAGCTAGAGTGCTGCAGGACCTCTCTGCTGCTGCTGCTGCTGCTGCTGCTGTAACTCCTGCATCCCAGACTACTTTTTTAATATTCTTTCATGGGATGTGGGCATCGCTGACTAGGCCAGCATTTGTTGCCCATCCCTAATTGCACTTGGGAAGGTGGTGGTGAGCTGCCTTTGTGAACTGCTGCAGTCAATCTGGTGCAGGTACACCCATAGTGCTGTTAGGAAGGGAGTTCCAGGATTTTGATCCAGTGACAGTGAAGGAACAGCGATATAGTCCCACATCAGCATGGTGTGTGACTTGGAGGGGAACTTACAGGTGGTGGTGTTCCCATGCATCTGCTGTTCTTGTTCTCCTGGATGGAAGAGGTCGCGGGTTTGGAAGGTGCTGTTGAAGGAGGTGTGGTGAGTTGCTGCAGTGCATCTTGTAGATGGTACACACTGCTGCCACTGTGTGTCGGTGGTGGAGGGAGTGAATGTTTGTAGATGGGGTGCCAATCAAGCGGGCTGCTTTGTCCTGGATGGTGTCGAGTTTCTTGAGTGTTGTTGGAGCTGCACCCTTCCAGGCAAGTGGGGAGTATTCCATCACACTCCTGACTTGTGCCTTGTAGATGGTGGACAGGCTTTGGGGAGACAGAAGGTGAGTTACTCGCCGCAGAATTCCCAGCCTCTGATCTGCTCTTGTAGTCACAGTATTTATGTGGCTGCTCCTGTTCAGTTTCTGGTCAATGGTAACCCCCAGGATGTTGATAGTACTGCTATTACTACTACTACTACTGCTGCTGCTGTAACCCCTGAACCCCCTCCGCTACTGCTACTACTGCTGCTGGACCCCCCTCTACTACTACTGCTGCAACTCTTGAACCTACCTCCACCCCTGTCGCAGGATTGTGGACTGACTGGAAGGAGCAGGGGCCAACTGGGACATTTCTGAGGAAAGACATCGGGTGGTTCCACGGTTTAGCAACGCCTCCTTGGAGATTCATCTCCAGGCTGCAAGGGAAAGGTGGGAGGTCCTCAGTCCAAGGGATGGCAAGAAGAGATCCTCCCGCTTGGCCAAGCAAGCCTGGATGGAGATCGCAGAGGAGATCAGCAGCTGTGGGGTCACCCCCCAGAACTGGGTTCAGTGCCGCAAGAGGGTCAATGGCTTCCTTTGCTCCGCCAAGGTGAGTCCTCCATTCCTCTCTCCTCTTTGGGGCTTGTATGTGGCTATGTGGGAGGGAGAGCTGTGTGGGAAAAAAGTGACCACAAAGGCATTGGCAAGAAGGTGAGGTATTGCACATCCTGTCAGATACATAGCTGCACCTCAGCGACAGGCTGCCTTCTTTCACAGCTCGCCCCCATTTGATCCCCTGAGAGCAGACTTGGGGAGCAGCCATTTAGGAGATCCCATTGTAGTGTTTTGAAGAGGGGCTGCCACTAGCATAAGTGTCCTGTTGCTCTTCATTCAAAGTCTAACTGTGTCCCTCTTTCTGCTTGCAGGAGAAACGGGCCCATAACACCAGGGAGACATTGTGGACTGGTGGTGGGATCCTTGATGTGCATCCTCTGACGTCGGCAGAGGAGGAGGCTTTGGAGCTAGTGGGGTCCAAGGGTGGGCATGCAATCGCAGATGGTGAGACTGACATGTCAACCGAAGACAGTAAAGAGATATTGTGTTCGTGTGTCCATCACCACACTTTTGGAGATCCACATCACTCATGGTTGGCATGAATAGATTTGAACAACTTAACCCACAAATGTTTGTGTTCTCTCATGCAAGTCGTAGCATTTCAGAGGCCAGCGCAGCCTCTGGGACAGACACCTGCCGCCAACCCCTGAGGAGAAGGAGGAGCGGCCAAAGGATGCAATGGCACATCATTTTCCTGCAACTTCCACCACATCAGTGGGTATGGACTTGGGCTTAGCTTCAGGGTCACAAGCAGGTGAGAGCATTGCACAGGCACCCAAGCAGATGACAGAATCTGTGACAGCCAAGGCCACTGACAGTCGGAGGACTGTGGGTGATCAGGCCCAGGCTGAGCCCCAGGCTGATGACGAACCTCTGGTGATGGCAGCTCAGGACATGCTGGAGTTTCAGAGAGAGGTAAGAAATGCGCAGCCATGCATGGGCCATGCCCTGAGTCCATCCATGCCCTGAGTGCTACCATGTATTAGGTGTGTGAGCACATGGCTTCCTCCATTGAGAGGTCAGCAACCCTCATGGAGAGCCAGATCCCACATACGCACATAGACCTGCACACCACTGCCATGGCCACGAGCTCAACGCAGCAGTGGCAAGGTGAGAGAAAGATGGAGTCTTTCCACGTTCTTGCCTTTCTATGGTCAGCAGGGACGTTCAAGTGAGCCTTTAAAGGGAGGAGGAGAGGCTGACCTTCACAGATGGGGGCTCCCCTCAGGGTGCTCTGAGTGTGGACAGTGGCTCCTTAGCCCCTCCACCAGTGATCCCAACTCCAATAGTTGTGATGAGTGAGGAGGCTCCTGCACTTGTTCAGGAACCCGTCAGCCAGCTGGGGCCCTCCAGGCTTCGGGTAGCCAGAGGACACCCGCCAAAGTTATCCCAGGCCACAGGATAGCCCAATCAGCAGCCTGCCTCCACCTCAGCTGCCAGTGTAGGGGTTGAGTTGCATGGATGCACACAAAAACCCATTTAAAGAAGAGTATCTAGGCATACTTAGGGCTTCATGGGTGTATTAATTGGGGCCTTTTCATTGGCTCCTGTAATTGTGGTAATAAATAGAGGTCAGATTCATTGCTGTAAATTGCTCACGATTTCATTGCTGACTTGTGAGATGCAACCTTCACCTTTACTTCCTCAATGGGTTGCCAGCATCGGCATAGGCTGCATTTGGTCAGCGTCTCAGATGTGTCAGAGTGTGTGGTGAAGCTGGGCGCTAGGCACTTTGTTGAGATAGGAAGGAGGCGACAGAATGCAGTGAGGTGAGACTTTATTGAGTTCTTTTTAAGAGGCCATCATGGTGGCAGGAAACAGGTATATACCTGTCCTGTGCCTCCCTTACATATCTCTCAATTGTTCTAGACTCCAGTGCAAGGGAAGCAACATCCAGTGCTGCCAGCTCAGTTGCCTCCTCCACGTTCTCCTCGTCGGATGAGGACTAGCTTTCAATCATGTTCTCTTGATTAAGGCCTACCCACTCTGCAGTGCTAGATTGTGCAGAGCACAGCAGATCACCACGATACGCGAGACCCTCACTGGGGCATACTGCAGGGCTCCACCGGATAGATGGAGACACGAAAATCTTATCTTCAGCAGTCCAATGGTGTGTCCAAAGGTTGTGCAGGTAAATCCATGTCAGATGTTGTATCTCTCCTCTGCTACAGTGTGAGGGTTCCTCACAGGCGTCAGTAGTGATGTCTTCAATGGGTAGCCCTTGTCCCCGAGAATCCATCCCTGAAGGTGAGCAGCGGGCTTGAAAAGCTTTGGCACCTGGGACAGTTGAAGTATGTAGGCATCATGGCTGCTTCCTGGGAAGTGGGCATACACCTGCAGGAAACACTTTCTATGGTCGCAGACCAGTTGTACATTGAGCAAATGGAAACCCTTCCTGATGACGAAGGCCCTTGGCTGCTCTGTGGGTGACTTGAAAGCCATGTGCATGCAATCTATCACACCTGGCACCAGGAGGAATCCATTGATGGCTCCGAAGCCAATGGTCCTGTTCGCCTGATTGTCAGGGTTTATGCAGTAGTGCACATAGTCACTGTTCCTCTTGAACAAGGTATTGGTAACATCCTTGATGCAGCAGTGAACTGCTGCCTGGAGACCCCACACATGTCCCCAGTGGATCCCTGGAAAAATCCAGACATGTGGAAGTTGAGTGCCAAGGTGATATTCAGGGCCACGGACACTGAGTGTCCACCGAAGCCCATGGGTTGCAGCTTGCCCTGGAGAGCTGCAATCTTTGCTGACACTGCCGCTCGGACATTTCAAGGTAGCTAAGGTGAATCTGGTACACTGTCTGACATGGATAGGCCCTTGTTGTCATGACCGGCTGCTGCCGCTCTCCAATTGGAGCTTCACGGGCAGGCCCAGCCGAATCTTGGCTCTCCCTCTGTCTGAGCCACTGCTGCGCAGCACAGGGCCCCACAAAAACTATGTGTAAGAGACTAATGCCAGGGCGCACCAATTTTAAATGGCTGGTAATCTGAAGGCACGTGATCTCCGAGTGCCGTTGTCTAAATCTGAAACCGCCCATAAAAATTGGCTTCACTTCAAAGCAAATGCATTCTAACTAGCTGTTCACCAATTTAAATTGCAGTCCTGCTGCATTGTTATTTCAATGCTGCTTTGGAGCTATCCCATCATTGACAAAATCCAGTGCCAACATCATGACGCAGGTTTCTGGGCAAGAGCGTTCACTCCGATTTTTTGGCTCCCCACCGCAGCCGCCCCTGCTCTTGCTGGCCGGATAAAATCCAACCCTACATGTTGGATCCCCATAGCTGCTGAACTCACAATCACACCCTTCTGTCCCTGACCGTTGACCTAAACAGTGTGATTGCCTCCTGGAACAAAGTGTCCAGGTAGCTCTCCCCCTCCCTTATGCCCCACAATATCTACAGATCTGACTCCAGCCCAGTAACTCTGAGCTGAAGTTGCTCAAGCTGTAGACATTTACCACAAGTATGGTTGTTCGGGATCGCAATGCATTCCACAAACTCCCACTTGTTGCAGTCATGGTACAGCCCCATCCCTGCCATGTCTGTTTAACAGTATTGATTTATTTGACTAGTTAATTAGTTACTGATTCAGTAAAGTAACAGCAAGTTACAGTCTTATAGCTTGGAGTCAAAAGAAGAACTCTCACCAGCTACTGGAGGTAAAACAAGAAGCAGCACCTCCTTCCCCCTCTGCACCAAATTCCCACACACCAAATTCCCAACGTAGCACTCAGTTTACAAAGCACTCTGTTCCTGGATCACTCTGTTCTCCACACTCCAGTCAGAGGGTCAAAAGCTCTGAAGCTTCAGCAGCCCCACTGAGAAAGGTGGGTGCTGCTGAGGCAGGTTTGGAACCATGAGAGTGCCTCCATTTTGAGGACAGGTAAGAAGATATAATGAACTCAGGATGGCCAAAGGCAAAAGGCTGCACTGATTGGAGGATAAACCACTCCAGGGCTCTGTTAGGGCCATAGAGGCTGCCTTTCCTTCCAGCAGCCCATTCTTTGGGCCACGGAACCGCTGGCTCCGATGATCCCTCCCCCAGGCTGCCACAGGGAGGCCACCTCCATGAAGCTGGTGACCAACCAAACGGTGGGTGGTCCGGCTTAATCGCCCCTAACAGGGCTCTTAATTATGCAAGTTGGCTGCCCAACTCCGTGGAGTGGACAGCCGATCCACACCCTAGTTCGCCTCCTGCCTGCTGCTGGGAAACATTCCCAGCAGCGGGACTGCATCAGATAGCCATCCCGACATGGCTCCCCGCTATTTTACTGGCTCTCCCCTTCTCCGTTCCCACCACCCGGCCAGTTAAATTCAGACCGAAAGAACAGACTGTCAAGATTATTCAAAAGTTTAATTTGCCTTAAAATTCTCAAAATACCAAACTTGACCCTTTATATCTAATGTAAAATGTTGCAACATGACCTTTCTGTTTATTTGAGTTAGAGATTAATATGATAGATCAGTTACCTTTGTTGTTTTTGTTTTCCCATCTTGGCTCAATTTGCCCATCCCAGGTAAAGTCAAGGACATGTCTCATAACAAATAGCAGATAAATTGTCCTGTGAAGCTTTGTTACAATCAGGTGAGGAGGGGGCACAAGGCTCCCCTCTTGTCCTTCTCCTTGTTTGACTTCAACAGGGTTTATTCCTTTTTAAACAGTGGATGTGCTTACCACTTCAGTGAGTGTTTAACCTTTTACCTTTGTTGTGATCATAATAGAAACAATCAGACAGATTTTCTTGAGTTTAAACAAGAGGTGAGTATATTGCACTTAAAAAAACTAAACCCCATCTAAATAAAATAATAAAACTATGCTTCACTTTCGCTCACACACGCACACGAAAATCACACACACAAATAGAGTACAGAGTGATAAGAAATAGTCTGGTTTGGATTTAGAGTTCAGAACAAATAAAAAATATATATATAGTCTGTGGGGTCAGGTAATTCTGTTGTCTTCCAGCTGAAGTTGCGATCTTGAAGTCTCTGGCTGATAGAAGTGCACTTTGTGTGGGGCCTACCGGATTCAGAGTTTTCTTGGAGACAGAGTTGTAGGTGGATTTCTTCCCCGGGGTCTCTGTCTGTAGCAATGGTAGACTTGGATGTTCCACAGTCACAGACAGGTTTCAAATTTGCGATGTTATTTGGAGAGAGAGAGAGAGATATACAGCCCCACTGGGGTCTGGTTTGGTAAGCACTCAAAACTTGCCTACCTCAAAGTCTCAAGATTGTCCTTTTTCAAAAGACTGCTGGTTTTTCCACAGATGGGGAGGTGGTCATATGATTACCCAGTGTCCTTGTTTGCAATTGAATTAGATTGAAGTCTAGGTATTTTCAATTTCTCTTGAGTCTCATTGTTTCAATGTTCACCCCTTGGAGTTATGACTCCACTGTTAATGTACCAAGATGGCTTTGAATGTTTTGCTATTAGAAGCAAAGCTGTTAACTGTTTCCAAATTCATGAGGCATTGTGCTGGATGCAACCTTATTAGAAATGCGTCTCCAATTCGATGTCCTGGAATGTGAGGTATTTCACTGCAAATTGTGGTGGCCATCTTGGCTGCCAGCTTTTTAAATGTAACTGTAGGATCCCAGCTCCTTTTTAAAAGTTTAATGTAGGTTTCCAACCAATAAATTAAAAATCCTCATTTGGCATAGCATGTTTTCTTAACACTATCATCAAGAAATACAAATCCAATTTGAAAAAAAAACTTTCAAATCCAAAGTTTAGATTCAACTGCTTCTAACATGCCCAGGCCTTGTTTATTTACATTTTACTTGATCTCCTTATAGATCCCGAAGCACATCATAGAATTATTAAGCCTCGCATTACAACTGCACCAACAGGACAACTCGACCCCATCACCAAGAATATCACTCTTCAGATCCTTTTTTATAAATTATTCATATTTTGAGGGTGGGTATCTGTCCTTATTCTCTTCTGCGTAATGGCCTCTCTGCATTACCTTCAGCTCAAATTGCAGCTGGGGGATGGGATGACAGGGAACCTGTTTGCCAGTTCCAAATTTCGCTCAGGGTGGGGGGATGTTGTTCCATTAAATATTGGTAAGAAGCACTTAAGGGAACACCAGAGAAAAATAATTGTGATCAAAAATACAATCTAAGAAATATTTTTCAGTTACTCTGTTATGGTAATTCCCTGTCCAAAAAACATCTTTATTGTGTTTAGTAATTTGTTTCTAAAATGAAAATAAGTAAAGCACATGATCAACAACTCCAAGAAGTTCCTATTTTATGTTCACATCCAATCTGTGATTTTTTCTATCAAGTGGTGTGAATTGTTTTTCCTTCATCAAAACTACCTATCGTCCCAGCCTTTTAATAAACTTGCATATTATGATTTTTGAAAACACAACATTAAAAGTAACTCTTTTTTCCAGTTCTGTTCTGTGAAAAAATGGTCAAAAATCACAAAATCTGACAATGTCACAATGGCAAACAGATGTCTGTGTGCGGAAAATATATTGCAATCTGACCGGACTGTTTTGCATTCCACACGTGGGTTTAGCTTCCATTTAGTGCTAAAATTTAAATTTGTATCATTTTCATTTTAATGACTTCCTTTCAAATGAGAGCAAATTTTGAAAATTCACATTCCCAATGTGAAGCTTTGTTGGCCGGGCATGAATGTTTGAAATAGGAGGTATCAGCATACTTGAGGAGAAACTATGTCCAATTGGTGGCTCTGTATCATCAGGAGAGATTTGCAGAACTGGCCTTGGTTTTAAGAGGGAAAGGATTGACAAGAGACTCAGGGCTGAATTTTCAGGGGCCCCAAAGTCAGCAACAGAGGCAGTGAGCCACTGAAAATATGGCTGCCGGCTGGCATCTCAGTTACTGGGTGCTGTTCCCAGTGCTGGTAATGATAACCAGGGTGGGAGGAAGACGGGACAGGAATCCCACTCTACTCCCTATTGAGGCCAATTAAATTAGTTAAGAAGCTCATTAAGAGCTTGTTGGGGGGGGTGGTGGGGGGGGCAGGTGAAATATTTAAGGGGCACACGGGTTTCAGAAGTTGTCAGCTTCAGATCAGCCGAAGGAAGGTGGGTAGAGTGGGGAGCCAGTCGTAGCTGCCCCAGAGCATCACCCCGGTCCCATAAGCGGGTCAGCGGGACAAAGGGGTCTCAGTACTTTGTATGAGGTGCCCTTGGTGCTTCACAGGTGGCAGGCTGACTGGTCACTCAGCACTTGGGCATTGAGTGTGGTCATCACCACCCTGGCATCACAGGGGCAGAAAAGCAGGGGGAAAGGCTACCAAGAACAATTGGGCATCCACCTGCTCATAAGGCTACAGCTGGCATGGGGGGGACCACAACTGTCAGAGTTTGTGTTCAATGGCAATGAGGGAACAGCACCCAGTAACTGAGATGCCAGCCGGCAGCCATATTTTCAGTGGCTCACTGCCTCTGTTGCTGACTTTGGGGCCCCTGAAAATTCAGCCCTGAGTCTCTTGTCAATCCTTTCCCTCTTAAAACCAAGGCCAGTTTCTGCAAGAATGGCAGACTCCAGGCATCAGAAGGACACATAAGTGGAAAGAGGGGCAGGAAGTCAATGGAGGCCAAACTCTCAACACAAGATCTACCACTGAAAATTGAGCTACCTGGTGATGATCAAGACCCAGTACCGCAGGAGACTATGACTCGCCAGGCAGATGGTAACAAACATCTATGCCGTCATTGCTGAAGACCTCGCACCTTGCAGCACTGGTTCCCATACCCTGCCAGTGACCATCAAAATCACTGTGGCCTTGAACTTCTTCGGTTCTGGCTCCTTCAAAGGATTAGCTGTGGACCTTAGTAGCATCTTGAAAATGGCTGCACATCACTGCATTTCGCAGGTCACTGATGCCGTCTTTGTCAGAGCTGAATAGTACATTCATTTCATGACAGATACAGGCCTCGCAGGGATAGAGGGCATTGGGATTTGCTTCTGTCACTGGATTCCCCCAAGGCATCTTTGATTGCACCAATGTGGCCATCAAGTCTCCCAGTGACCAGCCAGTGAGATACATCAACAGGAAGGGCTTCCACTCCCTCAACATCCAACTGGCCTGCAACCACAACAAGAGTTTCCTCCATGTTTGCGCTCACTTTCCTGGCAGCTGCCATGACTCAGTCATCCTCTGACAGTCCAGGCTGCCTCGGATCTTCACTCCATCCCCCAAAGTGCGTGAATGGATCCTAGGGGACAAGGGAAATCCCTTGAAGAGATGACTACTGACTTCTCTATGGGAGCCCCAGACAGATGCACAAAGGTGATACAACCAATGCCACCTGCTCACTAGGCCAACCACTGAGCATGCCATCGAGCTGCTGAAAATGCTCTTCCGGTGCCTAGACTGGGTTGTGTGCCAACCTCTGATACCTTTCTGCAAGGGTCTGCTGTGCTGTCCACAACATGGTCCTCCAGAGATGTGAGAACCTTGAGGACGGGGAGGCCCCTGAAGCAGACAACTCATTGGGGAGGGGCAGGAGCAGGAGATGAGAGAGGTGGAGGAATTGGAGGAAGAGGGAGATGGCGTTGAACAGAAAGATGCCCCTGCTGCATGGCAGGGGGCTTCCTCCTGCCACCCTTTGGGAAGAGGTCCTCCCTCGTCTCCCTCCTGGCCTCCAGCATTAGATCCCGGTTGGCATCGATGAAGTGAAGGTCTGGCCTGCCCCTAGTGCCTCCCCTGTGACATCTCACTTCCCTCTGGTGCAGTGGAAGGCTTTGGCACTAAGCACAGATTTCTCCCTCAGGACTCCCAGCAGCCTCAATGATGGCTGCCATGGGGAGTCTAAACGAATCCCACATTTCATCTGATCCCCTCTGTCCCTATCCCTACTGGCTCTAAGTGGACAGAAAACCCGTCTCCATGCCAATTAAGGAAAACCTTAACTTTAATCAGTTTTCCACTGGAGGCGGGTTTCTGACTCAAATAAACCCGGCTCCTGTTTCCCGCCTCTGTGGCGAAAATTCCGCCCCCCGATTAAATAACTAGATTGTATATAATCTGTGGATGGAGTGGGATTGACTAGATGAATTGTCTTTTCCTTTCTATGTTTTCTTTAATCCTTCACCACTTCTTTATGGGGATTTGTGAAGTGCAAAGCTCAGATCTTTAGATCTTCAGAAGCCATATCTGCCTAAATATTCAGACCTAGTGGGACATTTCCATGGTGATTCTCCCACTTGTCTGCCATAACTTTGACCGAAGAGCCATGGAAACACCAGAGAAACAGTGTTAACACTGTTTACTCGGGGTTTCCAAAGCGCTATCACTGAAGTTAGGGACAACAAGTGGGAGAATCCAAATCCACCCCCTCCCTCTAAATTGTTTTGGCTTTGCACCCAATATACCCAGCCATCATCCAAAGTGTACAGTAAATGAATTGTTTTTGTTACTCTCAAACAGGCATGGTTTCTGCAAGCTCAGGAACATGATAGATCCCAAATGTTCAGCAGAAAATTTGTTCCTTTGAAGTCTTGGGATCAAATTATTTAAGTTTATAATAAATGTAATGCTTGGTCAGATGGAAATAAGGAACTGAATCTACCAATGAGTTGAGAATTTCTGGAAGGAGCCAACTGAAGATTGTTTGCTGATACAAACATGTTTCTTTGACATCTGCTCTCTAAGTATTCTTTTATTATTTTCACATTCAATAACCTGATTACTATTTCTCTAAGTGGACCTCACTCCTTCCAATCTGAAATTTCCACGTTTTAATCTTCTGTAGATTGTTTCAACCCAGGCAAGAGCAATTATCCCATTTGTGATGAAGAGTTTACTGAAATTTACAAAGGATTTCAACATTGACCCCAGATATCCTTGGACCTGCTGCACCAGTAGATGTGCAGCAGAGAAGGTGCTGGTGACATTTTACCCTGCTGGCATATCTGGGGTCGGGGAAGCAGGGGTGAAGTCAATGTAATTTGAATGATAGTGATGGGCACCTGTGCCATGACCAGTGCATCTCGGGTGCTTGCCGGGGAAGAATGGAGAAGGAGAGGAAAGGCAGCACTGGCTCTTTCGGCTACTGATAACACTGGCTAATTGACAGCCCATTTGGTCCAATTTATAATGTTGCAGGACTTTTAGGAGGGTCCAGGCCAGTAACTATACTTGCACTTTTAAGTAAGCCCCACTTCCACCACTGAAGGAATCTGTACACTAGGTTCATTCCAGACTACAGGTCACTTGGTTTCAGCGATGCCTGGGTCAAGGAAATTCCGGTTGCGGAAATGCCTTTGCCATGGCCCTGCCTCTAATGACATCATGGACCATGTTTGAGATAGATGGAGGTTCCACCCAAACAGGCCCACCAAAAACTCATAGCCTTGGCTGGGACTCAGCATATCTGGGTGGCAGTCGATTTTGTTCCCCCTTTTGCTGCACCCTTAGCCAACTTACACTAGTCATGTGCCACTGGACCCATGAAAATTCAAAGCCCATATCTTCAACCTATTCAGATTAGCAGAAATATTAGATACAGACCAGAGAATGAAAGAATGCCCTGCATTTATAAAGAATTTTATTAATTTCTTCATGTACAATTAATTATGTAATCCAGTTACTCTTGTTTTGTAAGCAAGCAGTCACTTTGAACACAGCAATATCCCTCGATCAGCAATATGGTGTTTGACCTGTTGACCTGTTTTTTGGTGGTTGTGGGAGGAATATCAGCCAAGGCACTTGGAGAACTTGAATAGTGTCATGAGAGATTATGGGTGGAGTTGATGAATTCAAAGACCATCCTGTTCACACATTGAAAGCATTGGACTTGTTGGCAGTTTGGTCAACTATTTAAGCTAGCTTCCAAGAACAAAAGCAATTTAAAACTTTTGAAATTAAAGAAAACATACAGTAACCTTTTCAACAATATCCATTTGGCAGAATACAACTGTAACTCCATGGGCTTTTCTTGGAAATGCAAGCCAACAATTAATCTGTTTCAACTCCCTAATTGCCACAGACTCCAGCCGCAATTAGAAAAAATACTTATATTTTAAAAACGCTCCGAGTTTCTTTAGGGATCTGCTCAGGGGAAACCTCAATAGTATAATGGTGCACACACTATTAAAAAGGGTTGATTCCAGTTGTCAAAGGCAAAAAAGACTACAAGAAGCAGTAGCAGCTTTGAAAGATATGGAGAAATTGTTCTAAATTGTTTAATACACTTATGAAAGAGTATTTAAAAATTTGTGTGGGAGTCTGGGATTGTCTTCACAGTTTTCAAAGCTAAGTTAAAATACAATCTAAATGGATCACATGGCAGTCTGCTCTGCAATATCTATTAAACATCCTAAGTGAAATGAATTTGGGTTGTCTCAGTCCAGTTCCCAGTTGATGTAGGCCTATAACACAAAGCCACCAGCACAAAACAGCACTAATTCATCAGTTTCACCCAACAATAATGATAGACAGTGCTGAATGGGCAAGATCTTCTGGTGTATTGTTCTGAGGTGAGCACACTGTCATGGTACAGTTGGAGGAGCATTGCATCACATCTGTCTCATATCATGCAAACAGACAATGGTAGAAATGAGCGGCAGTTCAGTCAGCAACTGTAATGAGAAAAAATGGCCAGACTCAGACTTTCAGTATTTTCTGCTCCTATTTCAGATCTTCATCATTTGCCGAATTTGCCTTTTATTTTATTATTCCATGTCGTACCTGACCTTGATGCCTCAATGCTATAACTGATGCAAAAGTCCTCCATTTTCCAGCAGGGATGTTCCTGATTTTATCAGCATGAGTTACATTGGAAACAGGGGTGTATTTAGGAGCAATGGCTCCTATCTTATAATGCTAGAATGAGTTGCAGTATGTACGAACATCGGTCAGCTTTCATTTGAATGATGAAGTTGTACTGAAACTATTGTATAACTATATAAATTGGCATTTAGAAGGGACCTGTGTGCATAAGGTTGTCTCCCTGACTGCATGCAATCCCGATCTATATTTCATTACAGATTGCAATCCATGCTTAGTGTGCAAACTCAATAAATATTAATATAAAAATATCAGTCGGGGAAAATCAGAACATGTCTGGCTGTCGAAACACTTAATTTATTACTTAATTAACTTTTAAGATCTCAATGAAGTTCTTAGAACAAGTCAGTAAAAATGTTCCCCTCTGGCAACCTGCTGAACAATTGAACACTTTACTGATTCTAAGCGCTCCAGTACCATTCTGTAATGGTCTAAGTGGCTATAATGATCACAGTGCCATTAATTCAGCAAACTCAATCTTTCCATTGATTTTAATGGTGAGCAAAGCTATGATAATTAGCGAATGAACTTTCTCGACAAGGGTATGTGTGGAGCAGTGCTAAAGTCCCAGCAAATTATAACGTGGTGCACAAATGGCATAAGACACCCACATTATAATCACCAGGAATTTCTGCACTGTAATAATGGCACACGTGGAAACAAAGGTGACCGCGGTGACTGCAACAACTACCGTGGAATCTCCCTGCTCAGCATAGTGGGGAAAGTCTTCGCTCGAGTCGCTTTAAACAGGCTCCAGAAGCTGGCCAAGTGTGTCTACTCTGAGGCACAGTGTGGCTTTCGAGCAGAGAGATCGACCATTGACATGCTGTTCTCCCTTCGTCAGCTACAGGAGAAATGCCGTGAACAACAGATGCCCCTCTACGTTGCTTTCATTGATCTCACCAAAGCCTTTGACCTCGGCAGCAGACGTGGTCTCTTCAGACTACCAGAAAAGATTGGATGTCCACCAAAGCTACGAAGTATCATCACCTCATTCCATGACAATATGAAAGGCACAATTCAGCATAGCGGCGCCTCATCAGACCGCTTTCCTATCCTGAGTGGCGTGAAACAGGGCTGTGTTCTCGCACCTACACTGTTTGGGATTTTCTTCTCCCTGCTGCTCTCACACACGTTCAAGTCTTCAGAAGAAGGAATTTTCCTCCACACAAGATCAGGGGGCAGGTTGTTCAACCTTGCCCGCCTAAGAGCGAAGACCAAAGTACGGAAAGTCCTCATCAGGGAACTCCTCTTTGCTGACGATGCTGCAATAACATCTCACACTGAAGAGTGTCTGCAGAATCTCATCGACAGGTTTGCGGCTGCCTGCACCGAATTTGGCCTAACCATCATCCTCAAGAAAATGAACCTCATGGGACAGACAGGACGTCAGAAATGCTCCATCCATCAATATCGGCGACCACGCTCTGGAAGTGGTTCAAGAGTTCACCTACCTCGGCTCAACTATCACCAGTAACCTGTCTTTCAATGCAGAAATCAACAAGCGCATGGGAAAGGCTTCCACTGCTATGTCCAGACTGGCCAAGAGAGTGTGGGAAAATGGTGCACTGACACGGAACACAAAAGTCCGAGTGTTTCAAGCCTGTGTCCTCAGTACCTTGCTCTACGGCAGCGAGGCCTGGACAACGTATGTCAGCCAACAGCGACATCTCAATTCATTCCATCTTCGCTGCCTCCGGAGAATCCTTGGCATCAGGTGGCAGGACCGCATCTCCAACACAGAAGTCCTCGAGGCGGCCAACATCCCCAGCTTATACACACTACTGAGTCAGTGGCGCTTGAGATGACTTGGCCATGTGAGCCGCATGGAAGATGGCCAGATCCCCAAGGACACATTGTACAGCGAGCTCGCCACTGGTATCAGACCTACCAGCCGTCCATGTCTCAGCTTTAAAGACGTCTGCAAACGCGACATGAAGTCCTGTAACATTGATCTCAAGTCGTGGGAGTCAGTTGCCAGCGATCGCCAGAGCTGGCGGGCAGCCATAAAGGCGGGGCTAAAGTGTGGCGAGTCGAAGAGACTTAGCAGTTGGCAGGAAAAAAGACAGAAGCACAAGGGGAGATCCAACTGTGTAACAGCCCCGACAAACAATTTTTTCTGCAGCACCTGTGGAAGAGTCTGTCACTCTAGTATTGGCCTTTATAGCCACTCCAGGCGCTGCTCCACAAACCACTGACCACCTCCAGGCGCTTACCCATTGTCTCCCGAGACAAGGAGGCCAAAGAAGAAGAAGAAGGAGGTAGATGCATCATTACTATGGCACAAGTCTTCAGCAAATTCAGGCCCATGTCTCAGTCAGCAGCGGAAGTCATCAGACTCAACGAAAACAACAACTTGCATTTATATAGCACATTAACGTAGTAAAATGTTGAAAGGCGTTTTATAAGCGTTATCAAACAAAATTTGACATTGAGCCACATAAGGAGATATTAGGACAGGTGACCAATAACTTGGTCAAAGAGGTAGGTTTTAAGGACTGTCTTAAAGGAGGGAAGCGAGGCAGAGAGTTTTAGGATGGAATTCCAGAGCTTAGGGCCCTGGTAGCTGAAGCCACAGCCGCCAAGGAAGGAGCAATTAAAATTAAGGATGCTCAAAAGGCCAGAATTGGAGGAGTGCAGATAATGTGTACGCCATGAAGCAGTAGATGTGATACTTTGCCTCTCCCTTATAAAGAGCACTAACCAGAATGTAGGATCCTATTGTGCCAGAAATGTATCTTTCTGTTATTCAGCCCCAAGTGTTGAAAAAGCCTAGGTAAACACACCTTCATTTCCTCCAGCTGTGCGATTCCTGTCTGATCTGTATCTTTGAACACATTTTCATTCATGCCACTGCGAAGATATCAAGAAGTAGCAAATGGGAGGTTCATCTTTTATTCTCATCACATCAGCTTCTTTAATTGGAAAGTGAAGCTGTGTATGTGTGCATGCTTCATATACCGTACATTTACAGCATCTATGTAGATAATAATGATCTCCATACATTGAAATGAGAAGGGTTTATCAAATCGTAATTCATAATGAAGCTTAATTTGTCAAGTTTGGTTAATTGCAATGAAACTTAATAATCTATTATATTACACTATTAGACTATGCTATGCTGCTGATTCATTTATAAAATTTAATAGGAATTCATATTTTACTTTGAATGGATACTCCATCTTTTTACATTCAAGGTTTATATATTCAAGACACTAAAATTGTGTGGTGGGGAGAGGGGGTGCTGGGAAGCAAACTGCATTCAATATCATGGTTGCAGAACCACTTGAGAGATTAATGGCATCTTTGAGGATATAATTGATTATTCATGGATCCCTGCTGATAACTTGAGACCTCTGGGTTTTCAGTTTTCCCTCAAGATGGCAGTAGTAGCCATAATGAGCACCAATAGAAACATCTGCAGCTCAACATGGTAGCAGCTTTATTGAGTGAGTGCTTCAAAATGCTGATTTAAAGGAAAAGGGCAACAGGAATGGAGGGACAGAGAGACTTGATTCAGGCTGAGAATATTTCTAAGACCAATCAGTGACTTTTTATGTTAAAAAATGCAAACATCAAAAGACTTGCAAGCCTAAATATATTCTTTTGTTCTTTATGAGTTAAAAAGGAGTAGAATTTAGGATGTGCTGTTTTGATTTCAATGTTTTTGACAGTTGAAGGAAGTCCTGAGGCCAGACAAGTGGACAACATTGATAGAATTACCCAAGGGGTCTGTTTTACAGGTTCTTTTAGAGCCATGCTTGCTTAGCATCCGCAACTGTGAACCATCACAATAGGATCTTATTATATGTGACTGTGGTCATTTGTAACAGGATAAAAGTGTGAGAACATGGCTTACGTCAATACAATTTACTCATATTTTGGCCTGTAGCTACAAATTGTGAGTAAACGAGTTTCCTGTTTTCTAAAATGTTTTAATCTGGAAGTTTTATTTCCTGTCTCACAAATACGTGCAATTGTACCAAGTGACATGGTTGGGGGAAATGGAGGCAGGTTAATGGCTTGAGTCTCTGGTAGTTTCTGATGTATTTGACATCTCCATGGTTTCAGTGATGAAAGCAACTCCAGCCCCCAGCTTTCTGGCCCAGATAAACATCTCTAATCACTTTCATGTGGAAATAAAAGGAGCTGGGGAATGGCACAGACTGACTGGTTTCAAGTCTTAATAAGAGGCCCAGGGACATATTTCTGTGAAATCATGTATAAATCATTTTTTAACCTTAGAGGAGGTCACTTTGGGGAGTTGAAGTTCTGCACTTCACATACATATTGTAGCTCAACTTTACACATAAATCTACTCTTTTACTTTGCAAATACTCATACAGGGAATCAAAGCCTATGCATACATATATAGTTTAGCTGTGTTCCTGTGTGCTTGTCAATCATACCTTCCATCCACATATCCCACTGACCTCCTTCACATTTATGTGCTTTATGATGTTGAGGAATATTTTGGCTGGCGTTTCTCTATTTTTCTTGAATCCCAGTTGGCTTGTGCAGTATGTGAGCAGTCAGTTAACCTAATAATCATCACATTTTTAGTTCAAAGAGTTACAACTACTTCCTCATAAGCTTATCTGATTGTAAAATACAATTAAAATATGAGGCACTCTTTACAAGCACACAGATTTTTGAATAGCCAATGCATTGAAATCCAACAGAATGCTTATGTACATTTAAAAATCAAGTCATTTTTATCAGTTTTTTTAACTCTTTCCTTGCTGTAAGTCTCCAACTGCCTGCTGTCACCTTCCAGCATCAAGCTTCCTATTTTATATCAATAAAGTGGGACAAACTGCCTTCACTGCGGCTTCAGTTTAGTTGACAGGAAACAGGCTTTGGAGGATGTGATTGGTCCTTTTATTTCTTCCTGCAGGAGATGCAGCATCCTGCTTTCATGCAATATCCCATCTAGTGGCAAGATGTAGGTACAACAGGAACCATTCAAAAAAAAAACAATTCAGTAGTCTCTCTTGGCCAAGCAGAGTGCAGTTTGTTACTACATGAATATCACCATATTGATCACAATTCCACAAATTAGTTGACTGGTGAGAAAACACAAATAAGTCTGATGATATTTATTAATGGCCTCTTTTCAAATGTTTGATAGGCCTGATGGTATTGGGTTAACAGTTAAAATTTGAATAAAGACAAAACCAGTTTGTCAATAATGCTATACTTGAATCAAGGTTAATCTTGTATAGAAAGGTAAAAGAAGCAACTAGTAAATTGTTGTGCTGCATTTCATTTAATCATTCATTATATCAAAATAAAAACACCAGAAAATAATTAGCAGGAAGATATATATTTATATATTTTTTTTTACATAAAAAGGAATGATACTTGTTAAATATACCACACTCTCTGGGTGGAATTTGATAGTGGATTAACGATAGCACCTTGAGCATTAACCACCTACAACTGAGAATTCCTGATTTTTGAACCATGAGCTTGTATTTAAATATTACATTTATAGCTAGATTGCAACAGAATTGAGTAAGTGGAAAGTGGATGATTTGGATGTTAAAGTTTATCTGTGGATAAGGAAGGAGTGGCAGCTGCATTGAAATATCACGATAGTTTATAGAAGTTAAGTGTGGCATATATTTATCAGGTATACAAATAAGGGAAATGTACATCCCTATTTAGGACTAAAAGTAGGGAATTGTCTTACATGTGGCTAATATCCATTCTGAATGGCTGCTTTCTGTTCTAAATCGGCAGCAGGAGGATGGCTGGAGTCAGGGGTTAGAAGAGAGTTATAATTAAATATCACAGCAGACAACAGCTGGTTGGAGTGTATTCTCCTCTTTCAGTGCTACAATATTTAAATGGCCACTCTCCCTCAAAATCCTTGATTTCAGCTGAGGTTTCTGTTGCTGATTTAAACTTGGAGACAGCCCAGCAAGGTGCTTATTGTGCCTGCGCTTCTATCAACTGTTGCTGTCAGCAGTTGCTCCACTAGTGCTGTGATATTTTTTATGGCAGCTCTCACTACTAGCTTCAGTCCAAGTTCCTGCCACTAATGTTGAAATCAAAGAGGAACCAGACACAGGGTGAGAAAGTTTAAAATTAACAACAGGAGCCAGGACTAGAGTCGAGAGGGGGAATTTTCATTTAAACATCAGAGTACATATGGAGTAGAGTGGAATAATTGCTTGCAGAAGCAACTGATAGGGATGCACTGGCTAATACAAGAAAGACCAGCAGAAAATGGGGTAGAAAATGTTATTGTAAAAATTGGACCTCGATTTGCCCATATGTTTAAGAAGTGCAATAAGATCCAGTTTTCAGGGACCAATGTCCTGCACCCCAAAGAAGTCTAAAAGATGCCTAACCCAGTTTTGGGCTATTTTTCAATGAGCATTAGGTTCCTAACTACTTTAGAATCCAGTCGGCATTCGACCGAATCAGCAACCACCATCAAAAGGTACATTTTTCTTTAAATTTCATTGTGGTGGACACAAGTGAAGGAGGAATGCTTTCTCCAACTCCATAGCATTCTTGACTGGCCCCATCCATTGCTGCTCCAGTCCCCAGCCAGCCTTCTGAGACTTAGGGCGGCACAGTGGTGCAGTGGTTAGCACCGCAGCCTCACAGCTCCAGCGACCCGGGTTCAATTCTGGGGACTGCCTGTGTGGAGTTTGCAAGTTCTCCCTGTGTCTGTGTGGGTTCCCTCCGGGTGCTCTGGTTTCCTCCCACATGCCAAAGACTTGCAGGTTGATAGGTTAATTGGCCATTATAAATTGCCCCTAGTATAGGTAGGTGGTAGGGAAATATCTGGACAGGTGGGGATGTGGTAGGAATATGGGATTAGTGTAGGATTAGTATAAATGGGTGGTTGATGGTCGGCACAGACTCGGTGGGCCGAAGGGCCTGTTTCAGTGCTGTATCTCTAAAAAAACTAAAAAACTTATCCTGGGGCTGTTACCAGTGAGGCAAGCAGTCTTAAACATAGCTCTTTTATGCCTTTTAAACGCCACTCTTGTAGTTTTATTTTGCTTCCAACTGACAGACTTTCATAAGGCTTTGTCCTAGGGGTGGATATTTATTTGTTGTACCCCCAGTTCTCTTTATTGGCACCAGAGGGTTTGCCACCAGAAATCCTTTGAGCTGATATGTTTGGAGGAAAAAGGAACCGGCAGAGTGATGCCAGGCAAGTCACACTGCTCAAGAGATGCTTTGGACCCTCTAGCCCACATCCACATCTTAACCTTTGCAGAAAGAGGAAGGCAAACTCGAGCAGGCAGTGTGGTTGTCAATTCCTCTCTCCAGTGATGGCTGCATCAGCAGAGTCCTAATGGCATCACAATGCAATGTGAATGTTTGTCTAACCATTATGCTGGAAGCTTATTCAGAATCACAGCATGTCATGCTTTACATGGTATTGCATGAAAGACGGTATGAAAGAAGTGATCAAGCACCAATGTTGCCTGTTTGGCTACACCTGTTCAGAAGACATTAACTATTTCTGTAGGTCCTGAAACCCCACCTGAGAATAATTGAGTTAACCTGTCTTCTCACAGTCTGGATCAGTAGAGGGAAAGTTATCAAGCTGTGCGATCTGCTACAAGGCTACCTGTAGCTACCATGCAGGATAGGTATTATGCATGTGTAGGTATAGTAATGGTCATCTATAACTTGAAACTTCTCTGCACCCTCTTACAGACATCCTGCATTGACTCTGGGATGATGCAGTAGAGTAACATAGAAGAAAACCCTTCTCACGGGCACCTGATGCAGCATTAGCTTGATTTCATCTGCTCAATGACAAGACCAAAGATTCATTCCTACACTTAGGGGCCCCTTTTCTTTCATTTTCTCTGGCAGTGTTTAATCCCATACCTCTACAGCAGTGGTAAAGCTTGCAGGTGGGTGAGATGCTTTTTGATAATCTCCTGAAGTTTTCTATTTTTTGACCTCCTTCTTGTGATACTCCCGTTTAATTTTCTCCATACCTTTAAAATTGACTTACACACAATTCTCATTTCCTACCAGTGTAGAGATTGTGGTGCTTGATTTGAAATTGTGAATTGTTATACAAGTAAGGTTAGATGTGAAAATTGCATGTTATTAGCACCTGGGGTTCCGGGGATCATAAAGCAGTGCAAAACTAGAAGAGAACTGCTTTACACATAATGATGAAAGTGAGCCCCCATGACTTTCCATTCCTATTCTCAAGTGTACTGATCTCAAGGGACAGTGCTGTGCTATTCCTAATTGCAACTGCTTATATCTGACACTGATGTTTGATAGAACTTCTGTTTGTAGAAGTCAGAGTAAATCATTCAGCAGTGCTATTATAGATACTGTGCTCAGTTACTTGTTGGGGATATGTACACCGGTGTCAATTATAGGTCACTTGTATTACTTTCCAGGCCTCACACTGCTTTCTGGAGATTCCGTTGATTTGATGATACTTGATTCTGTTCCCATTTTCATTGAAGTTCAGAATGAAATCTCACATAACATGAGGTGCTTTTACACTGGTGCTTATTTAATTTAGGTCAAAGAGGAGTGGAGCCTCTGCACCAACTCCCACCATTACTCTGCTCAATCCATCTCTCTCACCCCGGCAGCAGAAGTCTAAACACTCACACTCACACACACAAACACACAATGGATTTTCAATTCTACCATTAGGATAAGACCTAACTGCTGCTCTCCTATATGCTGAATTCAACAAGCACCTGGGTATAAAAGCACCTGTGGATTAAGTTCTGTGATTGCTATCCATCATTATCGATGTGGTACTTCCAGATCTATAAATAAATACCTCAGTGACATCTTGCTGCTTATGTGATGAATATACATCAATAATGTGCTAAAATTCTTGAGGCTTCCTGTTTGTCATGCCCATCTTCTACAGTCACAATGTTAACATTTTTTTCTGATATTGGTAATGTCCAAAAGTAATGCCTAAAATGTAATGGTTGATGATCAGATGAGCATTTCAGTCAATTGGGCTTTAGTGTTAGATTGATTGATTGAAATTTGGCAGCTCTAAATCTAAATTGGAATTCCAAATTGCAGTTCTTAGTATGCGAGCACTGGAGACTGCTGGGAGTGACAACATCTTGAAGGAGTGCAGTCCAGATCATGGCAGCACTGGACAAGGGACTGTAAAGGAGGGAGCAGAAAAGGGCAAAAATGCAATTGTTATAGGTGATTCAATAGTCAGAGGGACAGATGTGCATTTCTGTAACTATTATCATGAGTCCCGCAGGATGTGTTGCCTTGTTGGTGCCAGGGTAAAGGACATCATGGAGAGGATGCAGGATATTCTGCAGGGGGAAGGGAGTGAGCCAGAAGTTGTGGTACACGTTAGTACCAATGACATAGCAAGAGCAGATATTGAGGTCCTACTGTCAGATTTTCAGGAGCTAGGGAGGAAATTAAAGAGTAGGAACTATTGTATGTTTGGTTAGTCTAGGAGAGATTACTGAGTCTTTGGTAAGTTTTAACAATAAATAGTTTATTACATATTAAGGAACTATATACAGCTTTAAATAAGTATGTCTTAACGCCATGATGCCATGCTGCATCTCCTCCAAGTTTCTCTCTCATATGATCTCTTACATCATCATAGTGGGAGGTATTACTCACATTGTCCCAAACATTAATCCTTTCAACCCTTATACTACATCTCCCCCCAAGTCTTTGTCCATATATTTTTATACATTAATTTTTACTTTTACATACTACCCAATCTTCCCCCAAGTCTCTGACAGCACAGATTCAATCTGTCAGGAGGCTTCATGACGCTCCCTGATCGTGTTGTTGTCAGGCTCGGAAGATCAATAGTTCTTCTCTGAACTCTTGTTTCTTGACTTGGTCAGCCTTCATTGAGGTTTGTAGTTTCCGGTACTTTCTGAATTTCAGGTTCAACATCTGGTTCATCCAAATATATGACTGATTGGCGTCTTTGATGAATAGAAATAAGATTTCTCCTGTTTATTCTTATAGAACCATCTGAAGTACGTACTAAATAAGATCGCTGTTGATTATCAATTCTCTGGACGATCACTCCTTCTCTGCCTTGGTCTTCTACCCATACCTTTTCTCCTTCCATCAACTTGGATAGGTTCCTGGTACAATATCTCCTGTTATAGTTATAAGCTTGTTGTTTTCAATAAGACCTTTCTCTGTCTTGAACTTTCTGATAATCCTGGACTTCGAGACCTGGAAGTAATTTTTTGGGTAGGCTGGGAAGTTGTGTTTTAAGATTCCTTCCCATCAACAGTTCTGATGGTGCTAATCCACAAAGCAATGGAGTAGTTCTGTAGTTCAGGAGTGCTGTTTGAAAATCTTCATTCTTCTTTAACAGAGCTTTAAAAGTTCTGACTCCTCTTTCAGCTTCACCATTAGATTGAGGATATCTAGAGGAACTTGTAAGATGTACAAATCCACAGTTTTCCACAAAGTGTGTGAAGTAGTCATTTGCAAATTGTGGTGCATTATCAGAAACAATCTGGTCAGGTATGTCATGTGTTACAAAGATCTCAGTTAAAGCTCGAATGACTGTCTCAGTAGTCGTTGTGTACAAATGTTTGACTTTGATCCACCTTGAAAAATAATCATTAACAATCAGGTAGGATTCCCCATGAAACATGAATAGATCCAGCCCCAGATGTTCCCATGGTCTGGTTGGAAATTCAGTCGAGATAAGGGGTTCCCTCTGGTCTGGACTGTGCACTGTGCATACCTGGCAATTAGAAATCATTTCTTCTATATCTTTCAATATTCCCGGCCACCACATGACGACTGAGCCCGTGCTCTGCATTTGGTTATACCCATGTGGCCCTGGTGTATTTTTCCCAAGATGTCTGACGGAGTGAACCCAGAATCACCAGCCTCTCATCACGTACCAGCAAATCATCCAAAATGGTAATGTGCGTTCTGTACTTAAAGAAGATTTTCATCACCTTACTGCTGGGACGCTGCTGTGGCCAACCCTGCATGCAATATTAGCAGATATGGATGCATTCCTCATCTTGCATCTGAGCAGGACGAATTTCTTGGAGCTTCTTTGAACTTGCCGGCCATTCTGATGCAGTGAACTGAGAATATGACTCAATCTCATTTATGAAGTTAATATCCTGTTGTGTAGGATGGTCAACAGTAGCTCTGAACAATGCATCTTTTCGCAAAGTAATACTATATTCAGTCTTAAGTCTTCCTAGACCAGTAAATAAGTTCAGAAAGTCTTTTTGGAATTGAGTCCTGGATTCTTGCTGCTTAACTTCCTCCACTTTCCTGATAAGATGAAGGTCCATACAAGGTCCTCTACTTAAAAGAGAAAATTCTTGATTCTGTAGAACATACAGTGTTTCCAATATCTGCTTTCCCTTGTACTGGAGTGTTACCAGTAACTTTCCCTTGACTTTCAGTTCAATCTTACCTTCAGGAGCAGGGCGGAGAGGAGTGAAGTGGACCTGTGGGGAGAACGCCGAGAGCGGAGCCGAAAAATCAAACCCGAGGATCGAGGCCCAGTCTCTTACCTTCAGGAGTGGGGTGGAGAGGAGTGGAGCGGACCTGTGAAGAGAACGCCGAGAGCGGAGCCTATAAATCAAACCCGAGGATCGAGGCCCAGTCTCTTACCTTCAGGAGTGGGGTGGAGAGGAGCTCTTCCAGCACGCCGGAGTTTTGAAAAAAAAGCCAACAGTGACGTCACAGGAGAGCTGCAAGGTGATTGTTTGGTGAGTCACTGCTGTAAGGGAATAGCTCTAAATAGCTGGGTAAGTATCTCAGGTGAGAAAAGTTTAAAAATTTAAAGTTTCTTTCAAATATAGTAAGTAGTTTTTTTTTTAGGGAGTTCTGTAGTAACGCGAACCAGGTTTTCTGGACCAATACGTTGAGGAACCAGCTAGAGAACAGGCCATCCTATACTGGGTATTGTGTAATGAGAGGGGAATAATTGACAGTCCAGTGGTGTGAGACCCCTTGGGGACGAACGACCATAATATGATCGAATTCTTCATCAAGATGGAGAGTGACGTAGTTGATTCTGAGACAAGGGTCCTGAATCTTAGTAAAGGAAACTACAAAGGTATGAGGCGCGAGTTGGCCATGATGGATTGGGAAACATTACTTAAAGGGATGATGGTGGAGAGGCAATGGCAAACATGTAAAGAGCGCATGGATGAGCTGCAACAATTGTTTATTCCTGTCTGGCGCAAAAATAAAACAGGAAAGGTAGCCAAATCATGGCTTACAAGGGAAATTAGAGACAGCATTAGATCCAAGAAAGAGGCATATAAATTTGCCAGGAAAAACAACAGACCTGAGGATTGGGAGCAGTTTAGAATTCAGCAAAGGAGGACCAATGGATTGATTAAGAAGGGGAAAATAGAGTACGAGAGTAAGCTTGCGGGGAACGTAAAAACTGACTGTAAAAGTTTCTATAGGTATGTGAAGAGAAAAAGATTGGTGAAGACAAATGTAGGTCCCTTACAGTCAGAAACAGGGGAATTTATTATGGGGAAGAAAGAAATGGCTGACTAACTAAATGCATACTTTGGTTCTGTCTTCACAAAGGAGGACACAAATATCATACCAGAAATGGTGAGCAACAGAGGGCTTAGTGACAGAGAGGAACTGAAAGAAATCAGTATTAGTAGAGAAATAGTGTTGGGAAAATTGATGGGATTGAAGGCCAATAAATCCCCAGGGCCTGATGGTCTGCATCCCAGAATACTTAAGGAAGTGGCCCTAGAAATAGTGGATGCATTGGTTAGATATTCCAAGATTCTATAGACTCTGGAACAGTTCCTACAGATTGGAGGATAGCAAATGTAACCCCACTATTTAAAAAGGGAGGTAGAGAGAAAGCAGGGAATTATAGACCAGTCAGCCTGAAGTCGGTAGTGGGGAAAATTCTAGAGTCCATTATCAAAGATTTTCTCGCAGAGCACTAAGAGAACAGTGGTAGATTCGGGCAAAGTCAGCATGGATTTACGAAGGGGAAATCATGCTTGACAAATGTACTAGAATTCTTTGAGGATATAAGTAGTAGAGTTGATGGGGGGGAGCCAGTGGATGTGGTTTATTTGGACTTTCAGAAGGCTTTCGACAAAGTCCCACATAAGAGACTAGCATGTAAAATTAAAGAACATGGGATTGGGGGTAGTGTATTGCGATGAATAGAAAATTGGTTGGCAGACAGGAAACAAAGAGTACGGATAAATAGGTCTTTTTCCGAATGGTGGGCAGTGACTAGTGGGGTACTGCAGGGATCAGTGCCAGGACCCCAGCTATTCACAATATACATTAATGATTTAGATGAGGGAACTAAATGTAATATCTCCAAATTTGCAGATGACACAAAACTGGGTGGGAGGGTAAGTTGTGAGGAGGATGCCGAGAGGCTTCAGGGTGATTTGGACAAGTTGAGTGAGTGGGCTAATGCATAGCAGATGCAGTATAATGTGGATAAATGTGAGGTTATCCACTTTGGTAGCAAAAACAGGAAGGCAGATTATTATTTGAACAGCTATAAACTGAGAGAGGGGAATATGCAGCGAGACCTGGGTGTTCTGATACACTAGTTGCTGAAGGTAAGCATGCAGGTGCAACAGGTGGTAAAAAAGGCAAATGATGTGTTGGCCTTCATAGCGAGAGGATTTGAGTACAGGAGCAGGGATGTCTTGCTGCAATTATACAGGGCCTTGATGAGAACACACCTGGAATATGTGTGCAGTTTTGATCTCCTTATCTGAGGAAGGATGTTCTTGCTCTAGAGGGAGTGCAGCGAAGGTTTGCCAGACTGATTCCTGGGACAGCGGGACTGACGTATGAGGAGAGATTGTGTCGGTTAGGATTATATCCGCTGGAGTTCAGAAGAGTGAGGGGGGATCTCATAGAAACCTATAAAATTCTAACATGACTTGACAGGGTAGATGCAGGAAGGATGTTCCTGATGGTAAGGGAGTCCAGAACCAGGAGTCATAGTGTAAGGATACGGGGTAAACCTTTCAGGACTGAGATGAGGAGAAATTTCTTCACTCAAAGACTGGTGAGCCTATGGAATTTGCTACCACAGAAAGCAGTTGAGAATAAAACATTGTATGTTTTCAAGAGGAGTTCGATATAGCTCTTGGGTCTAAAGGGATCAAAGGGTATGGGGCAAAAGCCGGAACAGGCTACTGAGTTGGCTGATCAGCCATGGTCATAATGAATGGCAGAGCAGGCTCAAAGAGCCCAATGGCCTACCCTTGCTCCTATTTTCTATGTTTCAGTCCCTCCTGGACGGTGTAGCTGAGTTTCTGTTAGTTTCAGGCAATGCGTTGATAACCATGGTTCTTTGTCTGATAAATTAGTAACACTTGCTCCAGTGTCTAGCTTAAAGTTGGTAATATGCCTGTTGACATATTTATCTGTAGTCCAGAATACATGATTAGGGTCATTGATCTCACCAAGGAAGTTTTCTGATTTCTCTTCTGAAGGAGATTGTTCAACTTCATTAATAGCTCCATGCATGAAGACTTTTCTTTTAGAACCTGTGAAAGTAGAGGTTTTACTTTGGCACATCTTCCTGAAATGGTCAACTTTCTTGCAGTGAAAAGCATTCTGCTTTATTTGCAGGACACTGCGCCTGTGGGTCTTTTTGGCACCACAGCGCTGGCAGTTTCATAGCATCTTGCACTTTCCCTCCCAGGTGTACCTTCTTTTCTGGTGCACATCTTTTACAACCATGTGTTTAAGGAACTCTACGGTTGCTGGAGTTTCCCTGAACCAAGGTTTTCTTCACCTCTCAGGATTGCGCTGTTCTGCTTACAGACCTCTGCTTGTCTCACCAGCTGTATTGCTTTGTCTAGGGTGAGGTCTTCCTTAGACTGCATGAAATCTGATCAGGATTCATCAGCAATACCTACTACAGTGTGGTCTCATATTAATACTGATTTTAGATCTCCATATTTGCATCCTTCAACTAGCCTGTAAAGATCATTAATAAAAGCATTTACCAGTTCACCTGATTTCTGGTCCCTTCTGTTGAATTTGCCCATTCTAGAATCTTGTTGCTCCTCAGGTTGAAATAATTATCAAAGGCTTTTAAGACTTCTTCAAATTTATCTGATGTCTCATTAATGCCTTGTCTTGCAATAACATCATCTGTTATTGATCCTATGGAATAAAGTGATGTGTTGACTTGTTCTGCTTCAGACTTGCTGTCTGATTTTGAAGCAATTCTGTACCTCAAAAATCTTTTTCTCCAAAGTGACCAGTTTTGACTTTGGTCCTCCATGTGTCAAACCTCTCTGGTAGTGTAAATTTAAGATCTATGGCTTTTCCAAGCTTTCTAGGGTGTTTACTTTCTGTTTTAAGGTTTCGCCTCCAGTACAGGAAGTTTTCCTGCACTTCTCAGCCTTGCACTGATCCCCGCTGCGCTCACTGTCTTTCCCTGGGAAATCTCTTCTAGACTAGGTATTTATTTCTTAAACATAGCATTGCAGCATTATTACAATAATCTCTTAACTTCCTTTCCCTGGAGTATTGAGTATTTGCAGCCGCTTTTTTTTTTCTCTTTGCCTCGCCAACACCTTGTGTAATGGCGCCAACCTCGGATCCACCCTTGTTAAGGATTTGGGTTTCCTGGTGCTGCCTGCCTCATGCACCATTAAGAACAATTTTCTACCCTTGTTAAGGGTTTCTCACCAGATCCCCGGCTGTTGCTTGGTTCTCCGACTCGAAGCCTGCGATCTCTGGACCGGGATTTTTTTCACAGACCACCACGCCTCTGTGGTGCAGCCAGAATACCTCTGCAAGCTGACTTCCCGACTCTCCGTGCCTCCACTTTATCCATGGAGCAGCTCTGGAGCTCCTCACAGCCTCTTCTTGAGTTCTGCAATTTTGGTGCTACTTTTCCAGGTCTGACTTTCCAACCTTTTCAAACTTTTCTGTGTGTTATATGGCAAGAACCACCACTGTTCACCATGTTGTATGTTTGGTTAGCCTAGCTCGGAGAGATTACTGAGTCTTTGGTAAGTTTTAACAATAACTAAAATAAAAGCAAAATACTGTGGATGCTGGAAATCTGAAATAAAAAATGAGAAATGCTGGAAATACTCAGCAGGTCTGGCAGCATCTGTGGAGAGAGAAGCAGAGAGAAGTGAGAAGGTTCTGAAGAAGGGTCACTGAACTGAAATGTTAACTCTGCTTCTCTCTCCACAGATGCAGCATCTGTGGAGAGAGAAGCAGAGAGAAGTGAGAAGGTTCTGAAGAAGGGTCACTGAACTGAAATGTTAACTCTGCTTCTCTCTCCACAGATGCTGCCAGACCTGCTGAGTATTTCCAGCATTTCTTGTTTTTATTTAACAATAACTAGTTTATTACATATTAAGGAACTATATGCAGCTTTAAATAAGTATGTCTAATTGCACTGATACCATGCTACTTCTCTTCCAAGTCTCTTTCTCATATGATCTCTTATATCATCATAATGGGAGGTATTACTCACACTGTCCCAAGCATTAACCCTTTCAAACCATTATACTACAGGACCTTGATGGTAGTAATCTCTGGATTACTCCCAGTGCCATGCACTAGCCAGAGTAGAAATAGGAAAATAGGGATGATCAGTGCATAGTTTGAGGCATGGTGCAAGAGGGAGGATTTCAGATTCTTGGGGCATTGACACCTTTTCTGGGGCAGAAGGCACCTATTCAAAAAGGATGGTTTGCACCTCAATAGGACTGGCACCAATATCCTCGAACGGAAATTCACGAGGGTGTTTGGGGACTAAATTGGAAAGGGAATGGGTACCAGATTATAGAAGTAGAAAAGTGTTAGACAGTACTAGAGAAGGAAGTATTTCCATATTAGATGGGAACGGACTGGGAAGGACTACAAGGAATACAGTGTTTTTGACGAGGAAAGGGCAGATAATTAATTTAATTGTTATTGGGGGGAATTGGGAGAGGGGCAAAAGAAAAGCTTTTACTTAATTTAATTCATTGTATCTTTAAAAATTTAAATTAGCCACTACGGCTAACAGCCCTTTAAAAATGGCGCCAGTGCCTGCGCATAGGCAGCTGACACAATTGCTGGGGACGGACAGCCCACTTCCTCCATGTGATCGAGGAGGGGTGCGGCCCGCCCCGGCTATTTAAATGAGCCACCACGCTTTAGATCACGGTGGCTCTTTGGCATACAGCCCGCATGGACGGGCCGCCATTTTTGAAGCTTGCTGCTGAGCTTATAAAATCATGCCCAAAGTGTATTGAATAAGGTTAGTGAGTTACAAAGACAAATAGCAGTAAGGGAATATGATGTAGTGGCAATAATGGAAATGTGGCTTAAAAATGTCGAGGACTGGGCACTTAATGTACAAGGATATAAAGTTTAGAAAAGATAGAAAAGAAAAAAAGGGAGGTTGGGAGGCAGTACTGATTAGGGAACACATTGTAGTGTTGAATACAATGGATGTCCTTGAGGGGGCAAGGACAGAATCCATTTGGTTTGAGTTGAGAAGCAAAAAGGGTATGATCATGCTACTAGGGGTATTCTTTTGGCGCCTAAATAGTGAGAGAGATAGAGGAGCAAATCTGTAGGGAAATCACAGAGATGTGCAAGAACTATAGAGTAATGATACTGGGGGATATTAATTGCCCAAATATTGATAGGGATAATTCTAAAGTAAATGATAAGGAGAGGAAGGAATTTTTGAAAGTTGTTCAGGAGAACTTCCTTGACCAGTATGTTCTCAGCCCAACTAGAAAGGAGGCTTTGCTGGATCTGGTGCTGGGAAATAAGGTGGGCCAGTGGACCAAATGTCTATCAGGAATACTTGAGTAAGAGTGATCATCATATCATAAGATTTAGACTAGTAATGCACAAAAGCAAGGAATGAAATAAGGTAGAACTTCTAGATTGGAAGAGGGCTAATTTCAACACGATGAGAAGGGATCTAGCCAGGGTAAAATGGAACCAAAGACTGACAGGAAGAGCTGTATCAGAACAATGGGTTATCTTTAAGGAAGAGATGCTTCCGGTACAGGCTAGATACATTCCAACAAGGAGAAAGGTCAGGGAACCAAAAACAAAGCTCCTTGGATGACGAGGGAGATAGAGATCATGATGAAACAAAAGAGGGTGTATGATGCACGTCAGGTGAAATCTTCAAGTGAGAGCCAGGCCATATACAATAAGTTGAGAGGGGAGGTGAAGAGGAAAATTAGACTGGCAAAGAGAGAATATGAAAATAGAATGGCAGTCAACATAAAAGGGAATCCAAAAATCTTCTACAGGCATGTAAATAGTAAGTGGGGTTTAAGAGGTGGAGTAGGGCCTATTAAGGACAAATATATGCTTAAAGGCACAGAGCAAAGCTAATATACTTAATAAGTACTTTATATCAGTGATCACTAAGGAAGTGGAATATGACATAATATCGGTAGAGGCAATGAATCAGGTAAAAATTGAAAGGGAGGAAATACTAAAAAGGCTGGTTATGTTTCGGGTAGATAAGTCACGTGGTCCAGACCACTTGCATCCCAGGTTGCTAAAAGAAGTGGGGATGAAGATAGCGGAAGGGCTTGTCATAATCTTCCCTGGAAGGTGCCAGAGGATTGGAGAGTGGCAAATATGACATCCTTATTCAAAAAAGGTTGTAAGGACAGTCCTAACAACTATAAGCCAGTTAGTTTAACATCCGTGGTGGGTAAGGTTTTAGAAACAATAATTAGGGAAGAAATCAACAGACACTTGGAGAGGTTCGAGTTAGTTAAGGAAAGCTAGCATGGATTTGTAAAAGGCAGATCATGCTTGACTAATCTACTTGAAATTTTTTGATAAAGTAACAGAGAAGGTCGATGAAGGGAATGCGGTGGATGTTGTTTTTATGGATTTTAAGAAAACATTTGATACGTTGCCACACGGATGATAGTAGAATGAAGGGTATGCAGGTAGTTTGATCTTAGAGTAGGTTAAAGGGTCGGCACAACATCGTGGGCCGAAGGGCCTGTACTGTGCTGTACTGTTCTATAAAAGGCTGGTTAACAAAATTGAGGCTTATGGAATAGGTGGGCCAGTGTCCAATTGGACAAAAAAATTGACTTAAGGACATAAAACAGTGAGCTGTAGTAAATGTTTTTTTTTCAGACTGAAGGATGGTAGATGGTGGTGTTCCCCAAGGATCAACACTGGGACAACTGTTTTTTTTTGCTATATATAAATTATAAATAAAATTTTGAAATGTACAAAATTTTTACGGGCCTGGATAGAGTGGGGTGAAGGATCTATTCACCTTAGCAGAGAGGTCAGTAACGAGGGGGCATAGATTTAAAGTGATTGGTAGAAAAATTAGAGGGAAGATGAGGAAAAATGTTTTCACCCAGAGGGTGGCGGAGGTCTGGAACTCATTGCCTGAAAGGGTAGTTGAGGCAGAAACCCTTAACTCATTCAAAAGGAGTCTGGGTTTGCATCTCAAGTACCTTAATCTGCGGGGCTATGGACCAAATGCTGGAAGGTGGGATTAGAATAGGTGGATCATTTTTCAGCCGGCACAGACATGATGGGCCAAGTGGCCTCTTTCTGTGCCTTTCTATGATACTTTCTGTGATTCTATAAATGATTTGGATCTTGTAATACAGGGTAGAATCTCAAAATTTGCCAGTAATACCAAACTTGGAGATGTTGCAAACAGTGATGATGATATGACTGCCTGCAACAGGACATAGATAGGCAGAATGGGCAGACAGATGGCAGATGGAATTTAATACTGACAGGTGTGAGGTGGTGCATTTTGCAGAAGGAATTGGGCGAGGCAATATATACTTAATGGCACAGTTCTAAACAGTGTTCAGGAACAGGGGGACCTGGGGTGCATGTACATCCAGCTTTGAAGGTGGCAGAACATATTGAGAGAGTGGTTAGAAAAGCATTTGGGATCTTGGGGTTCATAAATGGAGGTATTGAGTAAAAAAGCAGGGAAGCTATGCTGAACCTTGATAAAGCTCTGGTTAGGTCCCAACTGGAGTATTGTGTCCAGTTCTGGTCATCACACTTTAGGAAAGATGTGAGGGTCCTTGAGAGGGTGCAGAGGAGATTTACCAGAATGGTTCCAGGCATGGGGGATTTTTGTTACAAGGTTAGGTTGGAAAAGCTGGAGTTGTTCTCCTTATAACAAAAGAGATTGAGGAAAGATTTAATAGAGCTGCACAAGAGTATGATAAGCCTAGATAAGTTAGACAAGAAAAGACTGTTCCCATTAACTAATGATGCAAGGACTAGAGGACACAGATTGAAGGTTTTGGGCAAGAGATGCCGGGGGAATATGGGAATGTGAGGAAGAACTTTTTTAGGCAGCAGGTGGTCATGACCTGGAACTTGCTGCTCCCAAGGGTGTTGGAAGCGGAGACAATCAATGACTTTACAAAAGGAAATTGGATGGCCACCTGAAGAAAATAAACACGCAGGGCTACAGGAATCGAGAGGGGGAGTGGGACTGACTGGATTGCTCAGTGGAGAGCTGGCATGGACTCAATAGGCTGAATGGCCTCCTTCTGTGCCTTAAATGACTCTATGGCTCGATGACTTTAACTGAAGTATTGACAAGTTTAGGTTAACAACTTTATTGAAATGAAAACAAAAGGAATTTCAAACAAAGACTTTAGTGCAACTAATATCACAATACAGCATTCCAACCAAATTGAGATTTAGGTCACATACCAACAGAAATCAGCAATTTTGATATGTATAACTAAGTCGAAGGTGAAATGAAATGGTGACGATCACAGACAGGTCCAATCTGTGTGTACTTATTTTGGAGGTATATTTCAGTTGCAGAAAACTAAATCCAGAAGGGAAAGTTTGCGTAATACAATATGTTTTATATGATCTTTTAAAGTGCAAAGAGAAAACTGAAAAGCTCAGTTGTCTAAAGTGTTTACTCTATCATTTTTCATGCTTGTCATTGCTGTAAGTCCAGTTGTCTTACACTGGTGCTTTTTAGCATTTAATGGGATACCACCAGTTTTCCCTCTTCACTTAAGTGGCCTTAGTGTATATCACCTGCAGCAGCACATCACCGATTTCAAGGACAAATGTGAAAAACTGTAGTAACTGACACTGGTGTTTGTAATAACACTGCTGACTGAGTTACTCTGATTTCCACACTCAGCACTGTTATCAGATACCAGTGTCAGATATCAAATAGGGCTGCTGTAACATTAAATATTAGTGTAGTGACAGTGCATAAGCTAATTGCTTAACTTGTGTTGCACTAATAGTTTTTTTATGTAAACTTTCAATTAAGATGCTAATTCGGACAGCTTCACTTATTTCTGAACACAATTATGATTGACTTATAAAATTACAATCTTTAAACCACTTCCTAAAATACAGATCTTGCTAACTTGGGTTTTATTGATGGTTGAGTTATAGCAAAAGGGTTAAATCCATCCATATAATGAAAATTTTGTGTCTGTACTGACCTTTGTATCTGTTTGTCATGTTGTGTATGCTGCCGGAGAAGTTTCCCAGCGGCAAGACTGGACGCAGATCGGTTGCCTGCCAAACAGAGGCAGGCAGCCAATGTAAATAATTAAAAGCCCTATTAAGGGCGGTTTCCTGGGCTGCCAGCATTTTTCAAGCAGTGGACTGGCCCCTTGCCACGTGTGGAGCTTCATGGAGGTAGCCTCCCTGTGGGTGTCTGAGGTGGCGGTCATTGGAGCTGGAGACTCCTTGGCCCTGAGGATAGGCCAGAGGCAGGGAAGGCTGTCCCCATCTGGAGGGGCCTGCCTGCTTGACCCCTCTGATTTTTAATTTTTTACTTACCTGTCCCAGGGCACCTCAAGAATGACTAAAAGAATAATGAGAGAGAAAAGAGTACGAGAGAAAGCTAGCCAGAAATATAAAAATGGATAGTAAGAGTTTCTACAGGAAAAGAGTAAGTAAAGTGAGTGTTGGTCCTCTAAAGAGTGAGTCTCAGAAATATTAGTGACTCTCGAGAGTTGAAAGGGAGGGAGGAGCTTAAAACAGGGAAAGGATACTGAGAAAATTATTAGACCTAAAAGCTGACAAATCCCCAGATACTGATGGACTTCATCCTAGGTCTTAAAAGAAGTGGCTGCTGAGCTAGTAGATGCATTGGTTTTAATTTTCCAAAATTCTCTAGATTCTGAAAAAATCCGTCAGGTTGGAAAATAGCAAATGTAACTCCACTACTCAAGAAAGGAGGAAGACAGAAAGCAGGAAACTACAGGCCAGTTAGCTTAACATCTGTCATGAGGAAAATGATGGAATATATTATTAAGGAGGTTATAGCAGGTCATTTAGAAAATCTCAATGCAATCAGGCAGAGTCAATATGGTTTTGTGAAAGGGAAATTGTGTTTGACTGATTTATTAGAGTTCTTTGAGGAAGTTACAAGCAACGTGGATAAAGGGGAACCTGTGGATGTGGGCTACTTGGATTTCCAGAAGGCATTTGACAAGGTGCCACATCAAAGGTTACGAAACAAAATAAGAGTCCATGGTGTAGAGGGTAACATAGAGGATTTGTTAGCTAACAGGAAACCGAGAGTAGGCATAAATGGGTTATTTTCAGGTTGGCAAGCTGTAACTAGTGGAGTGCCACAGGAATCAGTGCTGGGGCCTCAACTATTTACAATCTATATCAATGACTTGGATGAAGGGACAGAATGTATGGTTGCTAAATTTGCTGATGACACAAAGATAGGTGGGAGAGTAAGTTTGTGAAGAGGACATAAGGAGTCTGTAAGGGGATATAGATAAGTTACTTGAGTGGACAAAGTTTTGGCAGATGGAGTATAATGTGAGAAAGTGTGAACTTATCCTCTTTGGCTGGAAAAATAGAAAAGCAACATATTATTTAGATGGAGAGAGATTGTAGAACTCTGAGATGCAAATGCATCTGGGTGTCCAAGTACCTGAAGTACAAAATGTTAGTATGCAGGTACGACAAGTGATTAAGAAGGCAAATGCAATATTGTCATTTATTGCAAGGGGAATGGAATATAAAAGTAGAGATGTTTTGCTACAGTTATACAGGGCATTGGTGAGACCACATCTAGAGTATTGTGTACAGTTTTGGTCTCCTTACTTAAGAAAGTATAGAATTGCATTGGAAGCAGTTCAGAGAAGGTTCACTCGACTGATTCCTGGGATGAGAGGGTTATCTTATGAGGAAAGGTTGGATAGGTTGGGTCTGTATTCATTGGAGTTTCAAAGGATGTGGGGGATCTGCTTGAAACATATAAGATCCTGAGGGGACTTGACAGGGTGGATGCTGAAAGGATGTTTCCCTTTGTGGAAGAGACTAAAACTAAGGGGCATAGTTTAAAAATAAGGGGTCTCCCATTTAAGACAGAGATGAGGTGAATTTTTTTCTCTCAATCGTGAGCCTGTGGAACTCCCTTCCCCGGAGAGCAGTGGAGGCAGCGTTATTGTATGTTCTTAAGGCAGAGGTAAACAGATTCTTGACAAACAAGGGAGTCAAAGGGTATTGGGGGTATTCAGGAAAGTGGAGTTGAGTCCACAAACAGATCAACCGTGATCTTATAGAATGGCGGAGCAGGCTCGAGGCGCTGAATGGCCTACTCCTGCTCCTAGTTCTTATGTTTGCATTATGTTCATAATTCCCGACCTGTGTCAGCAGCACCCAGCTCCCTTGGTGGGACTGCCAAGGTTTCAGAGTTACCAGCCCTCTGATTTGGCCAGCAGCAACTAAATCCCGTCCACTATACTTAGTTGGACGGCAAGCCTGGAGGTGCCCAATTAAGAGACTGCCTCCAGGAAGAGGTGGTTACCAACGAAATTCTTCCCAGAGGTGGCTACCAACAGATAAATCAACAGCCATTTTCCCAGACTACATCCAGCCTGTAGTCTGCTGCTTTCTTTTCAGTATCTTCCCCTGATCATCACCAGCACTACTGTTACTGAGCCTTCCACCATCAACATTCTTGTGGTCATCATTGAGAAGCTCAATTGTGCCAGCCATATCAACGGCATGGCTATAAGATCAGGGCAGAGGTCAGGCACCCTGCTAAGAGTAGGTCATTTCTTGACTTACTCTCCATCATCAATAAGGTTCAGTAAGAATGGGTTCAACACTCAAAAAGCTTAACACTAGTAAAGATTTGCTTATATCCCAAGAACAAATAAAAAAACTAACAGTATTTTCTTGTCAACACTACATCACAAATGAATTGAATGGCACAGCTTTGTGTTCTAAGTAAAAATGATACAGTCATTAACATAATCAACTAAATAAAACAAATGGTAAAGGAAATATATTAAATTAGCATCAAGGGGGTAAACATTCATTTTTAGTGTTGTTAATAGAAAGAAACATTTGTATAGTGCCTTTCACAACCTCAGAATGTCATTGAAGTACTTTAGAACCAATTAAATACTTTTGAAATGTAGTCCCTGTTGTAATGTAGGAATGGTGCTAATTGAGTTAACAGAAAAGGACAAGGAGATAGAATCACTACAGCCCCTCTTGTTCCATTTGCGATAAACCAAAGAGAAAAAACTTCATTCTGCCAAGGTATTGAGTGGAAACATATGGGTGTCGATTTTCCCATTGGTATTATTTTAATGCCAATGTTAACCTATTTAAGTGGATTAACATCAGGATCAAATCAATGGAGATAGAAAAACATGCCCAGTGATTCGTTACAAAACTTTGGGAAGCAGTGAGTCACAGAAGCAACCAGACTGTTGAATACAGCAGTAGTATTGTTGCTATTTTGTAATCAAATGGGCAACATGCTGTACTAGATTACTTTAATGGGCAAGATTTCCTCTGCTTGTTATTTGCGGTGAAATATTAAATGTGAGTGTAGGAAACTTGTTACTGATTTTACTATAAACAACTACTGGTGGAAATCTTTCCTGTAAAAATCCTGTGGCAACCCTTGGGTTGTTGAAGTGCGCAAAGCTCTATTGGAGGAATCCAAATTATTTTCTGTAGTGTTGCACATTTTTCTTATCATGCATGATGAGTGCAAACCTGTAAGATATATTAAAGCTTTAGTTCACTTTTAATATTATCATGTGAGAATATACAGCGCCATTAACACTCTTAATGTTACAGAGGCTTTAAAATATTTATATGGTAATTGACTTTTGACCTCTGAATTACAAACGCGATAGATTCAAGGCACATTTGATACTTTAACCCAGATGTTTTCCCAATGAAGATATAATATGTACCTGAATGCTTTGATGTAGTCTATCCTTTCTGAAACTGGAAGTAAATTTACTGCAGGGCTCATCTTTTGAACACTGATTTTCCTTTGTAGTTACCAAAACATTTTTTTACATCAATCAAAGGATATCTGCAAATTGATTTTTAGAAGATTTCCGATGTTGTGTGTTGCGGGATGAGTATAAGAAATTAACAGAACATTCAGCTACAGAAACTATCGGATTCTAGGGCAGGATTTTCAGTTGGCCATGGGGTCGGAAGCAGAGGCAGGTGGGCCTGCAATTTCACACCGCCGGTCGTCACGCTGGTTTGGTGCCACAATCCCTAACCTGAGCCATTTTTAGGGAGGCTGGTTCGGGATCGGAAAGAATATCCACCGGCAAGTGACGGGTAGCCAATTGAGGGCAGTTAAGGAGCCTAATAAGTCCCCTTTCCCGGGCTGACTGGGATTTCCAGTCGGCATGCACGCTTTGCAGATTGGGCTGAAACATGACCAGTGCATCTAAGTAGCCTCACAGTGGGAAAGATGGGGCGGGGGGTGGGGGGTGGGGGGGCGCAATTAATCCCATGAAGGACCCCTCCCACCTGTACCCATCCTGGCCGCTAGGCCACAGCTGCGGCCACTGGCGGTTCCATGGAGGGATTACCCTTCCACAATCAGAGCCAGGCTGGTGTGGCCATTTTAAATTTGACAAAATCTGACCTTTTCTTCAAAGGGTGCCTCCATGTTGAGGAACTGTGTCTCCATTACAAATCAGCAGCTCCAACCTCAGCTGGTGGAGCTGCAGATGTGTCAGGGCTGGAGGGCCTCTCATTGGCCCTCCCGCCTCGGGAACCCGCCCATGGTGAGCCTGTTCGCTGCCTATTAATAAGCTGACATTTTAAAAATGAGGTGGGCATGTCAGGAACACACCGTGCGAGATCGGCACCCGGAACTGGTCCCGGCGTCCGGTTGCCAACCCCAGAATGGAAATCCCGTCCCTAACTCAGCAGTTCTTGATTACTGCTTTAGCACAGATCACATTTATATTCAGTACAAATATGAAGCAGCAGCTAGTAAAGCAATAAGTGCTGTAATTGCCCTCAGCACTTGGCTAAGAAGACAAAGCAGGCAGCATTCTTGTTCCTGATTGCTAATCAGAGCTCTGCTGGCAGGTGTTACCTCCAGAATTATTCCATTGCTCTGCTGGCTGGCCTCTGGTTTTCCAGCCTCTGTAAACGTTAGCTCATTCAAAACGCTGCTGCCCCTAACTCTGTCCCACTGCACTTGCTCACCTAGATTGGCTCCTGGTCCAGCAATGCCACAAATTTAAAGTTCTCATCCCTGTGTTCAAATCGCTCAATAGCCTTGCCCCACCCAATCACTGTCAGCTCCTCCAATCCTATAAGCCTCCAAGAACTCTGCATTCCACCAAGTCTGACCTCTTGAGTATCCCCATTTTCCTTCAATCCACCATTGACGATTATGCCCTAATCTATCTAGGCCCTGAGCTCTGGAATTAACTCCCTAAAAATCTCTTCATCTTTCTCTCCTCCTTTAAGATTCTTCTTCAAACCTACCTCTTTAACCACGCAGTTTGTCACCTGTCCTAATATCCCCTTAAGTGGCTCAATATCACATTTTATTGATAATGCTGCTATGAAGTGTGTTGCGACATTTTACGACATGAAAGGTAAGATATAAATGCAAGTTGCTGTTATTGTACATGTTTCTCTTGGAAATGGACAAAGCTGAGTTTTGGGGCTGGATTTCTGTTCCGGAAGCTGGAAACAGGAACCGTGTCTGGTTTTGGGTCAGAAACTCGTCTGCAGTGGGAAACTGATTCAGGTTCAGATCGTCAAATGAGGAAGCCCTTATTTGGTATGGAGACAGTCCACTTAGAGACAGTAGAGCTAGGAATGGAGGTGGATCCGATCAAGTGTGGGACTCATGTAGACACCCCATGGCAGCCATCACTGAGGCTGCTGGTTGTCCTGAGGAAGAGATCTGCATTTTGTGCCAAAACCTTCCACAGCACTAGAGGGATGTGAAATGTCACAGGGAAACTGGAGACTTGGCACTAGGGGCAGGACAGACCCTCGCTTCATTGATGCCAACCTGGATCTAAAGCTGGAGGCAGTGAGGGAGAGGAGGGAGGTCACCTCATTGTGCAGCAGGGGCACCTCTTTGTTCAGTGTTATCCCCCTTGGCCTCCTCTTCCTCTTCCTCTTACCTCCTGCTCCTCCCCTGATGAGCTGTCTCCTTCCAGGACCTCACTGTCTTCATAGTCCACACCTCTTTGGTGTGTTACGTTATTCACAGCACAGCAGACCACCAGAATGACCAAGACCCTTGCGGGAGGATATTGGAGGGTGCCAGCCAACCAGTCCAGCTACTGGAATTGTATCATCAGAAGCTCGATGGCCTGCTCAATGATTGGCCTGCTGAACAGGTGGCATTGGTTATATCGCCTCTGTGCCTCTGTCTGGGGCTCCCGCAAAGGCGTCAGTAGCCATCTCTTCAAGGGATTTCCCTTGTCCCCTTGGATCCATCCACACACTTTGGGGGATGGAGTGAAGATCTGAGGTAGCCTGGGCTAGCAGAGGATGAAGGAGTCATGGCAACTGCCAGCAAAGCGAGCGCAAACATGGAGGAAGCTCTTGTTGTGGTTGCAGACCAATTGGACATTGAGGGAGTGAAAGCCCTTCCTTCCTGCTGCTGGATCTCATTGTCCGTTCACCTGACGGCCACGTTGGAGCAATCAATGATGCCCTGCACCTGGGAGAATCCAGCAATGGAGGCGAAGCCCAATGCCCTCTGTGCTTGCGTAGGCCCATCTGTGTAGTTCCCCGCCCTCCTGAATATTGCATCCGAGACCTTCCTGATAGTGTGATGAGCTGCCAACTTCGAGATGCTACCTAGGTTCACAGCTGATCCCTGGAATGACCTGGTTGCATAGAAATTCAGGCCGATGGTGACCTTGATGGCTGCAGGTTGGGGACTGCCATGGGGGCTGTGAGGCCTCAGGTCATTGTGGATCAGAGCACACAGGACCGGGACCATCTATCTGGATAGGCACAGCCTCCTATGGTACTGGCGCTCTGTCATTTGCAGTAGATGACTCTTGGGCAGTAGATCCGATGTCTTGAGTAGCACCTTCTTCCCCTTGCAGCCTCCCGCTGCGCTTCTCTGGCCTCCTGCTGTCCCGGAGGTTGCATCTGGTGCAGCTTATCCTGGCTGCTCTGTCCAATGTCACAGTGGCCTGTTCCCACCTGGCCTCCCTCAGCTGGGCTTTGTGTATTCAGTGGCCTTCCCCTGCCTACCCCAGCTGCCCTAGTGATGCCAGTGGCCTCACGTTCCTCTCCAGATTCCTACCACTCACGACTAAGAAATGCAAATCTTACAGCTCCAGCAATACTACTCTGTGGCACCTTTGGAGCAGTTGAGCTTTATTTTGAGCCTCTGCGTTATTTTAATCAGCCCTTCCCATAGCCCTCATGGCCCCCTGCTGTGTTCACGACTTGTACACCCTGCCATTGTCTAGACTTGGTGTTTCCCACATTCCCTTCCTTTAGAAATTCAAAACTGCTCCTGACAAGCCTGTTAATGAGTTCCTCAATGAGCTCAACAGGCGATTAATTGGAGATGTGTGGAGTTGCTGCTCCCTCCCTCCCCACATCCCTGTAAAATTGGTGTCATGTTTTGGAGGCAGCGGGACCGCGTGCCGACCTCTGAGAACACAATCTTCAAATCGCGCCAGAACCGCTCCCACCCCCAGCAGGCTTTAAAAATTAGTCCTGTTATGTCTCCATACTTTAATGACTTGGTGATTTTCAACTGAAAAGTGCGTCGCCAGCATTTGAAAATTGGGAGCGGAATGGGTAACAGAATTGTCCAATGGATGCCTAAGGCCCAGTTGATGCAATTTACATGAGTGTTCTGCCCATCTGAAAGAGATAGCAGGCTGTTTACATGTGAAATTGGGGTCTTCCGCTAGTTGGAAGACGCTGATTGAAATTTTCAGGTAGAAATGGACAGTATGCATGCCACACATGTTTTATTGCTTTGCACCAGGCATTGAACACCTAAGCAGCAGTCCTTAAATGACTGAGTGGGCTGTTCAAAAAGCAGCCCAGGGAATTTTTATTTTTATTGGGTAAAGAGAGGCAGGAGTGCTCTTTCTGTATCCACAAAAAAAAATCAGCCCACTGCTGTCTTGAGCACATCTGCCTCCAGCATCGCCTCTCTCTGCCACCAGGCTTAACATGCCAGCTCAGCATGGAGATTTCCTGTCCTCCCACAGTGGTGAATTGCATTGAGATACCCGTTTGAGACCCACAGTTCACTGGTGGCAGTCAAATAAGGCTTGAATCCAAAATGGTTCGGCCCTGTTGATGTTGGCATCCAATGGACGAGGCAACCATTACATCAACTTTGCGCCCATTGTGAACAGAAGTTGTAGATCAGTTCCACACTGTCTGGGCATACACAGGAAATATGGACAAATAGGTGAGGTACTAGAGGGTGGCCAGTCTGCACCTTTTGGAGAGTAGGGCAAAAATTTGAGGAAAAATATATAATGAATGTATGCTATTGCGGGGGAGGGGTGGAGGCACACCCTCCAGCTGCACAAATCACAAAGTCATGGATGGCTGCCCACAATTTTCCAACAGCTAGGGCCATAAGAACAGGAGTAGGCCATTAAACCCCTCGAGCTAAAGGCCTGCTCCCTGAACCGAACCCGACGGGACCCAACGACATGTGTCGGGTTTGGGTTGGGTTGCCCTTCCAGGTCCGGTATTCGGGCTCGGCTCGGGTTGGGCCAGATTGGACACGCTCTATCACCACCTCAGGTAAGTGACTTTAATGTTAATTTACTTTTTGGACTTTAAAGGTGGTTTTGCTACAGTTATTTTAAGCTTGTGTAGGTAAGGAACAAAGTGAAAAACAGAAGGTATGTTAACCGATGGTCAGGTCAAGTTGGGTCAGGCGCAAGAAAAAATGGAAGCACTTGAGCCGGGTCAGGTTCGGGTTCGGGGTCAGATGGGGTTCTGTCGGGCGTGGGTCGGGTCTCATTTCCAGACCCGAGCAGGCCTTTACCTCAAGCCTGCTCACCACGCATTGGGATCATGGCTGATCTGTACCTCAACTCCACATATCTGCCTTAGCTCCATATCTCTTGATACTGTCATGAAGGTGCTTCTATTATTAATATTTTTTGAGGACTTGTGTTTAAAAGACGGTGGAAAGTTCCTGAGAAGATGCTTGGACTTGGTTTCTTTTAAAGGGTCACTGGAAGGACTCTTGGGACTTTGTTTAAAAACAAACACTTAACTGGAAGTCACATGTCTTAAGCTAAGTAAACAGCTGGAGCTTTATGAACTAAGGAACTGTTTGGACTTAGAGAAGGCACGGTCTGAATTTTATTAGCGCACTGCATATCGCGGCAGCACACATTTAACTCGGCGGCCTTCAGACATGGAAGCGCCGCCGCTGACCGCCCGCAATATTTCGCAACGGGGCTCATTTAAATGGAGGAGGCGGAGTGGCTGCCCCAATGACGAAGAGGGGGCAGCTGCTCTGTACCCGGCAATGGCATCCAGCGCCACCGCACAGGCGCCGGCGCCAGTTTTAAAGCGCTTCAAGCCCTTCAGGTTCAGTAAAATTTTTAAAGGTGCCGGTGCCCAGAAATAACAATCAAGATGTCAGAAACACTTGCAATCCCCTTTCCAACACCCCCCCCCCCCCCACACACTGAGTTATCAATTAATAAAATAACCAATTCTTGCTGAAAAAACAATTTGCAAAATTACGAAATTTAACCCCCTCACCTTCAGAACATTTGACTCTCAATCCCTTCCCAACATCCCCACAAGCAATAGAAAAGGTTCTCCCCGCTTTCCCCCTCCCCCCACCCTGATAATCTTACTTCTCCCCCCTCCCCACCAGTGTCTCACCTCAGAACTCCATATGGAGTTCTGAAGGCGCGCGAGTTGCGGCTGGCGGCCGATATACCGGCGTGGGATGGCCACTGAGACCAGGTAGGTTGTTCTGCATTTTTATTTATCTAACTTTAATATTTAAATGAAGGCCCCGCCGCCAAGAGGTGGGGGGGCTGCACCGAGGCCTTGCTGCCGCCGGTGAAATGCAACCGGGCCCTCTCGCCATCGGTGGTCGTGACGGGCCACTCCCGCAAGTATTTTACTAGCCCCCCTAACATCAAGGGGCTAGTAAAATTCAGACCCACATGCCTGGGTTTATGGCTGTCAAGAGTTTTGTTTTTGTTTGGAATTCAGTTGGTGGATAGCCTACTCAGAAAGAAGCCACCCAACTCATCCTTTCCCACCTATTTTGAAAATTCTTCTTAGAATCCAGTGTGATAGCTGAATCCACTGATGCAGTAATTCTCCCGAAAAGCCTGCAAGACTATTCCTCAATGTCTCCTGAACAGAACTGCTCCAGAAAGATCCCAGTGACAGCCATCTACGTGGTCCCAGACACCAGACAAAACGGGCCATCTGGAACATTCCATATCTTATTCTTTTACTTCAGGAATTGACAATAACTTGGCCAAAATATATATATTTTAAAAATTGATCTCTGCAGAGCCAGTTTATCATTTTTCTTTATTCGGTGTGTGTGTACGTGTATGTTAGGTTATTGTAGAAGGGTAGATATTTATACTTTCATATTTCAAACTGTGTGTTAATAGCTTTGCATATTGATTGAATAAGTCTTATTTTATAATAAAGCACCAATTTTGTTGTTTATTAAAGAAACCTGGTTGGCGGATCTTTTTTCTGAAACTAAGATAGATAAGGTATATAATTGGCCGTATCGGTAACTGGATAAAACATTTAAATATATGTTGTGACCAGCGGAGTAGTGGAACTAGAGAAAGACAATTCCTCCAACCTCAGTCGTAACAATACCCCTATCTAAGAAATATTTATTGACCTCAATCTTAAAAGCTCGATTTGACACAGCAGCCACAGCCTTTTGCGGGATAGAATTCCAGATTTCTACTACCTTTGTTTGAAAAAGTACTTCCTGATTTCCCTTCTAAACGGCCTAGTTCTAATTTCCAGATTACCTCCCTTGTTTAAGCTATCGAATCTTTTAAACATTTTAAGCACCTCAATCAGATTACCCCTCAATATTCTATGCTCAAGGGAATAGAGACCAAAGGCAAAATGTTGGTTTCACATAGGAGGCGGTACCAGAAACAGGAAGGCTGGAAAATTGGCATTGGAGAGCCTCTGGCTCATTTTGGTCGAGGCAGGTTTGGAAGTGGGGTGACAGCTACCCACCCACAAGCAGCGGGTAGCCTATTAAGACAATTAAAGGGCCTATTAAAGCAAATGTTCTAAGGCCGGCTGGAATTTTCCAATTAGCCGGCAGGCCACCTCCATGGCAGCAGAAGACTGGACCATGCATGGAGGGTTAGCTCTCCAGCAATGTTTTAAAATCCCAACCCCATCCCCACTATAGCTGGCATACCAAGATGGCTACAGCTGTGGCCATTGGCTGCCCTGTGAATGGCAGGCATGCAGCTGTGATCACTTTTTGTTTTTAAAGTTTTTAAAAGTCTTGAGGAGGGGGCAACTCCATCTTGAGGTGCCCTCCCTTTCACCTGCCTAAATTGGCAGCTCCCATCTTTGACAGTGGGGCAGTCAATGTGTCAATGCTGGAGGGCCTCCTATAGGCCCTCAAGAATCGGGAACCTGCCCCCCCATCCTTAATTGGACGGGGCTCCCAGAGGCAGCCACTTAATTGGCAGTCTCCTCAAAAATCACCCTCTGGGTCCTGACACCAGCATGTGTGGGTTCCTGACTTGCATTTCCTCCCAACAATGGGACTGGGACCAACACATGAAAATTCACCCCCAAGTCTTTGAAAACTATCCTCACAATGCAACCCTCTAAGCCTGATATCATTCTGGTTAACCGGCACTGTACCCCTTCTAAGGACAATATATCCTTCCTAAAGTGTGGCGCCCAAATCTGATTTGCATAGCCAACAGGCGAGATTCTCTACTGGGGCTGCATTTTCATAAAATCAGCCCTTTAATGTCTCCATAAACCTCCAGGGTGGGCAAACAGGGAAAATGGTTTAACGTGTTATCCAGAGATTGGAATGTAGGTGCACATAAATAAAAATCCAATAAAATATTGCCAATATCAAGAAACTGTTCAGGAAGAGTTATTAAAGTTTTTAATTTTTAAAAATTCATCCTTTAAGAAACGTGTAATTTGTACTTATCAAGGTTAGTGATGTTATTGCCTGGGAATGAGACACTTTCCATTTCAGGCAGTGTCATAAAGCATTTCATTTCTAGAGAAAAAGAATTATAAAGTGGGAAATTACGTTAAACTTGATTCAAACCTTGGTTAGACCATATTGATAATTTGGTTAACAATCGGTACTGAATTAAGGATAATTTTGCGTTGAGTGCCATGATCACTAGCAACTAAATGGTGAATTCCAAATCTTATTTCAGATATTGCAGCCACCACATAAGAGAATGTTTTCAATTCATCTGTCTGGTCAGATTTGAAGTTCCAGAAGTGAAGCCAAGTGGCTGACCTACTACACAACTCACTACACATATACAAGCTTGTTTCATTTGGATAGTTCTGGTAGTTTCCTTTTCCGTTTGACAATCAATCATACTGTCATGCAGCACCATTAGATGGAATGGAGTGGCATACCTGCGTGCATCAGTAACATCCTGCATATTGTTCAATATTACATTTTAGAATACTGAGACAACTCAATAATGCAACACCAGGGGTTAACTAAAGAATCACCAGGAACAGGTGAGGCTAAGGAGCAACATGTTAGCTAAGATAAAGATGTGGAACCGGAGAATGACGATAAAAAAAAATTATTTAAGTATTTCCGACCATAGAAAACCAATAACTGCTTGCTTTTTGGGGGAGGGGGGGGGGGGAATGTCCTCTTTGAAAGCAATTTATTCTTGGCTAAATTTTCACTTTTCTTTTTTTAGCTTCTCCCACGCAATATCTAATTCCATATTTGAGAGGAGATGTTGGCAAACTCTTCCCAGGCCTCTGGGAATGCTGTTCTTGACACATGTACCAAAATTTCTACAGGTTGACTCATCACTTCCTCCAGGGAGGCACCTTTCCAGGTAACTTGTTAGCAACTGGGAATCCATCATAGAAAAATTATGTGATCGCACTTTTGTCACTCTGCCAGTGTGGCTTGTTGGGCAAGACTACCTTAACAACTCTTTTCTTTAGTGCTGGGGTTACCCATATCAGTACACGCCTAAAGATACAAAGGATACGTGTTTTCCTATCTAATCATCGTTGCACTTTAAAGTGATTCAGTGTCCATTTGAAGTGCTTTGAAACATTTTGATGCGATACTGTATAAATACAATTAGGATATAGTATGATGTATTTTAACCTCAGTCACATAAGAAGGTGGGAAATAAGCCATAAATCTGACAGTACTCTGTGTCCCTTCCAACTGCTGGATAGTTGCATTCTACATTAAGGTTGAAAGATTTTCTGTCAGTCCATCAATCTATCTGAGAAGGCTTGTCTGCCGACCTGTCATTACAAAGAACAAGCTTCTTTTCTGTGTTGATTTCTGAATTAAGGAAACATTTAGTGCCTGCCAAAGGGTTGCAGCTAAGAAACTGCTAATATCTAACTCTTGGCAACTGCCGTTATTTGTTGCTGTTCTCTCTGAGAAATGAAAGAAGAATCTCAGTGCATTCCTCATGCTTATTTGAACATCATATACTCTTGGTTATGGTTATCTGAGACATCCCATAATACTGTTGGAGTGATCACAATTTCCCTCTTGTTTGGATTTTAAAGGCAAGTTGATTGAAAGTCCAAGACAGTCCACTCAATACTATGCACTTTAAGTCTTAACTACACATTTTTCTTGGGCCCTAATTGTAGAGCTTTATTCAGTTGTCAAGTACTTCATAGGGATGATGGACAGTGTTTAAAAGTATATGAATAATGGCTTGTTTATCTTCAAAAGAATAGACAGCTATTGTGCTGCTGCTTTTCGTCTTTCAATTTTTTGTTATTAGTTAGGAATCTTTATGTGAAAAATAAGAGGGGCTGTGTTTCCCTTGAGGAAACAGGCAAAGGAAATTATACAATTGACTCAGGGATGCAAGACAAAACAGTGAAACATGCGTTGATAACAGAAAACCTTGGATCCAATAGTGGTTATCTGACATAATAACTGCACTTCACAACTGGAGCAAATGACACTTATATTTCTATGCATTAACTGATTGTAAAATCCAACTAAAGACAATAGTCCAGAAGTTGCATGATCAATTTTGCACAATTACAAGCCAATTCCCACCAAAGTTTTGAAATTTGTGGCAGATCCTGGATGTATCAGGTTGCTACTCATCTTCCAGAAAATTACATTCTGGGGGTTGTGGGATGGTGGGTATTTCTGATCACCCTTGTTACACTGCAGAAACAGTTTGGAGGTGTTTCTGGGTGAATAACTAGGCTACACTGGGGATTTTCCCTGAAGCATTCCCAATAGGCCCAGCAGGACTTATACCTGCTCCCAGAAGGATCAGTTACCACTGGGATCCTTTACCACTGCTGAAGAGTGGCTTAGGTATTCAGTTCAGAAATTTGAACAAATTTAAGTAGACTTTTTTCTTTAGCAAGAGCTCGGCCTCTGGTTCCCCTTCCTAGAGCAGCACAGTGCTTACTTTAACTTCTGCTTTTTTTTCTATTTGTCTTATGGGATGTGGGCATTGCTGGCAAGACCAGCATTTCTTGCCTATCCCTAATTGCTGTTGAGAAGGTGATAGTGAGCTGCCTTCTTCCGTTGCTGTCCATCTTGTGCGGTACATCCACAGTGCTGTTAGGGAGGCAGTTCCAGAATTTTGATCCAGCGACAGTAAAAGACAGTGATATATTTCCAAGTCAGGATGATGTGTGACTTGGAGGGAAACTGCAGATGGTGGTGTTACCCTGCATCTGCTGTCCTTGTCCTTCTAGGTGGATGAGGTTATGAGTTTGGAAGGAGGTGTGGTGAGTTGCTGCGGTGCATCTTGTATATAGTACACGCTGCTGCCACTGTGCGTTGGTGGTGGAGGGAATGAATGTTTAAGTTGGTAGATAGGGTGCCAATCAAGCGGGCTGCTTTGTCCTGGATGGTGTCGAGCTTCCTGAATGTTGTTGGAGAAGTTAAGTGGAGACTATTCCATCATGCTCCTGACTTGTACCTTAGAGATGGTAGACAGGCTTTGGGGAGTCAGGAGGTGAGTTACTCTGTGCAGAATTCCCAGCCTCTGACCTGCTCTTGTAGCCACAGTATTTATGTGGATGCTCCAGTTCAGTTTCTGGTCAATGATAACCCCTAGGCTGTTGATAGTGAGGGATTCAGTGATGGTAATGCCGTTGAACGTCAAGGGGAGATGGTCATATTCTCTCTTGTTGGAGATTGTCATTGCCTGGCACTTGTGTGGCACGAATGTTACTGCAGTGTCCTTGGGTAGTGTACCCCTGCTGTTTTGCTAAGCATGGGTATCTGCCCTGCTTCCTTAAATGACCTCATCCTTGAGATTGGGATGGTATCATTGGCAGGCGAAAACATTGGGTCACATCCCACCCTGTCACACTGATGCAGGTTTTTCAGATATAGGAAGGAATTCTCTGAGATCATGGGTCATTGGTGCAACTTCACACATTGCCGACTATGGGCTGGATTTTATGAGCCCGCCACCAATCTCAGCGGTGAGCTCAAAAAATGGCAGCCCGCCTGTGCGGTCTGCATGCCAAAGAACCCCCACAATCTCCCGCGCAGCAGCTCATTCAAATAGCCGAGGTACCCCCCCATCCCCCCCAATGCGATGGAGAGGGCAGGCTGTCCGTCCCTGGCAATGGCGTCAGCTACCTGTGCACAGGTGCTGGCGCCATTTTTAAAGGGCAGCTAGCCCTGCCAGTCAATTTGAATTTTTAAAGCAGTATCCCCCCAAATATTTCTAATTTTAAATTTCTAATGCCCCTTTCCCACCCCTCAATAACAATTACTTCAATTATTTTCCCCCCAAAACACTTACCTTTTAAATCTGACCTTTCCCCCCCAAGACTGTACAAAGTTTAAAAAAGTTCACCACTTCCCAACATTCCTTACACCCATTACGTTTATTTGGCCCCATCTCCCAAGCCCTCCGCACTGAAAATCTTAACTCCTACCCCCGCTCCCCACTGGTGTCATGCTGGCTTTCCCTGGATGGGGAATTGAAGACGCGGGAGTGCTGGCTGTTGCGCCGAAGATCGCGGCAGGCCCGGAAGATTTCAGGTAAGTTTATTTAAATTTATTCACAACATTCATTTAAATATTGAAATACTGTTCCTGTCACCCATGGCAGGGCTACCGTCACAGAACCTTGTGGCCGCCAGGAGGATTGGGCCGGGCCGTCCTGGCGTCAGCCTCTGTGGAGAACTGTTGCCGGAACCATTTTTCGGCCCCCACTGCCACAGAGTCCGATGTCGTGGGCTTGGTAAAATCCAGCCATACATCTTAGAAAATCACACATGATTTTCCCATGACTTTCTATCCATTAATGTTGATGGATGGAAAACTGTGGGCAATGCACTCGCAATGTTCTGATAAGTGTCCTGCTGAGTGCATGGAACCATTAACAGTCTAGAGACTTGGAAAATTTCATTGATAGCATCTATCATTTGTTATTGCTAAAATATGAACCATTTATTTCTCAAATGTAAAAGATTTAGACTGACCAGTATTATAGAAACATGTTATTGGTGGCTAGGTATTAGAGCCCTCCTAGTTGAGGCTCGATAGTGAGACTTGCTGACAGTGAGCTGTACAGAGGGAAGTCTTTCAGTGAAGCTGTTTTGTGTTTTCTGAGAAGCAGGGTAGATGGTTTGATGGTGGAGGAAAGTAAAAAATGATCGCTGTATATTTGGGCATGATTGATATAATAGAAATCAGTACTTTAAAAGGACAATTACTGGAGGACGGCAAGGAATGTTAAGGACGAAGGTACTAAATTAGTTCTTTTGGGATTGTTGCTGATCATTCAATGCCAGATCATTAGTTTTAATGATTGGCTGGAGGAAAAAGAAGAGATTTTTCTTTTTTGTGCTTGGGCCTAAATAATTTCATGGTTAGAACATGTAGAGCGAAATCAAATGCCCATAAGAGAAGTTGTCCAATAATTTAAATTATTAGAAAATGGGATAATTTCTGTCACAAGCTCCCCACCCAGTTTTATCAATGCACTGCAGACAGATGATTAGTTAAGCCCAAGTGCAAAAGAGAAAATCTGTTCCATTAAAGCTTGCTTCTGAAATTGCAAGTGCTACGATTCCAGAAGGTTTTGGGGGATATTGGGAAAGGCATGAAAGGGAGATCAACCAGGGAACTGTTTTACTGGCTCCACACCTGTCACTGCTGTTTCTGGCATTTTCTTTCGCAAATGAGCTTAGATGCTAAATACTCCTGCCTATATTTAGGTGAGTGTCTTCAAGTGACATGATCATGAAAGAAATATGCCATCTAACTTTTTCCATTCATTAATACTTTAGTGGTGCTGGGCACCATGAACACTGTTGCATTCCAACATCCAGCACCCAATATTGCTATAGAGGCAGAGGGAGGTTTTAAACTTAAAATGGCCATTAAGTTAAATACCATTAATTGTAGGGCAGGTGATTGGACTGAACTAGTGCACTAAATTTAAAACTTGTAAAAGGGAGATATTCTAATTATAGGCCTGCCTGTAAATTGTGTTATAGGTTCCTTGGGCATCCATGGGGTAGCCGAAGTGCCTCCAATTTTCAAATGCCACCTGCATATTTTTTGGCCAACAGTTTTATTTGTTTTTGTTTTCTATATATGCTGCTCTAGTAATTTTTGCGCTTATTCTGCATAAATATTGCCTTATTTTGTAGAAAGTTAATGTTTGAATCCTTGTAGCACACGTGAGTTGAGCTCTAGGTTAAAAGATGTCAGTCCATGATGAACTCTAATTATAGAGTTAAATGTTGCATGAAATTTCATTAATCTTGCGAAACTTTATTAGAATGAAGTCAAGGTTGCAATCCAATAATGAAAGACATGTTGTGATGTCAAACATTGTTGTAAAGAATCCTTAACTTTATTAGCAACTACAGTCTCCTTTCTAGCATCACTGGCCATTTCACATCAATCTTAGAATATGTTCAATCAAAAAGATTTCATGCTGTCACAAATGGCAGTTCTATTTATTGTTCTCCTCCAGTGAGCAATTGAGTCAAGGTAGAGCTTAGTGTAGCCTCCTTCTGTGCTGTAATTTCCTTGATTTGATTTAGATAAGAATATTTACTTTTCATGTTAGATTTTCTGAATAACAGTGATGAATACAGAAGGTTGCAGCTTTAATTCCCAGTTTGTGCAACATTAAAAAGAAATGATCCACAAAATTTGTGTACACCTGACAAGTGATGAGAGCAACCAGAACAGGATCCCAGAAAGGAAATAAACCATTAGCATTAAGAGGGTACGCTCTTGAAAACTTGGAGAAGTTAATGTCATTATCAACCGAGCCTGATAAGTATTCTCCAACATATTGCACCACATGCACATTCAGACTTACAGAATATTTAAAAAAATGAAGAATGAAGATTCTATCCTCCTGAAAGCTTAAAGAGGAAAAGAGTTTTCCCAACACTGAGCTGAGAAACCACACTTTATTTAAAACAGTTTGAGAAACAAGAGCTTCACCATGTCAACTGGGGAATGTTCTTTAGGAAATTACATCCCCCACATACTTCACAAGCTGCATTCCTGACAATGCCTGGGAACAGGTTTGAGTTGTTAAAATGCTTTCTATCGTTCAGCATTGAAAGTAAGAGCATAGAAAATGTGAAAACTATTCTGTTCCTACTCATGATCAATCAGGAATATGAATTCTGATTTGCAGATAATGGAGCAAAAGGTTTAGCGGAAAGCAAGAATTGCTGGTCGGGTAGGGGATGCAGCAATGTAGAGTTGGAGGCGGCAATAACCATCTCAGGGAACGGAGAGGGGAAATGATAATTTGGGCATCAGGGAACCTGAAGCAGCTGTAAGAGTGAACCATCAGGCAATTGGTCTGTTTTTTCTTTTGTTTAAACAATTATTTTCAAAACAGTTGTTCAAATACCAGATGCACTTTTCTGGCATTTGGCCATAGGTTCGAGCAAGTTATTCTAAACTTGCACAGATCATTGGTGAGGCTGGATTTGGACTACTCGGTTGGATTTTACCAGCCCTCCAATAGAGGGCTGGACATCTTCCCGTCGCCATGGCATTTTACCAGTGGCGGGGAAGGTGGTGGACAGCTATTAAGTAGCCAAGCAATGGCCTCTTCCTGCTGCCGGTGGCATTTTAACAACAGCAGATGGGCCCTCTGTCACGTGGGAAGACCAGCTGGTGAAACCTGGCGGCCTCCCTGCGGGCTCGTGGGGGGCCCCCACGGCAACACATCCTGCCCTCACTAACCCCAACCCACCCCCTTGCTGAGACCTGCCTGACTGGCTCCGGTGACCCCCCCCCCCCCACCCCCCAACCCCACTCACCGTGTTGTGAGGGCGGCATGCATCTCTGTGTCCTCTCAGCTGGGTGCAGTCCCTGTAGTGGCCACCGTACCTGGTGGCACTGCTGAGACTGAGGAGATGCCGGCCCTCCAATTGGCTGGCAGCTCTTGGAGGCGGGCTTTCGTCCTTTAAAGGGACGAAAAGAGACAGGTAGAGCTGAACCTGTATTTATTAGAGAGAAAAAAGATATGATCCAAGGCCTTAAAAATCTGTAGCTGTTTCAGTGGCCACCAAGAAGAACTTCATCTGAAGTCTGTTATGCAGCTGCAATGAAGCCTGGACCCAAATATACTGGATCCTGACCATGTGCCTCAGATTCTGAGATGGCCTGTGGATTAAGGAGACTTTGTCCACCCCATACCAGGCCATCATCAAAAGGAGAGTGGGGTGAAAGGACATGCCCTGAGGTTTCAGAGGGTTTATGCAGGGTCTTACTTCCGGTAAGATCTGGTATACCTTCTGTGCCAGGATTGAGATTTGGATCCCAGAAGAGTCAGTCGCAATTTTCTTTTTAAGTTGCAAAGTAACTCTTTGTAAGGAGGTTGTGGAGCGACCTAACATGTTTGTTCTGAGGGGTGTCAGTGGGGTGGGGGGACTGGGACGTGCAGGGGTTAGGATAAGGACTGCACAACCCTGACCTGGACTCTGTTGCTGTACTTTAGAGTCTTTGTGATGGGAAGATAATGGGCGTACAAGATACACCCTTAGGCCACTGAAGGTAGGGCTCTCCTAACCTTGTAAACTTTTGTAGGGTTAGTAGCTAATGTTGAACATCTCGCCACTTACACTCCTCTCCACAGTGGATATTTGGGCTCTGGGGTGAAATTTAACTTTGGTGGAAGTGCAAAACAGGTGGCAACAGATTAGCCACCCACGATGCACCCCGCCTGATTTTCTTTTATATTGAAGTCCAAGATGAGCAAGCACGGGCAAGACTAGAGATGAGAAGCTTTCTCCTCTCACACAGGAGTGGATATGTGGAACAAACACTTAACAGAAGCAGTTATTGATACATTGATAATTACCATCAAAAAGGTGCTGGATAAATATATGATTGGATTGAATGTAAGAGCAAATTAGTAAGGACTGAGCTGGTCAAGCACTCCTTTGTGGCATAATGGTTCTGGTGTTGCTAGGATGCAGTGTACACAAGAAAGCAAGGATTGGAGTTCTGGAATTTTGCTTGAAGGCCTTTGGAGATCAATGAGTATGACTATAGAACTTTCCCTCAGGTTATTAAATAAATGGGAAAGAGTTGATGATAGGGTAGACTATACATGCTTCGTAGAAGCGATGGGCTGGATGGGGCACCTGACTTGTTCTCATTCCATGCTTTGTTATGTTCTTCTCCCATTTCCACGTTTGTAGACCATTGCCTGTCCATCACAAGTCTTAGGGCTTGCTCAGTGATTTTCTTTCCCTCCATGTTCAGGACAGCATTGTCATCTGTATCACAGAACATAGGCTTCAATTGCAGCTCCTTCAGGTACTTAATTCTGCATATTGCTGAGCCCTATCAGATGTTGTGTCACTGGTGATCTTCCAAAGACATGATTCTGAATATTGTACAAATCAGAGTCCATTAATTTTGATGAGCATTTTGTGACTCTCAGCTCAGGAAATTAGTTGCAGTTGCTTTATGATGCAATTTTGCCATGTGACATTATACCCGAAAAAGTAGGATCTTTATTTCTGCTGCTACTTTACTCATTGAATGCCATAAAATCTGATACTATATTGTCATATGTGCATGTTTTAAACACTTCAATGACTTATTGTACATTTTACTTCTATCTCTTCATTTTTGCACCAGTCCCTACTTTCATGATATAGTAGTTCAGGAATATGTAGAGTGTTGGCAAGTACAGAATATTCAGCCAGATTTGTAAGACTTTTCACTACTTGACCTGAGCCACGTGGTGGACATTTACACATAAAACCAATGTCGATAGTTTCTAATCACTCTGTGACATTAATGGGCCTCATTTATTTGTGTAGTTGTCATCTGGCCCCAGAAGAGCAGTCAGAATTCTTCACATCAATTTAAACCAGTCTGTTGGCATCTGTTGACATCACCAAGTCATCAAGTGACAATACATTTTGCAGTTAATCGTGTGCAGCCGAGCTGCAGTGCATGACGAAGTCTAGCAGAGCAACAGTGGGATTCTATGAACATAGCTCTTAGCAAGAGCTGTGACTTAACTTGTTAATTAAAACATTATTGTTAGCAAGTGTTCATTTTTCATGTGATACGAAAGTGTCAATGTGTTTGGATAGTTAACCTTGCCACTGCTCATACATATCGCAGACGATGTCCCTTTCTTTTATCCCTGATCAGATACCCCATAGGAAATATACTAGTAGACTTTATCCACTACTACTGCTACTCATATGCACCTGCTTTCTAGATGACCTGATTTCACCAACAAAACTTGACCAGAAAAAACTCTGTAATTCTAAGAGTAAATACAGCTATCTCAGCAGCACCTAGACTAAGTGAATAAAAAACAAACAGGAAATGAACCCTCAAGTTTACTATTCTGATAATTGCACTGTCACATTATTGCTATAACAATGCTAAATTCAAAGGTTCCAGTACCACGAGAGAATGCTGTGGGCCAGTGTGTCTCCTCTATATCCCTCTATTCCCCAGTGTGTCCCCTCTTTATCCATCTATTCTCTAGTGTATCATGTCTATATCCCTCCATTCCCCAATGTGTCCCCTCTATATCCCTCCATTCCCCAATGTGTCCCCTCTATATCCCTCTATTCCCCAGTGCTTCACCTCTATATCCCTCCATTCCCCAGCGTATCCCTCTATATCGCTCTGTTCCCCAATGCGTTTCCTCTATATCCCTCTGTTCCCCAATGTATCCCCTTCTATATCCCTTTGTTGTCCAATGTGTCCCCTCCATATCCCACTGGTCCCCAATGTGTCCCACCTATATCCATTTGCTCCCCAATGCATTTCCTCTATAACCCTCTGTTCCCCAAGTAACCCCTCTATATCTGTCTGTTCCCCAATGCATTTCCTTTATATCCCTCTGTATCCAAAAGTGTACCCTCTATATCTGTCCGTTCCCCAAGGTGTTTCCTCTATATTCCACTGTTCCTCATTGCCCCTCCTCTATATCCCTCTGTTCCCCAGTGCATCCTTACGATATCCCTCGATTCCTCTGCACGGTCCCTCTATATCTCACTGTTTCCCAGTGTGTCTCTCAGTATCCCTCTGTTCCCTAATATGCCACCTATATATTACACTGTTCCCCAATGTATCGCTTCGATACCCCTCTGCTCTCCGTGCATCCCCTCTATATCGCTCTGTTCCCCAATGCATCCCCTCTATATCCCTCTGTACCCCAATGCTTCCTCTCTATAGCCCTCTGATACAGTGCATCCCCTCTCTATCCCCCAGTTCCCAATATGACCCTCTATATTTCTCTCTCCATCAGAGTTCCCTGCTATATCTCTCAGTTCCTCAATTTGTCCCCTCTATATCTCAATGTTCCCCAATGTGCGCCCCTCTATATACCTCTGTTTCCCAATGTCTCCCCTCTATATCCCTCTGTTCCCCATTGCGTTCCCTCTACATCCCTCTGTTCCCCTTGCGTCCCCTCTACATCCCTCTGTTTCCCATTGCATCCCCTCTATATCCCTCTCTTCCCCAGTGTGTTCCCTCTACATCCCATTGTTGCCCTGTGCATCCCCTCTATATCCAACTGTTCTCCAGTATGTCTATCTATATCACCCTTTTTCTGTGTGTGCCCTTCTACATCCCACTGCTCCCCAGTAGATCATCTGATGCTTTGTGATGATTGGCGCATGGAGCGATCTTTTGATTTTATCCACTATTTTCCCACACGATCCAGCTGGCTGCAATTTTAACGAAAAGCAACTGCAAGTGGCAAGGCCTCTACTCAAAGCTAGTAGGTTTCTTATGATATATGCAGATTGGGCTCCGATGACGTTATAGTGGCTCCCCTGCCAGGCCACATCCTGCTGGAGACAGGAACCTGGGACAGCAGAGTAAGTTTTGCACATTTTTGTAAGGTTCCTTTTGGACCGAGAGGAGGAAAGGGCTCCCGAAAGCAAATGGTTGCATAGTTTACCATGTGACTTGGCTAAGCGTTTGGTCCTTCATCTCAGTCAGGAGGTGTCTGAGCTTAAGTGCCCAGCTATTAGTAAATGCATTAGTATCTAATGCTCTCGGCTTGGACTGAAAAGGATACTGAACAGCATCAAAAATTATGGAGCTGTTGGGAGGCTATAGTGGAGTTAGAGAGGCATCTCTGTCATTCTTTTGGCTTTTGTGTGAAGAGAGTGAAGTTTATGCTTGGTGAGCCTTGTAATATCTGATTCACAACCAGCCTTTGGATAACTGGATTGTGAAAGCAATATAATAAAAGCAAAATACTGTGGATGCTGGAAATCTGAAATAAAACATAAAGTACTGCTCAGTCCGCAAGTATGACCTGAGCTTCTGGTTAGTTGCCATTTTAATTCATCACCCTGCTCCAATGCCAACATTTCTGTCCTTGGCCTGCTGCAGTGTTCCAGTGAACCTCAACACGAGCTCGAGGAACAGCACCACATCTTCTGAGTAGGCACTCTGCAGCCTTCTGGACTCAACATTGAGTTGAGAGCATGACTGTCTTTTTTTATTTTATTTTATTTTATTTTTTAACCATCAGCTTGTCTTAAACTTGTTTTTCAGGTTTTCGCTTTTGGACAGAGCTGTTCGTTATTCTGCCATTCACACTCTCTCTGGACTAATGCTTTGTCTTTTAATACAACTATTAGCACTCTCTTATCCTTTGTTCTGTGACATCTTTGTCATTTAACCTCTCCTGCCCTCTGCCCTATCACACACTTTCCCTTTTGTTCTTCCCCCCTCCCCCTTTTCACTTGCTCAAAACCTATAACATTTCTAACCTTTGCCAGTTCTGATGAAAGGTCACAGACCTGAAATGTTAACTCTATTTCTCTCTCCACAGATGCTGCCAGACCTGTTGAGTATTTCCAGCACTTTCTGTAGATTGTGAAAGCAACTGTCAACAGTCTAGTCAGTCTAGTTTTAAAATGTAGTTAAAAATAGCTGCCTGGAATTTGTATAAGGGCTTTCCATCGAGAGATTCGGGGAAATCTCAGAGAAATGCATGAACAGCTGAAAGTATCCAATGATAGGTCATCAATCTTGTTACAACCAGGTGAGAAAGAGGTCTCGGGGTTCCCTCTCAGTCTTTGCCTGGTTTAACCGTAACAGGGTTCAATTTTTAAAAACACCATGTTTTAGCTTCCCCCTCAGTGAATCCTTGTTCACTGCTTTCCAATTGTAAGGCAAAGAAATCAATCAGACAGATTTTCTTAGATTTAAACAAGAAAGGTGGAAGTTTATTAACCTTAAACTCTAATTCGGTTAACGACTGCCAATGTGCGACGCAACCATCCTAGCATGCATACGCGATAAACACACACACAGATAGAGACAGATAAAGTAGAAAGAATACAGGGGAAAAGTTTGAGGCAATAGCTGGGTTTCTATTTACGGTCCTTAGAGTTTGATGTAGAGACTTTAGTTGCCGGTAAGTCTTGCCATTTCATTGGGGCCCTGTGCACACTTTAATACCTGTTTTGATGTAGGAGTCTTTTCTCTCTCGAGGTTTAAGTGACTTCAGTGGATCAGAGATTAGTGAAAGAGAGATAGCCAGACAGGAGAAAGGCTCTTGTTCCAAGTTCAGTTGCAATCTGCAGTCTGACCCAAGCTGTCCTGTGAGCAGTTCAAAACAAGACCTGGGCCAGCAGGTTAGTCATGTGACTTGCTTTCTTAACAAACTCCTGCATTTGCGGATTCCAAATTTCTTGGTGGGGGTGCAGTGCTGTCTCTTACATGGACAAGATGTGGATCACGATTGCCCAGCCCAATCTCTGTTAATTGAATCAGTGAGCAATTCGTTTATCTATCCAAGCACTGTCTCTTAGTATGCAAATGTTTTTCCAGCCACTGCTGATCTCTTTAAACAAGTCATCTCTTCACTCCAGCAACAGTTTAAAATTGATGTTCAGATGACAAAATTAATATGCCTCATTCTTGGCAGGTGGGGGTCTTCATGACAACCTGAAACATTAACTCTGTATCTCTCTCGATTGTTCCTGCCTGAGTGTTAACAGCACTTAATGTTTTTTTACTTTAGCTTAAAGTATCTGTTTTCCTAGGATTTATGTCACTCTTCTGCCAAAGTTACCCTGGGAGATTGGGAAAACCACAGGGAACCTTTTCCCTACTCAGTGTACTCTCTCCAATGCTAAGTAAAAAAACTGTTGTGTTCATAATTTAATACCTTTGGAATTATTTTTGTGTTTTCTTTATATGTGTGTAGTATATCTGCTAACATTGAAAATATGCACACACAGTTGCTTTACGGTAGGCCAGTGAGAGGAGCCCTTTCACAAATCCTTGTTTGAAAGTTAGTGAATATTCCTGTTCTTTCATTCTTTATTATCTTACAGTAACCTCTCTAGTGCTACAGTACTTACTTGTACAAAAACAAAATACCATGGATGCTGGAAATCTGAAATAAAAACAGAAAATGCTCAGCTGGTCAGGCTGCATCTGTGGAGAGAGAAACAGAGTTAACATTTCAGGTTGATGACCTATTATCAGAACTTTATCAGTACTTCCTTGTATATTGACAATTGCCTTCGGTGCTTCATGTGGTTACTCATTCTCATTTAACCCATGCATTGTATTTTTTAACAAATGGATTTATGAACACTTAGTTGCAACCTTAAGTTATAATTAAAGATGTTCATTTGTATATCAATGTTAATTATCAGTATAATGATCAGTTTTGCTGATCTTTAATGAACATATTCGTAAAGATACTTCAAAAGCAAAACGCACTTCAATCTTGTTGTCTCAGCCTCTCGAGTAACAATAACTAAGAAGCGAACTCCAAACTGAATGCCCTGTTCATCTATTTCAAGAAGCTCGACACCATCCAGGACAAAGCAGCGCACTTGATTGACATGCCATCCACCACCTTAAACATTCATTCCCTCCACCACTGGCGCACAGTGGCAGCAGTGTGTACCAGCTCCAAGATGCACTGCAGCAACTAGCCAAGGCTCCTTCAGCAGCACCTTCTCAACCTGTGACCTCTAAAAGAACAAGGGCAGCCGGCGCATGGGAACACCAGCACCTGCAAATTCCCTCCAACCACTCACTATCGCTGCTCCTTCACTGTTGCTGCATCAAAAACCTGGAGCTCCCTTCCTAACACCAATGTGGCTGTACCTACAGTACATGGACTGCAGCAGTTCAAGAAGGCAGCTCACCAGCACCTGCTCAAGGGCAATTGGGATCGGCAAAAAATGCTGGCTTTGCTTGCATCTCATGAATGAATATAAAGAAAAACTAACAGCAATTTCTGCCAGTTTTCCTGAGCTAAAATGTTTGCAGCTAAAATACAACATCCTAGAAATTGGTATTGGTCCAGCTTCAGACGTAGAGATAACAATGACCACAGACTGTGCAAGCTGAAACTGAGGTGCAAGAGGACCATGGAAAACTGATTCTCTTGCATCATCAGGACACAACTGGGCTGCTGGGCATATCTTGTCACGCCCCAGGAGGCAGTGCGCTGGTCCTGAAGAGCACAAAATTCAGTGATACTGGCAATGGGTCAACAGTGAGTCTGGGAGAGGGGGTAAGAGATCTTGAGCCACAGCCCACAGTTTTTCTGGCAGCTGCCAGCCATCCCTGGAAAGGCTGCTGGTTTGTCCAATGTTCCTCTGAGAAAACTGAGCGTAGCAAACACATTTCCTAACAGGGCCTTAAATAAGTGTTAAGACCCCGATTTGCATAAACAATGGGCCAAATTCCAGTTTTAGGCAGGTTTCCAGGGCAACTACAGGCCATCCTAACCAATATGACATGCAGCATATATTAGGCATGGAATGAGCACATGCACGCCATATTGGACCATTCAGTACCCATTGTTTTAGCCAAGATTTTTATGGCAGAAGTTTCAGCCCGAAGCAGAGGCAAGTTTCGAGGCAGGCATGCCGGCAATTTCTCGCTACTGGCCAGTGTGCTGTTCTTCCAGCATGTTCCCATCTTTGGCATATTTTCAGGGATGCATCTTCTGAGGGGTGATGGCTACCCACCTGCCAGCGACAGGTAGTCTATTAGGCCAATTAAAGTGCCAACTGAGGGCATTCTTCACATGCCGTTTGGATTTTCCAGATGGCAGACGAGCCACCTAATGTAGCTGGAGCCAGTTGATAGAATGGTGACAGTCTCCCGCCGACAGGCTGGGGGGGCCAGAAGCGCATTCTGCAAAGCAGCCCAGCATGGATCCACTGGACTGCGAGGGCCACAGCTGCGGTGGCAGGCCATCCTGTGGAGGGGCTCCCCCTCCACAATGATGGCCTGGCAGATGTGGCCACAGTTTATTTGGTAAAATTCACAAGTTTTCAGAGGGTGCCAACATCCTGAGGAGGTTGGTCGCCTCCTCAAAAAGCTCCTCCAGGTTCCTGCCAAAGCCACTTCTGGGTTTCTGATCTGGAATTCAGCCTGGCCTTGGGATCAGGACCCTGGAACTAAAATTCAGCCCATACCTGCCCCTCATATCTGTTCTCTGTTAAAGGGTTGACCAGACATGTTGTCATCTCCTCTTGATTAGGAATACCAAAGGATTGGTGATCTGCATGAATAGCCACAGTCAATGATGTCCTGTGGCTTTGGGGAAAGTCAGCAATTTAAGAAAAACTGTTGCTATTGCTAGTTGCTGCTGAAGTGTATGCAGGTGGGTGTGTCGTGAAATATGACTTCAGTTACCTCCTTAATGAAATGTTGCATGGAAAGGCATCATATTCCTTTGATGTCCATTGTAGGTGAAGGCCTCTGCGACATAAAACTTGAAGCTGCAAATTTCCATGGACTAGTTGGCACACCTCAATCACAGCTTTACTACTGAGACTGGTTCTTACCGTGCACTTCTCCTCTGCTAGGTTGGATAGCTGATTCTGTTTCAGTAGGTGCACTACCTGGGGTAAACTGTTCTGCAAGTTGTCTGTTTTTTATGCCCCTCACATATCCAGGCTGCACTCACCTGCTGCTGCTGATGACTGGCAATCGCTGCTATACCTATGAGATGCAGTAGAACACTTCTCTAAAGTATTCACTTCTGTCAGTGCTGTGATGCTACTGCCTTTGATTCAACTGACTAAAGCTATGTCTGACTTGGAGTTCAATATCTCAATTTTTTGCTCATCCCCCCAGTATTTAATTCTGCATAAATCTCTTAAGAATTGGCCTTCAAAATACTGTAGCAAGTCAAAAGCTGCTTTTATGACTTTCTTTAAAGGAATATATATATGGGCTACACTAATATAAAAGCAAAATACTGCGGATGCTGGAAATCTGAAACAAAAACAAGAAATGCTGGATTCACTCAGCAGGTCTGGCAGCATCTGTAGAAAGAGAAGCAGAGTTAACGTTTCGGGTCAGTGACCCTTCTTCGGAATATATGGGCTATCTGTTAGAAGTTTTGTATATAGTATGTCTGTCTTGTATCACACATTGCCCATCAGGTCTCATGCATCATTTATAATGCCAACAAGCCACAACTGCTGAATCTTTAAATACTGTTTATGTAAAGCGAAAGAGTGTCAATTGTTTCCTGATGGTTCCTCTGACTCTCAGATACCTGGCTTCTCCTCAAGTAGAGGAGCTAAACAGTTTTCAATTTGGAGAAACCGACAAGAGCAGTTTGTCTGTAACTGACATTAGGATGTGCCTGTTAAACCTACTCTGCTACATAGAATTATATACAGAACAGAAACAGGCCAGTCAGCCCAAATGGTTTATTCTGCATTTATGCTCCACACAAGCTTCCTCCCATCCTTCTTCATTTAACCCTATCAACAGATCCTTCTATTCCTTTCTCCCTAATGTGCTTGTATCTTAAAGGGAGAGAACAGGTTCACAGCTAAACATCACACCTGTCCTCCACAGCCCAGAGTAACCATGTGCAATGCAATTTCCTAAACTAATATTGATTTCTTTAGCCTATCTTCATAGTTCAAGGGTTTCATCCTAGGAACCATCTGTAATGGTCTGCTCTGCAACTTTGTCCCTTTCGAGATACAACATTTAATGGAATATCTAAGCCTGGTTTCTCTAATGTTTTACAGATTAGTAAATGCAACTTTCTTGGACGTACTCTTTGCTTCTAGTAATGCGCCCAAACATTCTGTGTTCATTAGTAATCAGCATCTCACACTTTACAGATATTTCTATAGCTTGGTCTGCAACCACTCTTAAATGTCTTTCCTCCTCCACCTTCAATCAAGGAAAGACTATTCATCTTGCAATCAAAATTCATATTTTTTGTACTTAAACCTATTACTTTTCCTTCATTCTCATTATTTGCAATTTTCCAGTCATTAGTTCAATTGCTAATCTTCTCCAGATGTCTTTGGAGAATACTCTGCGTTTTGCCACCCCACATGGTTTTGTATTGGTAAAAAAGCAATTCCCATTTTCTAGTCATTTATCATTGCATGTCACTAAGGAACAGTGCTTAGTGCAAAATTAGCCTGGAGCAATACTTTGGAGAGTTAGGAGAGGGAGTGACTGAAAGAGAGAGAGAGGGGAGCAGCCAGGAGCATTCCTTTGGAGGAAGGAGGGAGGCTGCATCTGATTGTCTGCTAAAAAATGAAATGTAGAATCATAGAAAGTTTATGGCACAGAAAGAGGCCACTTAGCCCATTGTGTCTGCGCCGGCCGAAAACAAAAGAGCCACCCAACCTAATCCCACTTTTCAGCATTTGGTCTGTAGCCCTGCAGGTTACGACACTTCAGGTGCATATCCAGGCACCTTTTAAATGAGATGAGGTTTTCTGCTTCTACCCCCTTTCAGGCAGTGAGTTTCAGACCCCCACCACCCTCTAAGTGGAAAGCAAAATTCTTCATCTCCCTTCTAATCCTTCTACCAATCATTTTAAATCTATACTCTCTAATCACTGACCTCTCTGCTAAGGCAAATAGGCCCTTCCCATCCACTGCATCCTGGCCTCTCGCAATTTTGTACATCTCAAACAAATCTCCCCTCAGCCTCCTCTGTTCCAAGGAGAACGACCCAAGCATATCCAATCTTTCCTCATAGCTGCATTTTTCTAGTCCTGGTAACATCCTCGTAAATCTCCTCTTTCTCTTTTTCTTTTTGTTTTTCCTCTTAAGAATAAAAAAAAAAATCAATTTTGAATTATAACTGTGTTTAAATTAACCAGAATGTACCATTTCCAATGTAAAGATTCAACTTTTCCCAGCTGGAACATATTCCATGGATCCCTCGAGAAATGTATCATGCATCACCAGTTGTGGGGGCGGGGTGGGGAGGAGGGGGCAGTGGATGCACCATTTACAAGTGTACAAAATTATAAACTTGCTGCCTACAGCCTTGACTTTGGTCAATCAGACTGCAATAGCAACAACAAGAGCTACTTGCATTTATGTTGCCATTTAATAGACAAAATCATCCCAAGGCACTTCAGAGAAATGTAATGCAGAGCTAATGAGTCTCAGTTGATCAGCCCATACATAGGCTCCTTAGACCAAGCTTCTGGTGCCTAAACTGATCAGGGAGTTTTCTTCAGTGCAAGGTGTCAAAAATTATTGTTGTCCACTGTTGGTTAAAAAATTTCATACTGCAAAGGGACATCGCTATGGGCAACGGACAACAGAAAGCAGCAGCAACCAGAGCAGAAGGTGACTCCAGCCATGAGACAGAAAACTTCCAGCACAATAAACTAGTCACATAAAAAGATCCAGAATTCAAGCTGTAATAGAGGACAAATTTAGCTAAGTGCCTGAAAAATGCTTTGCACATACACCCAATACCTTAGTTTAATAAAGCATTGCCTCTAATAGCTTCAACAATTCGTTGATATTCATGAAAGCTATTGCGTTTCTGTACAACTACCTTGTTCTCCCCATCCCAAATTAACTCTTATGACATATTAGAGTACCAGCTAATACAAATTGTGGTGTAGGTGTGTTCCATATCTTTTGTTCTAGTGACTCCCCTCAGTGAAAGTGTATAGTGCATGCCTCCTACTACCTAACTGTGTACTTCTTCCAAATGATTCCCCAAAGCAGGAGGAAGTAAGGTGTACAGCTGCTGCATGTCAGTGGCTGCCTCCAGTCATGGAGGTGGCCCAGTACCTCCCTTCCAGAGTCACCCGATGGCCTTGCAACTTCAGGTTGTATAGATATTGATGCAAGGGCTACCTGGGGCTGTCAGCTGTATGAAAAATCACCATTTGAGCACAGAGACTAGTTGCTGTGAACATGATGTCTTCTCCATTATCCATGTCAGCTACTGCTAGTCCCCGCTGCTGAACCCTCCCTCAGCATATAATGAGTTGATCTTGTATTATAGCATGAGGTCAGTCAGCGCAATGCAGAGGACAAGCACCTAAAGAGCAGTAGCCCTGGCAGTATTATGCCCAGACTGCATATCAAGTCCTATGTAGATTACTCTGTTGAACCAGGGAGAGTACAGCAATGAGAGTCAATTGAAATTCTGGGGCTTTTATTGGTAAAGTGGAAAGCTTCCAGGTTTTTACATCTAAATAATGGTAAATGCATGTCGAGTTTAGATTTGGAATAATTAATAATTGTTCACAGTTTGCAACGTTAGGTTAACATGGACAAAAATCTCTTTTGGTAGGAAAATAGCTATTTAGACAATTTTGGGGGTGGGTTGGGAAAATAGATCAAATTAATTATAGATAGGCTGCATTTCTGAGTGTGCCAAGAATATATATGAACAATGCCTAAACTACAGGCCAGAGATGTAAAGTTTCTGAACAGAAGCTAACAAACATGTCCATTTTGCTGACAACAGCAGCCTCTGTCTCATTGAAAAAGGAACAGGATGAAAGAGAGAGATACTGCACATAAAAAACATTCAAAAATCGACCTTACCCCAGGGAGAGATGTTTCTGCTCATCATAGAATTAAAGACAGCAAAGGTTAAAAGAACAGTCAAATTAAAATTAATTGCTGTTTAAAAGCAGAAGGAATATCTCAGGGAAATTCCTTAACCCACAAAATGTTTGTTGTGCTCCACCTGTTACATATGACTGTGTCCTTAGTACTCCCCTGAGGGTGACTGTACCATAAGATGAAGGTGCTGTATTCAACTGGAGACTTACATTTTTAAACAAGGATGAGGGTTCAGCATCACCCTTTGATGTTCAGTGTCATAGATCATATGCATAACAAGAAGAGATTGATGACTTAAATTGGGGATGGTGTAGATTGTTATTGTTAATTTAAAGACATCAAATCCAAGTGGTTGCTTATTCTCTGATGTTCCAACCCTGGGTCTGTAGTGAGGTGTATCTGCTAGCAAACTGATTGAGGACAGACTGCTGAACATCAATAAACCTGCAAACTCCTCATTTATGTAAGGATGGAATTCCTCTGTAAAACCCCGGAGGACTGTTGGACAACAGCAGCTGCCAGGTTAGGAATAGTCACATTTTCCACCAATATCCTCATGCACCTAGGCCAAGTTCCAAGTGGAAAATACAAATGATGATTTACTCCTAGAGAACAGGTAGTAAGTATGCTGACCCCATTACTCTTTCAGGGCTGAGCATGATTAGCATACTGGCAGTGACCTTATGGGAGTTTTTCAGTGGGGAGCAGGAACTTTTTTCATTCATTCATTCATGGGATGTAGGCATCACTACAAATGCTGGCCAGGCCAGCATTTAATGTCCATCCCTAATTGCCCTTGAGAAGGTGGTGGTGAGCTGCCTTCTTGAACTACTGCAGTCCATTTGGGGTAGGTATACCCACAGTGCTGTTAGGAAGGAAGTTCCAGGATTTTGACCCAGCGACGGTGAAGGAACGGTGAAATAGTTCCAAGTCAGGATGGTGTGTGACTTGGAGGGGAACTTGCAGGTGGTGGTGTTCCCATGTATTTGCTGCCCTTGTCCTTCTAGTTGGTATAGGTTGCGGGTTTGGAAGGTGCTGTCTAAGGAGCCTTGATGCATTGCTGCAGTGCATCTTGTAGATGGTACACACTGCTGCCACTGTGCGTCGGTGGTGGAAGGAGTGAATGTTTGTAGATGGGGTGCCAATCAAGCGGGCTGCTTTGTACTGGATAGTGTCGAGCTTCTTGAGTGTTGTTGGAGCTGCACCCATCCAGGCAAGTGGAGAGTATTCCATCAGACTCCTGACTTGTGCCTTGTAGATGGTGGACAGGCTTTGGGGAGTCAGGAGGTGAGTTACTCGCCTCAGGATTCCTAGCCTCTGACCTGCTCTTGTAGCCACAGTATTTATATGGCTACTCCAGTTCAGTTTCTGGTCAATGGTAGCCTCTAGGATGTTGATAGTGGGGAATTCAGCGATGGTAATACCGTTGACTGTCAAGGGGAGATGGTTAGATTCTCTCTTGTTGGAGATGGTCATTGCCTGGCACTTGTGTGGCACAAATGTTACTTGCCACTTATCAGCCCAAGCCTGGATATTGTCCAAGTCTTGCTGCATTTCTACACGGACTGCTTCAGTATCTGAAGAGTCACGAATGGTGCTGAACATTGTGCAATCATCAGCGAACATCCCCACTTCTGACCTTATGATTGAAGGAAGGTCATTGATGAAGCAGCTGAAGGTGGTTGGGCCTAGGACACTACACTGAGGAAGTCCTGCAGTGATGTCCTGGAGCTCAGATGATTGACCTCCAACAACCACAACAATCTTCCTTTGCACTAGGTATGACTCCAGCCAGTGGAGGGTTTTCCTCCTGATTCCCATTGACCTCAGTTTTGCTAGGGCTCCTTGATGCCATACTTGGTCAAATGCTGCCTTGATGACAAGGGCAGTCACTCTCACCTCACCTCTTGAGTTCAGCTCTTTTGTCCATGTTTGAACCAAGGCTGTAATGAGGTCAGGAGCTGAGTGGCCCTGGCGGAACCCAAATTGAGCGTCACTGAGCAGGTTATTGCTAAGCAAGTGCCGCTTGATGGCACTGTTGATGACACCTTCCATCACTTTACTGATGATTGAGAGTAGGCTGATGGGACGGTAATTGGCCGGGTTGGACTTGTCCTGCTTTTTGTGTACAGGACATACCTGGGCAATTTTCCACATTGTAGGGTAGATGCCAGTGCTGTAGCTGTACTGGAACAGCTTGGCTAGGGGCATGGCAAGTTCTGGAGCACAGGTCTTCAGTACTATTTCCGGAATATTGTCAGGGCCCATAGCTTTTGCAGTATCCAGTGCCTTCAGTCGTTTCTTGATATCACGCGGAGTGAATCGAATTGGCTGAAGTCTGGCATCTGTGATGCTGGGGACTTCAGGAGGAGGCCGAGATGGATCATCTCGGATGATGATCTAGGATGCTGCTGCAGGATTTGAAGGTCTGCAGTAGCTTAAAAAGGCTACAGCACAAAAAATAATTCCAAGTATGTCTGCAGCAGGACAGAGCACCCCAGGAATCATAGAGCTGTTTAAGTGCTTCTGCATAAAGACAGGCAGAGGAGCGGGGGATACTGTTCAGGTCAGAATATTGCAGTGGTGGAAAGAGGTGGCCTTGATTTACTGAAGAAATACACTGCAGCCTATCTACACTGGTGTGGGTTGACTTTCTCTTGGGCCTCGATTGTTTACACTCCTATATGCCCGTTTATGCCCATTTTAATTTTGGACACATTCTAATGAGATTGGGAGGATTCTTGGGTGTAACTTGACATCAGCAAAATGGGTGCAGTTCTTGGCACAATCTTGGACGCAACTTCTGGATTGCATAAAAGATGGAAACTTCAGGCCAACTCAGTTCCATGAGGCTCCTGAAGGAACAGAGCAGCCAATTCACACATTCCTACCTCTCAGGTAGCAACGAAAGAAGCACAAGGATAAATTTAAGAGATCGTACATCACACATTGGGTCCAAGGGGCAAGACGGTGGAAAGATGCACTAACCACACAGCCAATATTAGTTTCCATTAAAACTGTTGTGGCACCAAAGTTGTTATGCCTGCAGATATTTCTGATCCTATGTAATGATAGCTCAGAAAGTTGATCTAAAACAACTTGAATCCAGCCTCAACTCGGCAATTGTATGTTTAGTCATATTGTAATGTTATCTTTGAAACGTTTAAGAAAACAAACATTAGGGGCTTGAGGTTTGATATGGTCAGTTTGAGGGCATGGGGATTGTAATGCAGGATTGCTCCCGTACCCAATCAAGATGATGCAGGCAGCAAGAAAACTTCATGCTGCCTGCTCAACTCCTTGAGTATGGCATGCATTCCAGTACCGGCTACATGCTCAGCAGAGATCCCAGGTGTGTTTGAGGCTGGCATGAGCTAAAGCTAACTTGCACTTCCTAAAATCAGCCCGCGCCTGTTAAAGGGGAGTTACAAGAGGTGTTGTAACTGCCTCAGAAAGTGTTTTACACAAGGAATAAAGTGTACCAATAGAGGAACAAGCCAGAGAGAGGTCTTCCAAGTTCTCTGATGCGGCACTGGAGGCCTTATGTTTTATATTTCCACAGGGGCCAGGAAGACATCTCGCCATACACTGTGCAGAGAATGGGAGCAGGTAACCATAGAGGTTAATTCAAGGAGTCTGGCCCTGAGGACCTAGCTGCAGTGCTAAGAAAGGTTCAATGACCTCACAGGAGGGGTCAAGATCACTGAATGCATTTTCAAATGCCATCTCCTATCCACCAGACCACCAACTTCATATCCTGCTCAATGCATCCCACCCCTATCACTCACCCATCAGCAACCTCTAGCAATCAGAACTCATGCCTAACATTTATATGCTCCACCTCGCTTTCACACACTTACCACAGCTACAAGCCTCACACCCATATCTTGCACCTTCCACATACTTCCAGCTATTCAGCTATGACAGGTACATCCCTCAAACACATTGCAACACATTGCAACACACTCACTGACACTCTTCCCTCTTGCAGGACAAGGTGGCACATAACAGAAGGCAGAGGCAGAAGGCGAGAAACAGGTATGGCTGAATCTGCTGAGCTCCTTGGAGGAAACAGTGCTTCAAATTATTACCACGGCAATCACTTGCAATCGGCATCACTGAAACCATCCAAAATGATGGTATGTTCCTACTTTCTGCACCTCCTCAAATACCACTTCACTCTCATTCCACAATTTGGTATGAAGTACAAGCAGATGGTATAATCATACACCTCTTGCTTCCACCCACCCCTCTTTTCCTCATCCCAAACCCACTCCTACTGCATTTATGCTTTCAAATACCCAAGAACTGCTGCCTGGCCAGCCAATGTAGCCTGACGACGAAAGGTGCACACAAGAGCACTGATGAGGTCAGATGAAGAAATACCCCCCATCACTTGATTTGACACTCACAGTCACCAGCTCAGATACTGACACTGCACAAACCTTCCAAAGGTTAGTACAGAGTTGGGATCAGCACATCATGAATTATCAGGCGTGAGTGGACTGCAGACAGGCCACGGGAAAGGATAGCGTGTGTGCCAGCTCCCCAGAGGGCATGGTCATCAATTAGTTCTGGTGCACAGGGCTCAGTTGAGCACTTTGATAGGGTGACCTACAGGAAAAGGCTGCTGGGTATTCATACACAAATTCTTGGTGCATTGGTAGGCCTGCTACAGAGCCTGTTGTCACTGGCAAGGTGCATGAAGGAGTTCAACCCTCCAACTTGGCGCAGGGCTTTGTGCAGACTTTGGAGCCCATGCTTTCCTGTGTGGAACTGGTGCCCAACTCCATGACAGCACTTATGGACCCAGCTGCAATGCAGCATCTGGTGGCCGATATCTCAGCTTCCATTGCAGCACATGCAGAAGCCACCCAATGTCTGAGTGCTGCAGTGGCAGCTCAGACTGAGGTCATGAGATCTATGCATGTTGTCATGCAAGCCCAGCTTAGTGCCATGCACGCTCGGATTGCTGTCATCATGGCTTCAGATACTAGTGCTCAAAGCGGCTTGTAGGGTTTCACAGCGATCTAGCAATCTATGCTCCTGCTGATTACAAGGATTGCTGAGGCACTATCCCAGAGGAGTAGCAGTGGCTCCTTGATGCATGAAACTGCTGTCTTTTCTCAGGAGAGAATTCTTGCCCCCATCACTACTACTCCGCCAGTGCCCCTGCTGTTACCTGATAGCCAGCCAGTCCAGATTGCTGCCACCTATGCCGAGGTGGGGCAGTCTGGCATTGAGCCCTCAAGGCCCAGAATTGCTCAAGGTCATTCTGCAAGGCCATCTGCAGTCTCCCCCACTTAAAGCCAGCAGCTTTCCACCAGGCATGCTGCAGCCACTGGGGTAACATTGCGTAGAAGTGTAAGATTTAGTTTGGGAATCACAAATTACTCAAAAAGAGTTGAGGAGTGACAAATATTTAAAGTGGTTTATTGAGAAGTGACAGAGCAATAGTTGAAATACAACATATAATCATATAATCAGAATAAGTGGACTTACGACCGGTAACAGGTGAAGACAGTTTACCAATCCAGATTGGACAGGCGGATGGGTGAGGCAAGGTGGGTCAATCTCTGTGGCTCACGGTTCCCTCTTGAGTAAGCCAAAACTAACATGGATTCATCTCGGAAAGCGGCTCTTCTCCCTTCCAATGTGATTTTCCTTTCCTTGGTGTCCATTTAGATACCTTATCTCTGCGGGGCTGGTGGATATCTCATGCCAATCACTTATTTAATTTCGTCTTCCTATTCAATTGTCCAATTACAGGGACCAGGTACCCAAAATAGACCCATCCTATTCCAGCCCCTCATTCATGAGTTCACCCCTCTTCTTATCTCTTATACAGACATCTTGTCAGCTTCACCCAGACAGTTGTTTAGATTTGTGGGCATGAGATTCTACTTCATCAGGCTCAGGAATGTCTTACACCAGGGTCTGTTCTAGAGTTATGTCTTTGACTAGATAAAAGTCCTGTGAAAGCGAATCTATCTTGACTGTGTTTGTGTTATCTCTGACAGGCTGCTGGAGAATTTCTTTTAACAAGAAAGAGAAATTATTGCTATACTGTTTCCACTTACGATTAACTTTTTGGTAATCGTATAACGCTCTCACAGCTACCATACTTTACAGCTCCCCTTCTTGAAAAGGAAATATCCTTACTCACATCTCACAATTGGCTCCTTGCTAATCTAGCTATTTCTCAGTTATTGGCTTGGTTCCTTAATTTCTTCATCAGATACCCTAAGCTGCATACCAGAATCATCAGAATCATCAATACAAACCCTTGAGCTATTACTAAGAATAAGGCAAGCATCCTTAACCATAGAGTTTGGCTAGTGTCATTGACTGACTCACACCAGTCTCATTATCCTGGTTTTTGGATTTCCCACTCTACTTCCATTTTGTTGGGCCACCTTAACCAAATGGTTATCAGAGGTCCCAAATCTATCCAAAATTGATTTAAGATTTAAGGACAATGAGGGAAATGGGGTCGCCAAACTGGGTTAGAGTCATAAAGGCTTTGTTTTGCATGGAGATGTTAATTCTCTGTTCCATGATGTGCGTTGAGATAGGGAGCAGGACATGGGTGGGCTTAAAACAGAAGATAGAATCTTGAATGGGACATCTCTTATTCCCATGTTTCATCATCATGGTGTTGGACATAATGCTGTGTTTTCCTTTCTGAAGATATAAATATCTTACACTTTTTTTCCCCCCACTTCTGAACACTTACGTCACAGGTGGGTGATTCTAAATCCAATGTGAAGCCACAGACTATCTTTCTAGATTTCTTACATGACAGCGACATAAATAAGGTCCTCATCAGTCAGAGCAACAATCAGTGTTTGGGCTCTCCCAGGGCTGATTCTGGTTGATCAAGATTGCGGTGGTGGAGGGGGCTTCATATAATGTATGGACATCTTGGTCCATAGTCCCTATGGATTCTACCTTGAGTACCTCCCACTCATCCTCTGCTTGAAGACAAGAGGATCACAGAACTACAGCTACCATGTTTCCCTGTACCCTGCTCCCCTTCACCAAGTAGGACAATCCATGCTGTCTGGCCCCTATTGTGTCCCCTATTGTATTATAACCCACGAATCATCCATTAATCATGTTTTCATTTATGAATGATGTGATCCGATTGTTACCTATGCCACTAAGCCCACTCTCTCTGATCAAGCCTGTAGCTCCTGTAGATGGAGCAGGATATGGCTTGGATATGTTTTTTTTTGCTTTCCCCTTATCCCAAATAATCTCATCAATCAATTTCTTTATTTGCTGGTTCACCTTTATGTTACCTTTAACTGTCAGAAGGTTTTGGGAGAGTTCCTGAATTACATCCTGTCCTTATTTATTTGTCCCAGATAGGATCCCTTTTAGTTGTTTCTTCTCTGCCTCATCATGTTCCCACCTGTTCTCTATATCAACCCAATTCCAGGCAGCAGTTCATACCAATGTTCCCATCCCAATCCATTCCCCTCATCCCCTTTCTTTCTTTGTCCATTATCAGCTCCTGTCGTATTTACTTTTACAAGTATGTCTTTCTCATCCCATGATTCCCCAACTGTCTTGTGCCTGTTTCTTTACTAGAAGATCCTCACCGTCTTTTCTACGAGCTGATCATAGGGAGGGGAATGTTCCTGAAGTGGAGTATGACAGGCACTATCTCATAACTCACATCAATATACAATCATTTGTTAGTGCAGGTTACCACTAATCCACTTGCTGGCCCTTTTACTAATGGTGGACACTCTCCTATCCTCGTGTTATTCTTTCCCTGTCTCCTCCCACCCCTCCTTCCTTCTTCGATATCTTAATTTGTTAGATCACTCCTTATCTTGTATCTAGATTGTTTTTACCCAAGGGGTCTATATTAAAACATCCCACCATCCCTTGATGCCTTTTGCTCATCTTTGGCCAGTTTAATGTATCCTCACATTATCCTAAATATGGGATCCAATGCATTTGGGGTGATCCTGACCAAATCTAGGAATCCAATCGCTAGGTCTTCCCAATACCCTTTTCCTATTGCAACCTTGGTGTTACCCTGCTGCCATTCTTAGTACACTGGCACACTAAGTTCAATCCTTCCCCTTCCTATACCCATATCACGGGTGTTTGTCAGTGCCAAAGGTCTTTTCCAGCCACAATAATTACAATGAACAGAGATATCACACCCATTCCCTAAGGCAATTTCCCAAAAGTCATCTTGATTTTCTTGGTTGTTCAGTATGGTATTATTTGCCTGATGAACATTGGCTGGTTGGCACTGATAAATGCTGTGAGTTCTATTGTGAGCTTGAGTGGAGTCATCTTTTGTCAATCTGTAAGCAAAAATTGTGAAGTATTAATTCTTTTACATTTTTCAACTAGTTGATGTGCTCCTAATTTTGGCCTTTTATCTTCCCTATTTATACGAAATCTGGACCAATTACATAACGGGGCTTGCTATGCCCACAATTGGGTAGGGCCCCACCCACTTGGGTCCGTAGGTATGCTCCATTCTGAAATAGTTTAGGGCCATGACCACGTCTCCCATCTGATACTCAGAACTTCTTTGTCAAAATGTTTTTTTATTTGTTGTTGGCTTTTCCTGATGTGTTGGGCCAGACTCATTCGTCCTCTGAATGTATTCTATCATTGACTCTAGTAATGTTTAGTTGGCCATCCCTTGGGTGAGATTGGGTGAGAGATGGAGTGAGGAGGTGAGCAGGTGTCCTTATTAACCATCCCGTCATAGCCTGGTAAGGTGAGATACCTGTGGTGCTATGTGGAGTTGCTCTCATGGCCATCAGGCACATGGGTATCATGTTAATCCATTGTATGGGGTGATCTGCACAAAAGTTTTTTTAGCATTGTTTTCAGGGTTTAGTTATCCCTTTCCACCATCCCTGATGATTGTGGGTGGTGCACAATATGTAATTTATGGGTACTTTTTAGAAGTTGGTGGATTTCTGAGCAAGATTTCCTGGTAAAGTGTGACCCCCGGTTGCTGTTTTCCTGGATTTGCATTCCCCACCTGCAGGACACCTCACATAGTAGCAGTTTTGCTGCTGAGAGGGCTGCGTTCATCTTACAAGGGAAGGCCTCAATCCATTTTGTGAATTTGTCTATCATTCTTGCAACACTGCGTCTTGGATTTGAAATAAGCTCGTGTGAAGCAAGGGTTTACCTTCATTCCAAAAATTATTATGGGCGTACAATGGTAAGGACAGCAGGGAGTTGATAGCATAGGCGCTGTCGGACCAAATGTTAGCACTTTGTGAACTGGTAACTTGGATGGCAGTGACGAGTCAGCCACCTCGGCATATTGTGCTGAGTGAGGATGTATTTGTGCTGGATGACCTCAGTCGGCGAACCTAGTAATTGGTTTAAAAACAAGAAATGCTGGAAGCACTCAGTAGGTCTGGCAGCATCTGTGGAGAGAGAAGCAGAGTTAATGTTTCAGGGCAGTGACCCTTCATCAGAACTGACAAATATTAGAAATGTAAAAGGTTTTAAGCAAGTAAAGCGGGGGTGGGGCAAGAGATAACAAAGGAGAAGGTGTTGATAGGGCAGAGGGTCACAGAGAATAACTGACCAGAGGTCATGGAACAACGGCAAAGGGTATGTTAATGATGTGCTGAAAGACAAAGCGTTAGTACAGAGAGGGTGTGAATTGACTGTAAAGCAAAAGCAGTCCAAGCACAAACATTAAAAAAAAAACAGTGGGTAGGCACAGTAGAAACAAACTAAAAAAAAACAAATAAAAAAGGAAAAAGAAAAAAAGAAAAAAGAAAAAATAACTAAACATTAAAAGGGGGCCCGTCATGCTCTGAAATTACTGAATTCAATGTTCAGTCCTGCAGGCTGTGGCGTGTCCAATCGGTAAATGAGATGCTGCACCTGGAGCTTGCATTGATGTTCGCTGGAACACTTCAGCAACCCAGGACAGAGATGTGAGCATGAGAACAGTGGGGGGTGGGGGGGGGGGGGGGTGGGTGGGTGGTGTTGAAATGGCCAGCAACCGGAAGCTCGGGATCATGCTTACGGACTGAGCAGAAGTGTTTGGTCTGCTAGCCTTGTGAAATGATGATCCATGTCGATGTAGTTATCAGGTGCCCCTTAAATTGGCTCAGCCTGCATTGAAGGAGTGTGGAAATCCAGCAAAGGAGAGGATGTCAAATTGCAGAAAGCTTGTTGTGGAAGGATGATGCTGGAGCCTATCTTTACTCGGTTTCACATTTATTGTACAGAATAAAAAGATTACAAACATGTCGCTCCTCGCTCAAAAACCTCCGCCAGCCTGAGTAAGTGTCTGCTTATAAGTGCTCAAGTAAGACTGCCAATTAACACCCTCCACCTGCAAATAAAATAAACAATTGATACACAATTAACAGGTTAACAGATTAACAGGGGACATCAGTGTGGTGGTCCATCATACATGAGATGCTGAGGTGGCAAAGTTTTTGAAGTGACTTCCAGGTTGCGTTGGGTCAGTTCCAATGTCCAATGTCTTAGCCAAGCTGATGACACCAGTGTGTCCCCTGGTTGGAGCAGCAGGTTTAGGTGGGTTTGACAGCCCAGAATGTGGCTAACAAGTGTCTCTCGCAGGCAGAATAAGTCAGTTCAGCCCTCCCCCTTAGGATTCTGGAAGCATACACAATGGGTGGTAGTCTGCCCCTGCACTAATTAGCCTGACGTGGATGGACTTTCTGTCCAGCTCCCAAAAGTAACTGCAAAAGTTTGTGTAAAAGGGTTAAATGATGGACATGGTCTGTGATGGTGAGGAGGAGATTGTCGACATATTGAAGCAGGCAGGAGGGCTGTGAAACACTCTTCAGGGCCCCAGCCATATGTTTGTGGAAAATAGTGGGGCCATTATAGAACCCCTTGTGGCAGACATGTCCAGATACAGCTCTGGTCCTCAAAAGTGACAGTGAATTTAAATTGATTCTCTTGTTTTACTGGACTTCTCCAAAAGCCATCAGAAATATCCAGGGCGGAAATGGCATTGTTACCACTCGGAATCTGGGAGAGCAGGGTGGGGGGTCTCCCGTACCACCAGGACACATGCGAGGGTGATTGAACAGAGTTTGCGGTAGTCAATAGTCAGTTGCTGCTGTGAGATGACCTTAAAACCGGACCATCTTAAGGACTACAAGTACAGATCATCTGAGGAAGCGATGACGAGTCATATGTGGGTGGACCCCGAGATAGTAAGACGTGTTCAGATGTGCTCGTGCAGTAACCTTTTGTGTATAAATGTTCCAGTTCAGTTATAATAAAACCCAAGTTTATTTTTGATATTACTTGTAGTATTGTGACTCTTGACAATAGATCACATACCACGGGAGTCGCCAGTTGCCATCAGGATTTCCAACCAGCCAAATTGGAAAGTTAGTAGTGAAAGTGATTTTGTGAACAATACCCTGCTTTAACAATCATGGCATGAGTGTATAGTACACTGTCAGCCGGTTAAGTGTACTGCTCTGTGGAAGCATGTACTGGTCTGTTAATCTCTTCAGTCTGGCCATGTTTCCGCTATCATGTTTATGGATTGTGAATACACCTGGCACTGCCTCTAGGATCCCCTGTAACTTGGGATCATCAGAGGTAGTTGGTTTGTACCCCTCTGATTTTCTTTTATCACAGATACCGAGTATGTGCTCGACACCAGAGCAGGGCGCCCGTTTTTAAGGTTCCACCAGATATAGTTGCTAGCATAAACAATTACTGCCAGATAACTTTTGAGCAGATCACTACCCAGTAGTCCCTGTCCATTAAGCATGGTCATATAGATAGGGGACAGGGCTGTGACTTGAACTCCATCTATGTCGAGCTGTAGGGGAACAGATCCTTGTACAGTTGTCTAGATTGAATTGTCAAAGCCTGAAAAACTTGGGGCAGCCCTTCGTAGGGTTGGGGTGGGGATCATGAATGGTGGTGGCAGAGGAGTCGACTCGACTTACATTGTTGACAGCTTCCAATATCAACAGTGCATATCAGAGAAGGGAACAACCTCTCCCTGGAGGCCTGCTGGGGGTCTGGAGCTACTTACCCGGGTACCTGAGGCAACACGGCAATCGGCTGAGTCTTATGACTGATCTGCATGGCCTCTAATGTTGCCTCCATCCTCTCCAGCCTCTGCTCGATAGGGTCGGGACCCATCTGTACTGGAGGAGGAGGAAAACTGTTACTGTTGGCCTTAACAATGTGTCTATTGCGGCAGTCACTAGCATTGAGGCCCAGACAATTGTAAGTACAACAGTGCACTGGGTCACCCCTTCTTCACACAGGGGTTCTGGATGGCCCTGATCTCTGGCTGGATAGCAGATCCTCGACAGCTGCTACCTTAGCTTTAGTGGGTGCTTGGGGAATGCTGGCATGGGTCTGCTCCCAAGCCTTCCAGGAATGGTGTGCAGATCTGCCCAGTTCATGTTTTTAGTGATGGATTCCCAGGGTGCTACGTACTCATGGTTGGAGGCCATTCAGGAAGAGGGTTTTGAAGCTTGGGGAATAAAAGTGGCTCAACCCACCCTCACTCATGCGCCAGAAGATGTTGTGGAGCCTTTCTGCAAAGGCACTCGGGCTTTTGGTAGGGTCCTGCCTGGTGCTGGTCAGGACCTGGTGGAAGTCAATACACCCCTCACCCAGCATTCTGCTCAGGTCAGCCTCCAGCTCCCCTACTGAGCCATTCACCAGAATGTCCTGATCCAACTCCTGTTTTTACCCTGAGGAACACAGAGCCAGGCGAACCTGTTTAAAGTCATTCTCTTCAAATTCCAGGTGGGTGATCTTAAAAATCTTCCACCTTGGTATGAGGTCGAGGGAGCTGGCATTCATGTCCACCATTCCCAGTTCCTCCTTTAGAGCTTTGATCTCAATGGGAGTAAGAGACCTATGCATGGTTGAGGTGATGGCTTCTCCCTCATCCTCGGTGGACATGTGTGGTTGTCTGTTATCCCCCTTACCTTTTTCAGTCTTGGGCCGAGGCTGACCTGCTCCATTGGATCGGGTAATCATACACACCAATATGTTTCTGTCTGTCTTGCCATCCTTGTATGGAAGAGGCAGAGTAAAGGGACTAAGATCATACAGTCATAGAGTGATACAACACAGAAACAGGTCCTTCGGCCCATCGTGTCTGTGCTGGCCACCAAGCACCTAACTATTCTATTCCTATTTTCCAGCACTTGGCCCATAGCCTTGTATACTATGGCATTTCAAGTGCTCATCTAAATACTTCTTAAATGTTGTGAGGATCCCTGCCTCTACCACCACTTCTGGCAGTGTGTTCCAGATACCAACCACCCTCTGGGTGAAAAATTTTTCCTCAAATCCCCTCTAAACCTCCTGCCCCTTACCTTAAATCTATGCCCCCTGGTTCTTGACCCCTCCACTAAGGGAAAAAGTCTCTTCCTATCTAACCTATCAATGCCCCTCATAATTTTGTATAACTCAATCATGTCCCTCCCTCATCCTTCTCTGTTCTAAAGAAAACAACCCTAGCCTTTTCAGTCTCTCTTCATAGCTGAAATGCTCCAGCCAGGCAACATCCTGGTGAATCTCCTCTGCACCCTCTCCAGTGCAATCACATCCTTCCTATAGTGTGGTGCCCAGAACTGTACACAGTACTCCAGCTGTGGCCTAACTAGCTCTTATATTCTATGCCTCGGCTAATAAAGGCAAGTATTCCATATGCCTTCCTAACCACCTTATCTACCTGTGCTGCTGCCTTCAGTGATCTATGGACAAGTACACCAAGGTCCCTCTGACCTTCTGTACTTCCTAGGGTCCTACCATCCATTGTATATTCAATGGTCCTTAATTATATCGTCCCAACCAGGGCCAGGGTTTCCCGCTCTGATTTTGCAGATCGCAGTTACCACTGCCCACTGTTGGCTGATTTGTGCCTGAAGCTATCGAATTCTAGCTAAACACGGGGGCATGGTCTTCTTCAAGGTAAGGCCAGACTAACTCCCTCAAAGCACCCCTTGCATCCTTCAACTCCTCACCTAATCTGGCATTCCTTGCCTGCAGCTCAGTGTTTTGCTCTGGTATTTGCTCTAGCTTTTTCGTTTATAACATGCTCCATCATGCGCTTCCTGTTTGTATGAACAGTGAGCAAGCATTTCACGTAGTTAATATGGAGCAATGTGTTAATACTATCACGCAATCTGCGGCAGTCAACATGATTGGGATTATATACCCACAGAAGAGTGGCAAGCAAAAGCTCAGAGTGAAAATTTACACCAAAGCAAGTGCAAATATTCTACCCATCCGTATACTGAAGGGCACATGTACTTAAAAACATGGGAATCTATGGTACGACCGATCACGGCTAGGCTGACTGCCTACAATAATTCTCCAATCAAGAGCATCGGAATGATAACCTTGCATTATGGGAGCTCTGAACGGCCAAAACAAATGTTTTATATTGCAGACACAACAGGACCAGCTGTCACAGGACATCCAGTATGCCGAGGTTTACAAATTGTCACAATACATGAATTCAGTAATTCACCAAAATAGTATGCAATGCAAATGCGAGTTACTTTTGTTGACAGAATAGAGCTAGTTACACCATGTCACAGCGTGGTAGATGTATCTTATCTGATGACCTCTGTGGATTCACGCTGTGTCAGGAGTACAAATTCATCCAATAAACCATGAAACTCAAGGAGAGGATTGTTATTGTGGCTATTGAGGTGAGGCAGTAGAAAAATGAACAATAGGAAGACGGACCACTTCTCACACTGATATTGTAACAAGACAACTTAAACCGTGATCGTCGACGTTTGTGGAACTTCTCCACCTGCTTGTAATATGTGTCTGAGGATAGAGCAGCCAGCCAAAGGGCAGTGATCTCCAAATCAGGAGAATCTTACAGGATGAAGCAGATAGTACTTCAGAAGAGTCATGTAAAACAGAAAAGCAGGGTGGGACAGGAAGGGACAAAGTGATTAATGGTAGGAGCCAAGATTAATTTATTCACCTTGACAGTCTGTAAAATTAGGTCCTGGAGTCTAAAATACAGTAACAGCATCGCTCAGGACAAAATGTCATTCACTCACCAAAGCTAGTGATAAAATTAGATAAACACAATTACAAATACAGAGCACCCTTCAGTACCTTCAAAAAAGCAATTCTCTTAAATTCACTTATGACGAGATCTCAGTCTATCACTGACAATTCCAATTCAGCTCTGACAAGATAATTATTAAGAAAAAACTTTTCTGCAAAAAATTAAGCAGTTGTTACTGCATGTATTATTCAGTTACAAAATACTTAGTCACTATCTGTAAGATTGAACTCCAAATTAACCAATTTATGTCCAAACCAAATCTATGACCAGTTAGCAAAGGTGCATTTTTAATGTAATACAGACAACTTTCAAATGACATTGGCCATCCAGGTTATCTTCCCTCAAACTGGATAGTAAATGATGCACATTGCAATTACCAATATTTGACATGCTTGTAAAACTTGTTATTTAATCCAATTCACAGCAAAAAAAAATCAGTTAATGATCAGTTTCTAAGTTTTACTATCTCTTCCCCAACAGTTTTTAAAACTGCAAATGCAGAATGGATTTTGTTAAGGAATCATAGACAGTTCATCATAGATTAAGGTTTATTAAAGCTATCCATTACATTGTATTTACTAACTATTGTATGCAGGTCAGCAGCATCTTGTTCTGGAGATTCCTTGGATTTTCTTGCCTGTTTTCTCCTCAATATGAGTTCTGGAACAATGTGATTCCAAATTGATCGCAGTGGGATTGTGACATTTGTACAGAAGTAAAAGTCCAGCAGCTTTCACCATGTCATTGAGCTTGCATTGAGCTACATTCATGGAGAAGACTCAGAGGGCGGAGTTCCAGACCTGTAAGTATAAAAAACTTACCTCTGGTAAAAAAAACTGAAAAGTGACGTCACAGGAAAGCTGTGACCTGATTGGCTGGTAGGGAATTTTTACTGCATTTGAAAATAAAACATTCATAAAAATTGATTAAAACCCTAATTAACTAATTAATAAGTAGAGTAACTAAACCAGAGGGAGGAGATTACTGTATTTAGTCAGCATTTAATATTTATAGTAGGAAGCTAGCACTAGGGACCATATCGTTAATTATAACAATTTAGTAAGGATTTAATAAGTATTTATTTTTATTTATTAAATAGTGCTAGAAATGTCATTTAGAGGGGTGAAGTGCTTCACCTGTGAGATGTGGGAGGTCCGTGACGCTTCCAGCGTTCCGGACGACTACATCTGCAGGAAGTGTACCCAGTTGCAGCTTCTCGCAGACCGCATGGATCGGTTGGAGCGGCAACTGGATGCACTTAGGAGCATGCAGGTGGCAGAAAGTGTCATAGACAGGAGTTTTAGAGAAGTGGTTACACCCAAGGTGCAGGCAGATAGATGGGTGACCGCTAGAAGGGGCAGGCAGTCAGTGCAGGAGTCCCCTGTGGCTATCCCCCTCTCTAACAAGTATACCGTTTTGGATACTGTTGGGGGGGATGGCCTATCAGGGGAAAACAGCAGCAGCCAGAGCAGTGGCACCACGGCTGGCACTGTTGTTCAGCAGGGAGGGACAAAGCGCAGAAGAGCAATAGTTATAGGGGACTCTATAGTCAGGGGCACAGATAGGTGCTTCTGTGGACGTGAAAGAGACTCCAGGATGGTATGTTGCCTCCCTGATGCCAGGGTCAAGGATGTCTCTGAACGGACAGAGAGCATTCTGAAGGGGGAGGGTGAACAGCCAGAGGTTGTGGTACACATCGGTACCAACGACATAGGCAGGAAGAGTGACGAGGTCCTGCAGGGGCTGTTTAGGGAATTAGGTAGAAAGTTAAAAAACAGGACCTCGAGGGTTGTAATCTCGGGATTACTCCCTGTGCCACGTGCCAGTGAGGCGAGAAATAGGAAGGTAGTGCAGCTAAACACATCCCTGAACAGCTGGTGTAGAAGGGAGGGTTTCAGATATCTGGACCATTGGGATCTCTTCAAGGACAGATGGGACCTGTACAAGAAGGATGGGTTGCATCTAAACTGGAGGGGCACAAATATCCTGGCTGCGAGGTTTGCTAGCATCACTCGGGAGGGTTTAAACTAGTGTGGCAGTGGGGTGGGAACCAGAGCAGTAGGACAGCAAGTGAAATAAATGAGGGGGAACTAGTAAATAAGGCCAGTAAGACTACGAGGAAGAGCAGGCAGGGAGATGTTGCGGAGCACAGCGGCACTGGTGGTCTGAAGTGCAGTTGTTTCAATGCGAGAAGTATAACAGGTAAGGCAGATGAACTTAGAGCTTGGATTAGTACTTGGAACTATGATGTTGTTGCTATTGCAGAGACTTGGTTGAGGGAAGGACAGGATTGGCAGCAAAATGTTCCAGAATTTAGAAGCTTCAGGCGGGATAGAGGGGGATGTAAAAGGGGTGGGGGAGTTGCATTACTGGTTAAGAAGGATATCACAGCTGTACTGCGGGAGGACACCTCGGAGGGGTCATGCAGCGAGGCAATATGGGTGGAGCTCAGGAATAGGAAAGGTGCAGTCACGATGTTGGGGGTTTACTACAGGCCTCCCAACAGCCAGCGGGAGGTAGAGGAGCAGATATGTAGACAGATTTTGGAAAGATGTAAAGGTAACAGGGTTGTAGTGGTGGGTGATTTTAACTTCCCCTATATTGACTGGGACTCACTTAGTGCTAGGGGCTTCGATGGGGTAGAATTTGTAAGGAGCATCCAGGAGGGCTTTTTGAAACAATACGTAAAAAGTCCAACTAGGGATGGGGCCTTACTGGACCTGGTATTGGGTAATGAGCCTGGCCAGGTGGTCGAAGTTTCAGTAGGGGTTCATTTCGGGAGCAGTGACCATAATTCCATAAGTTTTAAGGTACTTGTGGATAAGGATAAGAATAGTCCTCAGGTGAAGGTGCTAAATTGGGCGAAGGCTAATTATAACAATATTAGGCAGGAACTGAAGAATTTAGATTGGGGGCGGCTGTTTGAGGGTAAATCAACATCTGACATGTGGGAGTCTTTCAAATGTCAGTTGATTAGAATCCAGGACAAGCATATTCCTGTGAGGAAGAAGGATAAGTTTGGCAAGTTTCGTGAACCTTGGATAACGCGGGATATTGTGAGCCTCGTCATAAAGAAAATGGAAGCATTCGTAAGGGCTGGAAGGCTAGGAACAGACGAATCCCTTGAGGAATATAAAGACAGTAGGAAGGAACTTAAGCAAGGAGTCAGGAGGGCTAAAAGGGGTTATGAGAAGTCATTGGTAAACAGGATTAAGGAAAATCCCAAGGCTTTTTGTACATATATAAAGAGCAAGAAGGTAACCAGGGAAAGGGTTGGCCCACTCAAGGACAGAGAAGGGAATCTATGTGTGGAGCCAGAGGAAATGGGCGAGATACTAAATGAGTACTTTGCATCAGTATTCACCAAGGAGAAGGACTTGGTGGATGATGAGCCTAGGGAAGGGAGTGTAGATAGTCTCAGTCATCTCATTATCAAAAAGGAGGAGGTGTTGGGTGTCTTGCAAAGCATTAAGGTAGATAAGTCCCCAGGGCCTGATGGGATCTACCCCAGAATACTGAGGGAGGCAAGGGAAGAAATTGCTGGGGCCTTGACAGAAATTGTTGCATCCTCATTGGCTACAGGTGAGGTCCCAGAGGACTGGAGAATAGCCAATGTTGTTCCTTTGTTTAAGAAGGGTGGCAAGGATAATCCAGGAAATTATAGGCCGGTGAGCCTTACATCAGTGGTAGGGAAATTATTAGAGAGGATTCTTCAGGACAGAATTTACTCCCATTTGGAAAAAAATGAACTTATTAGCGAGAGGCAGCATGGTTTTGTGAAGGGGAGGTCGTGTCTCACTAATTTGATTGAGTTTTTTGAGAAAGTGATGAAGATGATTGATGAAGGATGTTATCTATATGGACTTCAGTAAAGCCTTTGACAAGGTCCCTCATGGCAGACTGGTACAAAAGGTGAAGTCACACGGGATCAGAGGGGAGCTGGCAAGATGGATACAGAACTGGCTTGCTCATAGAAGACAGAGGGTAGCAGTGGAAGGGTGCTTTTCTGAATGGAGGGATGTGACTAGTGGTGTTCTGCAGGGATCAGTGCTGGGACCTTTGCTGTTTGTAGTATATATAAATGCTTTGGAGGAAAATGTAGCTGGTCTGATTATTAAGTTTGCGGACGACACAAAGGTTGGTGGAGTTGCGGACAGTGATGCAGATTTTCAGAGGATACAGCAGGATATAGATCGGTTGGAGACTTAGGCGGAGAAATGGCAGATGGAGTTTAATCTGAACAAATGTGAGGTAATGCATTTTGAAAGGTCTAATGCAGGTGGGAAGTATACAGTAAATGGCAGAACCCTTAAGAGTATTGACAGGCAGAGAGATCTGGGCGTACAGGTCCACAGGTCACTGAAAGTGGAAACGCAGGTGGATAAGGTAGTCAAGAAGGCATACGGCATGCTTGCCTTCATCGGTCGGGGCATAGAGTATAAAAATTGGCAAGTGATGCTGCAGCTGTACAGAACTTTAGTTAGGCCACACTTAGAATATTGTGTGCAATTCTGGTCGCCACACTACCAGAAGGACGTGGAGGCTTTGGAGAGGGTACAGAAGAGGTTTACCAGGATGTTGCCTGGCCTGGAGGGCATTAGCTATGAGGAGAGGTTGGATAAACTCGGATTGTTTTCACTGGAACGACGGAGGTGGAGGGGAGACATGATAGGGGGTTTACAAAGTTATAAGCGGCATGGACAGAGTGGATAGTCAGAAGCTTTTTCCCAGGGTGGAAGAGTCAGTTACTAGGGGACATAGGTTTAAGGTGAGAGGGGCAAATGTTAGAGGGGATGTGTGAGACAAGTTCTTTACACAGAGGGTGGCGAGTGCCTGGAACTTGTTGCTGGGGAAGGTGGTGGAAGCAGACGTTTAAGAGCCATCTTGACAAATACATGAATAGGATGGGAACAGAGGGATACGGACCCCAGATGTGCAGAAGGTTTTAGTTTAGGCAGGCATCAAGATCGGCGCAGGCTTGGAGGGCCGAATGGCCTGTTCCTGTGCTGTACTGTTCTTTGTTCTTTGTTCTTTGTTGTGTGCCATGTGAAAGTAGTGTGTGCCAGGGTGTAGAGGTCAAGATGTTCTCTAATTGACTTTTGCCATTTTAAAATGAGTACACATAATACAAGCCTTTAAACTTGTGTTGAAAATAAACTAACTGCCTGGTTATTTTAAAACGCAATGTTAAAGGCATGGAGCAGGGGTCACATTACAACTTTTGTCTTACATCGGGGGCTGGTGAGACAATTTCTGAAAGATACAGGTATTAAACATTTATCTTACTATTAATCAAAACAACAACAAATGTGCATTTTTGTGAAGAAGCTTTAAATGAGAAGACGAATTTATTGACTTACTTTCTCTCACTATGTTGGACACATGATTTCGTGAGATAGCTGGCATTTTTTTTTCTTCCACAAGTAGTCAATGTCTGCCCACACACTTGTAGCAGTGCGGAGTATTCCGGATAGATGTCCATCTGTCAGGAGTGATCTTGATCGCTCTCTCTCCCTCCTCTCTCCCTCTGGGCTGGATCCTGTTCTCCCACAGGCGTCAGGTTCTGTGGCATTGGTGGGGGCGGGGGGGGGGGGGTGGGAAGCAGGCCTGATGATGGCTCCGGATGAGGCCCACCACGGACCAATCTTCGGACAGCTTTGTGTTTTTCCAGCGGTCTTTAAAAAAATCGGAACCAGCCAAAAACTCCGAAATTGTCCGAATTTTGGAAGCTGCTGTTCTGCTTTCGGCACCTGTCAGCTGTGAAACTGACAGCTGTGATTTTTTTTTTAAAGCCAGTCTGGTTGAAAAGAAGAAGCCAGTGTGAAATTTCGCATTCCTGAAATTACCAGGAACCATGGACACTGGTGTCCATGTACGGACACATTGCCGACCCCTGGTCCCATACTGATCCATTTGAATATCACGAGGGGAGTCCTCAGGCAGCTGGATGCATGTTTAAGAGAAGGTGTTAAAAGGACCTTCAAGGTCCAAAATAGCAGGTCAGGTGCCAATCAGTGGTAGACACTGACTAATTTCAAGATCTGCCCACTCTGCATGCCCCTGGCACATTACAGCACACCCATGCTATTGCCCTTCCAACCATGGTGATCATCGCAGGTAGCACCATAAGTGGCCAGGTGAATCTATGACTTTTTTAGCCCCTTCGAGCTCCCGTAGTGCCAAAACCACTGGCACTATGGAGCCTAAATTTGCAGCCGAGATGTTCCTCTTGATTTAATATTGCCCATTTTTGAATGATTACACCATTACGAAGTGCCTGAAAGAGGCTGTACAAAGGCAAGTGTTCTTGCCCAACAGGCTAGTTAATCTTTTTAAAGTCAATAAATTGTCATTTTTAGGCTAACGTCAAAAATAAAATAAAAATGTATATTGCTACTGAGCAAATCTTTTTTTAAAAGATAGATTAGCAACAATTTTTTTTAGCCCCATGGGCTTTGAATGTCTTTAAAAACACTAAATTTATATTATATATTAATGTTAGCAAAAAAGGGAGAATGGAGCCTCCATCTACCAATGGAATCCTTGGCCATTCCACCTGCTGTTCAAACAGTCATGAATTTATCTACTTTTTTTTATGCCGGAAGTCACATTTAGCAGATTATTTCGTCAGCACATCCCCAGCCTCATAGTCCTGCAAAATGAAAAAGACTATTGAACTCCAGAATAATCTTGATGCAAAAAGCAATGAGCTTACACCAACACACATCAGAGAATTAAATTGGTCCTAATGACCTTTTACTCTGAGTTACACAGTTCTTTCTTTAGCTCCATAAAATATAACTGTCACTACCACGTAAATGCATTTGGGCAGATCAGAGATGGTGAGTGACATTGTGATTCTTGGCCTGACTTCTGACCCACATTAATACATTTGCTTATGGGAAAGGAACATCTAGGGGTGGTCCTTTCTGTCTGTCTTTACTAACATTACAAAATCAAAACAACTTAAGAGGGGTTTCAGAGGACTTCACCAATGTATTGGTACGCCACATAGCTAATAGACTTCTTTTGAAGTTGGATAGCACTCAAGAAGGTGGTAGCACCATCTGGAATTTCAGCAGCGTAAGGGAGGAGGATTAGTCTGCATTGTGTTCTTTTTGTTAATAGCTTGCTGTCCTTTTCTGCCCCTCCCCTACCGCTCAAAGCACTATTACAAAAAGGTACAAAATAAAAAAATAGCATTTTTAAAATTATTTTTGTCAATCTAAGTGTTGTTTCTCTTTAACTACACTGCTAATTGTCTGTAGCCTTAACTGTTACTGTTCAAATACTGTGTTATATAATAGTTATATGATTATTTCTTTACTATTTGCCTGTCAGTTTGTTGTCGAATGGTCATCATTGAGTATTAAGAAAATGGTTCTTGAAACTTTTGTTGGAAAGAGGATTCGCTGAGGCCTCTTGTCACTGCCACTGCAGTTCAAAGTTCAGTGATCAGGTCAGAGTTACATAATAGCCAGTCACGGCAGTGCAGGCTGCTTCTGAACCCTGAGGTGACCTTTATGATTGATCATCCATTTGTAATAGCTGGATTGTTGGAGTTCTGGTTTTGAAGCTAACCCAGGGGCACTGAGAAGTGAACCGACTACATGATTGTCAAAGAGGTTGACAAAATGTTCCTTTGCTAAAGGTGTTTGATGTAGATCAGAATTTGTAGCTAGTCTCACAATGCAAATTAGCTTTTTCAAGTTTTCTTCCCATATTTGTGTATTTTTTCCCTTTAATCGAGTTCTGCCTATGTAGAAATTCTCAGTGTTGGTTACTGAATCTTGTAGAAGCTCTCAATACTAGTTACTGAGCTCTAGTTATGTAAAGCTCTTATTACTAATTACTGAGCCCTGTTTATGTAGAAGCTCTAATTTCTAGTTATGAAGCCCTGGTTCTACAGCAACTCACGATACCAATTATTGAGTCCTGATTATGTAGAAACTCTTATTGGTGACAGTTAAGTCCTAGTTGTGCAGAAGGTCTCAATTGTGGCAACTGGTACTGAATTCTGACAAATTCATGAATATTTCGTTCACAGATTGCTCTGCAATGTGAATTTTATTGACCAGAAGGGACAATTATTCTGATTAGTTGCCTTCGCCTAGAAAGCACCATCAATATCAACTGGCCACCCAGCAAAATAATCCATAAGTCATAGAGAGATACAGCACTGAAACAGGCCCTTTAGCCCACTGAGTCTGTGCCGACCATCAACCATCCATTTATACTAATCCTACATTAATCCCATATTCCCTACCACATCCCCACCTTCCCTCAATTCTCCTACCACCTACCTACACTAGGGGCAATATATAATGGCCAATTTACCTATCAACCTGCAAGTCTTTAACTATGGGAGGAAACCAGAGCACCCGGCAGAAACCCACGCGGTCATAGGGAGAACTTGCAAACTCCGCATAGGCAGCATCCAGAACCGAACCCGGGTCGCTGGAACTGTGAGGCTGCAGTGCTAACCACTGCACCACTGTGCTACCCCAAAGTGACTTATAGGTCTCTATTTTTGTATCTTCACACTCTTCCCTTGGAGATTGATGTGAAATAGTGGAAGGATTTGAAGTAACTAACAGTCTGACGGGCTCTGTTAATGGATGTAACTATCTTTTACACAAACCAATAGAACGGTTAGTCCTATATGGCAGGAAGCTTTCAAAAATCCTGAACAGGTCTTGCAAGAAGCTGAGTACCCTAATTTAAAAAAATAATTTCTATCTTTGAATCTTTCTGTGTGTGCTTTTCACTTTATTCAATACGACAGGTGTCACATTTCCACCTGGAAATGTGCACATACGTCCTGCTAACCTTATTGGAGGCTTAGGAGGCAATTTAGTGGCCAAATTCAAGGATCTATAATCCAGACTCTATACGCTAAATTTCATCAGCCCTCTAGTGATAGGCAGGTAGGCGGAGGGCCCATAAAATAGCGAAGGTTGGGGGGGAGGGTGTGGGTAGAGTATACATCTCCTTCTGGCGCCATTCAATTTTGTTAGTGGAAAGGGGCAGGGAAGGCCAAGGATGGTCTTCCCGCCGGAGGCCAATTGAGGCCTTTAAGTGACCAATTAATATCCACTTAAAGGCCTCTTCCCGCCACTGCTGGCGTTTGACAGAAAGCGGGGGTGGGGAGGCCCTCCTGCGAGGGCAATCTGTGGCCCACGGAGTGCCCCCAGTGGCAAAGGCCTCCTTTCCACAAACCTCAACCTCCCCTGCCCTCAACAACGACCCTTCGCTCGGGCCCGCCTGAACCCCACCTCCCGGCAAGCCCACCCCACTTACCTGCAGTCCGGGGCTCCATGGTTACCCCTAGTCCCGGGCATCCTACATTTACAGCAGTGGTCATCTTTCATCTAATATTTCACACTCCTCCTCCCTGATTGCAATGGCTATATCGTCCCTCGCTTTTGTGCAAACAGATGCAGAGTATTCATTGAGCACCTATCCATGTCCTCTGCCTCCACACGACATGACCCTTATGGCCCCTAATAGGCCCGACTCTTTCGTTAGTCGTCCTCTTGCTCTTAAGGTATTTGTAAAAAATCTTTGGGTTTTCCTTGATTTGACTTGCCAATATTTTTTCATGCCTTCTCTTTGCTTTCCTAGTTTCCTTTGAATTTTGCCCCTACATTTTTTTATATTCATCTAGGTGTTCTGCAGTATTGAGCCCTCAGTATCAGTCATAAGCTTCCCTTTTTTGCTTTATCCTCTCTTTTAAGCTGCTTGACACCCAGGGGACTCTGGATTTGTTAGTCCCACCTTTTTTCTTTAATTGAGCATACTTTCTCTGAAACCTCACTATCACCTCCTGGAATACCTCCCTCTGATTTGACACTGATTTACCTTCAAGTAGCTGTTTCCAGTCCACTTTAGCTAACTCACATCTCCCCTTAGTAAAATTAGTTTTCTCCCAAGTGAGAACTTTTATTCCTGGTCTATCTTTGTCCTTTTCCATAACTTCTCTAAATCTAATTTAATTATGATCAATTCCACCAAAGTGCTCCCAAACTGATATCCCATCCTCCTGCCCAGCTTCATTCCCTAAAACTAAGTCCAGAACCGCCTCCCCTCTTGTTGGGCTTGCTATGTACTCGCTAACAAAAGTTCTCCTGAATGTATTTTATGAACTCTGCCCCCTCTATGCCTTTCACACTAATTCTATCCCAGTTAATATTAGGATAGTTGACATCCCCCACTATTACTGCTCTATTGCTTCTGCACATCTCAGAGGTTTGCCTACATATTTGCTCTTCTATCTCCCTCTGACTATTTGGGGGTCTATAGAACTCTCCCAGTAGTGTAATTGCCCCTTTTTTGTTCTTCAGTGCATATTGATGATCCTTCTACAATATCATCCCTCCTCACAGCTATAACTGTTTCCTTGATCAATATTGCGACTCCCCGATCTTTTTTATCCACCCTCTATCTCATCTGAAAACCCTGTAATCAGGAATATTGAGCTGCCATTCCAGCCCTTCTTTCAGCCATGTCTCAGTAATAGCTATAATATCATACTCCCACATGTCAATCTATGCTCTCAGCTCATCTGCCTTATTCCCTAGAATTCTTGCATCGAAGTATTTTTAGCACTGCATAACTCCCTTCTTGTCTATTTTGAAGCCATTGCTTCCACTGCCTTCCAAACACACTTACTAATTTTCTGCCTTCCATTTCTAACTTTTCTTCTCTACATTCTGAATCTACTCTCAGGTTTTCATCCCCCTGCCAAGCTAGTTTAAATTCTCCCCAAAAGCACCAGCAAAACTCCCTGCGAGGATATTGGTCCTGGCCCTGTTGAGGTGCAACTCGTCTGGTTTGTACAGGCCCCACCTCCCCCAGAAGTTGTCCCAGTGCCTCAGGAATCTAAAACCCTCCATCCTGCACCATCTCTCCAGTCATGCATTCATCATCTCTATTTTCCTATTACTGTACTCATGAGCATGTGGCATCAGGCATAATTTAAAGATTACTACCTTGGAAATCCTGCTTTTCAATTTCTCCCCTAGCTTCCTAAACTCTGCCTGCAGGACCTCATCTCTTTTTCTGCCTACGTCATTGGTGCTGATATGGATCATGACCTCTGATTGTTCACTCTCCCCCCTCAATATGTCTTGCAGCCGTTCTGTGACATCCTTGACCCTGGCACCAGGGAGACAACATACCATGCTGGAGTCACGTCTGCTGCCGTAGAAGCACCTGAATGTTCCCTTCACTATCGAATCCCCTACCACTATTATTCTTCCACTCTTCTTCCTCCCCACTGTGCAGCTGAGCCATCCATAGTGGTGTGGACTTGATTCCACCTGCACTCCAGAGGAACCATCACTCTCACTAATATTCAGAACTGAATACTGCTTGAAGAGCAAGATGCACTCAGGGGATCCCTTCCCTGTCTGCCTGGTTCTCCTTGTCCTTCTGGTGGTCACCCATTCCCTCTCCGCCTGCACATCCTTAAGCTGCGGGGTGCCAAATCCAGAAACATGCTATCCACAAAGTTCTCAGCCTCATGGATCGACCATAGCGATTCCAGCCATCACTCAAGCTCCAAAACACGGAGCTCAAGCTGCTGTAGCTGTTGACACTTGCTGCATATGTGGCTGTTCAGGCCACATAAGCAACCAGGAGCTGAGGTGCCCTGCCATGCCTTTAGTTTCTAGACTATTAACTAGACGTACTTACCAGCTACCCACCAATCAGCTCCCTCCATGGCTGTGATGTCACTAAAGCTGTTTTGTAGATGTTGCTTTTGTTGTTGCTAATTTTGCGGAGGCTCTCTCCTCTAGTATAACTCCTCAGTCGCTGTGCTCAGTCTTCACCCAGGTCCACCGCCACTGCTGCTGCCAGTGAATTTCCAGGCTGCCTCTCGCTCCCTCACTTTAACTCCATGGTCGCTGTGCTCAATCTTCACCCAGGTCCACTGCCACCGCTGTTGCCGTGAGTCTCCCACAAACAGCAAAGTGATAATGATCAGATAATCTTTTTGTTATGCTCTTCTTGATTGAATTTTGCTTCAGTGATTTTATTTTTCCATTTGATTTCTGGATATCACTGGACCAGAGGATGGTTGAAGTGGTTTGTGAATGTTGGCCTCAACAGACCTCTCCAGCCTTAAGAAGCAACCCACAGTATTAAACGGGGAGTTTCTACACGTGCTTCCAGTCATGGAAAAGTCCACTCACCCTCCAGTTACAATGATAGTTGGAAACTAACTTCAGATACACAAAATGAACAATAGGTCCTAGCATTTTTCTTACTTAAATGCAGGGCAACCAAAAGCTAGCATTTATTTAAATTAAATTAAATAGGGAACATCGTTGAATTAATTTGAGTGGCTGGGAAATCCAGTTTACAACTCTGTTCACTTTCTATAGATATTTCCCAGATTTTAGGCTGTTTCAGGCTCTGTAGGCTTAAAAGCTACCCAGAAGCTTGACAGAGCAATTCACATATTAGAGAAAAGGCAACTTGGCTGCCATCTATCTGAAGAAAAGTAAAGATCTTGTCAGATCTTAAAATGTGTTGTGTGTGAGTGAGATTTTATCTGTAATTGCTCGTCAAAAAGTGAAGTGTATTAGAGTGTGAAGTGATAAGTAAATGGGTTTTAGACTTCGGCACCTCAAAATCTCTCAAGTAAGCAAAAGCTTATTAACAGACCGTCGTTCCCAAACTGCTCAGTAACAATTCATTACATTCAGCTTCTGTCTGATGGAAAGAATCTGACTGGTGAATGATAGTGAAAGACAAGTAGATGAAATGTTCAAAGTACTTTCCTTGTGAAATAATTTTTCTTCAAATTTTCTCCTTCCAGTCCAGTGAACATCAGGTTTTCTTTCCTGTAGTTGGAAGCACTGAACAGATAGCTACCACCATCTCCGCGGCCATCACACCAGTGATTGCCTAATAGAAGGCTTCAGTCAAATGAGGCCAGCTGGATATTATCATTTTTTTTTCAACTGTTCCTTGAGTTCAAATATTTTTCTATTGCACAGCACTCTAACAATATAACTGAGAACTAAGCAGGCATACCAGACTGGATTAGAGCAATGTTCAGATTTGAGGTTCAAGTCCATGACTTAATTGGTTGGAAGCTAAACCTCAACTATGTGAGTGTTGACTCACTGGCCGCACTCTTGTCTCTGAGTTAGAAGGTTGGGGGTTCAAGTTCCACTCTAGAGATTTTGACTGCAAAATCTAGGCTGATGCTACAGTGCAGTACTAAGGGACTACTGTACTGTGGGAGGTACTGTTTTACTGCTGTAATGTATGAACAATGGCAGCAATTTGTGCACAACATGGTCCCACAAACAACAATGAGATAATGACTAGATAATCTGACTTTGATGATGTTGTTTGAAGGATAAACATTGGCCAGGATACCCAGGAGAAAACCCCTGCTCTTCTTTAAATAATGCAACAGGACATGGATAGGCTAGCGGAATGGGCAGACAAGTGGCAGATGGAATTTAATAGGGAGAAGTGTGAGGTGATGCATTTTGGCAGAAGGGATAAGGAGAGGCAATATAGACTATATGGCACAGTTTTAAATGGTGTAAAGGGACAGAGGGACCTGGGAGTTCATGTGCATCGACCATTGAGAGAGTAGTTAGCAAAACATATGGGATCTTGGGCTTCATAAATTGAGGTATTGAGTACAAAATAGGGAAGTTGTGCTAAACCTTTTTAAAGCTCTGATTAGGCCACAACTAGAGTATTTGGCCAATTCTGGTCACCACACTTCAGGAAGGATATGAGGGTCTTTGAGAGGGTGCAGAGGAGATTTACCAGAATAGTTCCAGGGATGAGGGATTTTAGCTACAAGGTTAGGTTGGAAAAGCTGGGGTTGTTCTCCTTAGAGCAAAGGAGATTAAGGGGAGATTTAATAGAGGTGCGCGAGATTATGAATGGTTTAGATAAGGCAGACAAAGAAAACCTGTTCCCATTTGCTGATGGTACAAGGACTAGGGATCATGCATTTAAGATTTTGGTCAAGAGATGCAGGGGGGATGTGAAGAAGAGATTTTTTTATGCAGCGAATGGTAATGACAAGGTTGGTGGAAATGGAGACAATTAATGATTTCAAAAGGAAATTGGATGGGTACTTGAGGGCTATACACTTGCAGGGCTACAGAGATAGAGTGGGTGAACAGAACTGCTCTACACACAGCCAGCATGAACTCGATGGGCAGAATGGCCTCCTTCTGTGCCGTAATGACTCTAATGTCACGGATCTTTACATCCACTTGACAGGACAGACTGGGTCTCAATTTAAATCACATCCAAAAGATGGCACCTCCAATAGTGCAGCACTCCCTTAGTACTGCACTGGAGTGTTTTACAATCAATTAAGTACTTCATAACAGTCACTTCATAAAACTACTTAATCAATGCTAAAGCATTTTGGAAAGTTCTGAGGCTGTGGAAGGTGTTATATTAATGCAAGCTCTTTCTTTCCTTCTTTATACAGGCCAAGATTTGTGTTAAGAACATAAGATATAGGAGCAGGAGTAGGCCATTCAGCCCCTCAAGCCTGCCCCGACATTCAATAAGATTATGGCTGATCTGTCCCAGGCCTCAACTCCTCTTTTGGGCCTGCTCCGCTACCTCCTCCTTAAATATATTTAGTGACCTAGCCTCCACAACTCTCTGAGGTAGAGAATTCCAGAGATTCACCACTCTCTGACAGAAAAAATTCCTTTGCATCTCAGTTTTAAATGTGTGCCTCCTTAAACCAAACATTTATCACATAAATAGATTCAGTTAGTTGATGTTCTAAACTAAAGGTAATTATTTCTAGCTACTGTTAATTTCAGTTATGAATTTAATTCTCATGTTTATTTTGTGAGTGAAAGGGATCAGAATATATACAAGCAAATAAAAGTAGCACCTAAAATTTGCCTGTATGGTTTTATACAATCTCTACAGATGAGGATTCCTCAAGAATTACCAACAATGTGCGGTTTTACAATGTATAAAGATGAGTGAAGATTTGCCCTGAATCATAGAATGGCTACAGCACAGAAGGAGGCCATTCAGCCCATTATGTTAGTGCTGGTTCTCTGCAAGAGCAAATCAACTAGTCCCACTCTCCAGCCCCTTCCCCATAGCCCTGCAAATTTCTTCTCTTTAGGTGCTTATCCAATTCCCTTTTGAAAGCCATAATTGAATCTGCCTCCATCACACTCTCTGGCAGTGCATTCCAGATCCTAACCACTTGCTGCATAAAAAGGTTTTCCTCATGTCACCGTTGGTTCTTTTGTCATTCCCCTTACATAGGTGTCCTCTGGTTCTTGACCCTTCAGTCAATGGGAACAGTTTCTCTCTACTCTGTCTAGACACTTCATGATTTTGAATACCTCTATCAAATTTCCTCTCAACCTTCTCTTCTCTAAGGAGAATAGCCCCAGCTTCTCCAATCTATTCATGTAACTGAAGTGCCTCATCCTTGGAACTATTCTCATAAATTTTTTCTGTACCCTCTCTAAAGCCATCACCTCCTTCCTAAAGTGTGGTGCCAAGAATTAGACACAATACTCCAGTTGAGGCTGAACCAGTGTTTTATAAGGTTCATCATAACTTCCATGCTTTTGTACTCTATGGCTGGGATTTTATCCAGGTGATGGGGGTCTCAACCAGCGGCAAAAGCGCCATCGCGAGCTGCGTGTAGTCCTTTCTGTGGGAGACCTGTCGAATCAAGTGCCAATTAGGCAACTAAGAGGACAGTGGCAGGCCTTCTACGGGATCAAGGACCCCAGCAATGGTAGCCCTGCCCTCTGAGAGCTGCCAGCCAATTAGAGGCTGGCAGCTCATTAACTGAGCAGCACCACTGCTCTCAACAGGGCCGCCCTTCCCGATGCCAGGTCCCTCATCAGGCACTAAGTGCCTTTTAATGAGGGACGTTCCCCCCCAACACCACCCCCACTGGAGCCGGCAAGCAACCCGCACGGTTTTTTTTGCTGTGCTTCCTGTGCAGCATCAGGCCCGGCTGCCGCTGGGTTAATTGCGGTGATGTGGGATGAGGCCTTTAGTTGGGCATTAATTCCCCATTTAAGGGCCTCAATTGGTGGCAGGGCAGGAAGGCCATTCACAGGCCTTCCTGAAGTGATTTATGACTTTAACCCCTTATAGGGACCAAACCAAATCAGGAGTACATCCTTATGAATCTCCTTTAATTAAGTTCAAACCAGACAAATTCCTATAGATACTTACCTGGGTCCAAAGAATTAAACTAGTTTTCCTCAAAGAAAGAAAACTAACAGAGAATATTACCATCTTTTGGATAGCCTATTTTTAAAAATAATTATGGCTAAGTCATAAATATCCCAAATATTATAAGGGTCTGGGAAACACTCTTCAATACGTATCTCTCCACATAAAGAATCACAGAGAGGGAGTTCTTGTAGTTAAATACAGAATACTACATGAGACAATCCAATAACTTTTATATATTTATTAAAGAATTTAACATGCAGTACACTTTTAGGTGGATAACTATATCACAATATCAAATATTACTAAGAGATGTAACACAGAATCTTATTGCTAACATAGAATCCAAAAATTTAACCTTGCTAATGTTACAGCAAAATATCTTAGAATATTCATCAATAAATCAAAGTAAACCTATACCTTAAATTCCTCGAGTAAGCCAGAGGGTGAGAAGTATTGATGAGGAATTCAACACTTTTAATTTTTGCTTCAGAAACTCTCATGTTTATACTGTTTCTAAGGTATCGTCTGACCTTATAGCATATAGGTGTTACCTTTCTGTGTGTGTTTTTCTAGCTTTTAAAATCCATATTTGGATGTATCATTAACTAACATCTCCACTTATTGCTTTGCTGGAATTCCCCTGCTCTTGGATTTGTGAGAATTTATGTCAAAATGTTTATGGTTGTTTTTACTTGACCTCTTGTTCCTGTAAGTACTATTCCATTTATTGTTTTATTATCTATAATTGTATTTTTATTGTACCTTGTAACAACCTTTTGAGTCGATCTGTCTACATCACCAACCAACACTATCAATTAAGTTTATTGCTACCTCTTACTGATGTCACACAGCATATTTCAATGTGTGTTTATCCTCCAAGTCCCTGGCAACAGAAACGCTGAAATGGATTTCCCAACTTAAAAGGTGTTTCTGATTCACATTCTATTGTAACAGGGACCTTGAAAGACCTGGAAATTTCTAACGCTGCCTTCTTAAAGGGGAATTTCAGTGAGTCTTGAAAACTGACAATATATTCAATTTCTAATTCTAAAAGGTATAATATATTAACTATATCTAAATTCTACCTAATTAAGCTCCTATTATACCTATATTCCATCACACCCCCTCTTGACCAGCATAAAGGTGAACAACGAAAATAGGTTGTTTTAATTAAGTAAGGTCTAAAACGTAAACATTCAATAAAGTGTCATTACCCATTATATAAAACATTGCAATAATACAAAAGACTACATCAACAACAATCATAGTCTGCAGTTTTCATGGATCATCTAAATTTTCGAAAAATGAATTATTTAATTTTATCACAAAATTCTGAAGAAAACTATGCAAATTGTCGGTGATCTGAAGTCGCCAAATGTCTTAAGAGATGATTGTATCTTGACATGTTGAACATCAATGATCAACCAATGAAACCATGTGATGAGGTAGAGAAGTAAGGTTCCATAGCTGCTGCTTGATCTTGAACCGATAAAGTCCGATCGAGATAAACTAAAATGTGCTTTAGTCGATTTTTAGTCGCCTTCCAGCCAACGTCCTCATACCAGGAATAAAATGAATAGAGCTGAACATCAGGGAATTATGATGTGTCCTGGATAGAAGTGTTATACAGAACTTGATTATCTTTATAACAGGCATACAGTACATCAGAAGCTAACTTTTCGCCATATTTTCCGGAGTACCATTGTACTCTTCCAATGTTAGAATGAATAAGAACATCACTTGCATTACCTCCCCTCCAAACTCACTCAATAAAATGCTTTATTTCTGGTTGTCTGCAAGACATCGCATAGTGTGAGCTGTTCAAGCAGTAAGACATCTCTGGCATGTCACATGCACTGCCTGCAACTGGAAGACCTGTAACAAAGAATCTACCAATACCTTAATCCTTGGTTTACACAAGAGCAAATCCCATCACTGAGAGTCCTCAATGCTTCATTCCTGTCCCACAGTGTTTCCTTCTTTTGTTGTTGTGACTTGACTATCACTCGTTGCGTGGGTGTGGGTCCCTGAGAAACCAACCTTTAAGGTGCTGCAAGGTCCTGCGTGGGGGAGGAACAATTATTAACGCAGTTGGTTGCTGTTTGATTAGCATCGTTTCCGATGCCACCATCCAGGCTGGGTCCTAAAAGATAGTGTACGACTGCACCTTGTACTGTTCCTTCATTCCTGTATCCTTCAGGACACCTCAAATAAAAACAAGAAATGCTGGAACCACTCAGCAGGTCTGGCAGCATCTGTGGAAAGAGAAGCAGAGTTAACGTTTCGGGTCAGTGTCCCTTCTTTGGAACTGGAAGCTCGGAACGGAACTTCAAGACACCTCTTCAGGTTGTCGACAGAGACAATTTTAAGAGATTGCTTGCCATTCGGCAGGTTCGCAAATATTTTGACAGTTCTTTCATTAATAACAGAATGTATTTGAGCAGGTTTCTTGCACTTCAGTCTCAAACCAGGTTTCTGTTCAAACAGTTCTCTTGTTCTCTTGAACCCACTCCCTGGTTACAGGTTGCCAACCTTTGTTAGTTACCTGTTTTTGTCTGTTCTTCTCTCTAATCCTCTGATCAATTTCATGAATTTGATTTGCTATTTCTTGTTTCAAATCTAATTGTTGCTGTCGGGTCAAGGAGTCAGAAAGCATAGAGGCAACAAAGGAACAGCGAGTAAGTGGTGTATGCATTTCAACACCATACATTAAATAATACGGTGTTCTAGGGAACACTGTCCTTGATGCACACATGGGCACATTATTTAGCAATAACTGTACCTCCAAAATGATGGTGGCCCACTTATTCCGTCTGATTCTGAACAGTTTGGTAAATAGCTTTTTTACTTCCTGATTTTTACATTCCACCAGTCCCGCTGATTGCAGATGATGTGGTGTGCTGTGCTCCAACCCAATCCCCCTTTGCACACAACAGTCTTTGAAAACCTTGGAAATGAAGGCTCCGCGTTGATCAGGGCATAGGATTTTGGGTGCACCAGCTACAGTAATAATGTCAGCAATAGCATTGACATATGTGGTTTCTGAAACAGTTTTTGTGAGGACCAGCCAGAAAAAAGAAGTGCAGCCATCAACACAAATGAGAACATGTTTATACCCCATTAACGGGGGTAGCTGTCCAATGAAATCAACAAAAAATTCCTCCATTGATTTATTAGGCTTCACAGGAACCAACAGTGGTGGTTTAATAAGTGATTTGTTGATCAAATTACATGGCTCACAATTTGACACATATATTTTACAGGCTTTAAGCATGCCTGGCCACCAATAGAAAGGAGTCAATTTTCAGAATGTTGTTCGGGCACCACTATGTCCCTGACCTATACTCTCGTGAGCTTCTTTTACAAGCTGTTCTCGTTTGTGAGTCGAGGGACTTCTCAGGCCCCCTTTGGCAACTTAACCAGTACAGTACCAGTTGGGGCCTCTGAATAGAAGTACTTTGATGGATATTCTTTTAGATTCTCTTTCGTCAGGTCTAACAGCTGAATCAGTTCCTCATCCTGATTAGCTGCCCGTTATGCCCTAGTGATTACATTAACTATGGCAGGCCCCTCTCGAGGGGGCATCATGCAGACTGAATATTTTGCCTGTCCATCTGCAAGTCTGTTGCCCTTTGAATGTACTGAAGCAGTGGTATGCCCGGGTACATGAATTACCTGACAATTATGTTTCTCCTTTCGCAAATGGAGAATATCTTCCCACAATGATTTCTGTTTTCTGGGTTTACCTTTATGATTGGTAAAGCCTGTTTGCTCCCAGAACACAAGGTCTTGGTTGTAAGCCCGTTTACAATAATCACTATCTGTACAAATTAATGCGCGCTTAATAGAGTCTGCCATTTCTAAAGCATACCGTAATGCTGCAGCTTCAGCATACTTAAAATGTGTCAGGACCTAATCTCAACTAGATTTAAAGTGAACTTTAAAGGAAATTTCCAAACCTCAAAAATAGAATGAGGAAGTTCTGATTTAAGATCCACAAACAGTGATCAAGAATTTGCCGTCTCTATATTCTTAAATCTGGGTCTTAATACCACTGACAGTAAACACTCCTTCCGTACTTATAAATATAAAATAAACATTAAACGCTAATATATAAGTACAGGATTCCATGAACAACAAGCCCCGTTTTGGGCACCAAGTAAAGTGATTTATGACTTTAACTCCTTATCGGGACTAAAACAAATCAGGAGTACATCCCTATGAATCTCCTTTAATTAAGTTCAAACTAGACAAATTCCTATAGACACTTATTTGGATCCAAAGAATTGAACTAGTTTTCCCTCAAAGAAGGAAAACTAACAGAGAATAGTACCATTTTTGGATAGCCTATTTTAAAAAATAATTATGGTTAAGTCACAAATATCCCAGATATTATAAGGGTCTGGGAAACTCTCTTCAATACGTATCTCTCCACATAAAGAGTCACAGAGAGGGGGTTCTTGTAGTTGGATGCAGAATACCACATGAGATTTTTTTTTATTCATTCATGGGATGTGGGCGTCGCTGGCCAGGCCAGCATTTATTGCCCATCCCTAATTGCCCTTGAGAAGGTGATGGTGAGCTGCCTTCTTGAACCGTGCAGTCCATGTGGGGTAGGTACACCCAAAGTGCTGTTAGGAAGGGAGTTCCAGGATTTTGACCCAGCGACAGTGAAGGAACGGCGAAATAGTTCCAAGTCAGGATGGTGTGTGACCTGGAGGGGAACTTGCAGGTGATGGTGTTCCCATGCATTTGCTGCCCTTGTCCTTCTAGTTGGTATAACTCGCGGGTTTGGAAGGTGCTGTTGACGGAGCCTTGGTGCATTGTTGCAGTGCATCTTGTAGATGGTATGCACTGCTGCCACTGTGTGTCGGTGGTGAAGGGAGTGAATGTTTGTAGATGGGGTGCCAATCAAGTGGGCTGCTTTGTCCTGGATGGTGTCGAGCATCTTGAGTGTTGTTGGAGCTGCACCCATCCGGGCAAGTGGAGAGTATTCCATCACACTTCTGATTTGTGCCTTGCAGATGGTGGACAGACTGTGGGGAGTCAGGAGGTGAGTTACTTGCCTCAGGATTCCAAGCCTCTGACCTGCTCTTGTAGCCACGGTATTTATATGGCTACTCCAGTTCAGTTTCTGGTCAATGGTAACCCCTAGGATGTTGATAGTGGGGGATTCAGCGATGGTAATGCTGTTGAGTGTCAAGGGGAGATGGTTAGATTCTCTCTTGTTGGAGATGGTCATTGCCTGGCACTTGTGTGGCACGAATGTTACTTGCCACTTATCAGCCCAAGCCTGGATATTGTCCAGGTCTTGCTACATTTCTACATGGACTGCTTCAATATCTGAGGAGTCACGAATGGTGCTGAACATTGTGCAATCATCAGCGAACATCCCCACTTCTGACCTTATGATTGAAGGAAGGTCATTGATGAAGCAGCTGAAGATGGTTGGGCCAAGGACACTACCCTGAGGAATTCCTGCAGTGATGTCCTGGAGCTCAGATGATTGACCTCCAACAACCACAACCATCTTCCTTTGCACTAGGTATGACTCCAGCCAGCAGAGGGTTTTCCCCCTGATTCCCATTGACCTCAGTTTTGCTAGGGCTCCTTGATGCCATACTCAGTCAAATGTTGCTTTGATGTCAAGGGCAGTCACTCTCACCTCACCTCTTGAGTTCAGCCCTTTTGTCCATGTTTGAACCAAGCTGTAATGAGGTCAGGTGCTGAGTGGCCCTGGCGGAACCCAAACTGAGCGTCACTGAGCAGGTTATTGCTAAGCAAGTGCTGCTTGATGGCACTGTTGATGACACCTTCCATCACTTTACTGATGATAGAGAGTAGGCTGATGGGGCGGTAATTGACCGAGTTGGATTTGTCCTGCTTTTTGTGTACAGGACATACCTGGGCAATTTTCCACATTGTAGGGTAGATGCCAGTGTTGTAGCTGTACTGGAACAGCTTGGCTAGGGGCGCGGCAAGTTCTGGAGCACAAGTCTTCAGTACTATTGCCGGAATATTGTCAGGGCCCATAGCTTTTGCAGTATCCAGTGCCTTCAGTCGTTTCTTGATATCACTCGGAGTGAATCGAATTGGCATCTGTGATGCTGGGGACTTCAGGAGGAGGCCGAGATGGATCATCAACTTGGCATTTCTGGCTGAAGATTGTTGCAAATGCTTCAGCCTTATCTTTCGCACTGATGTGCTGGGCTCCCCCATCATTGAGGATGGGGATATTTGTGGAGCCATCTCCTCCAGTTAGTTGTTTAATTGTCCACCACCATTCACGGCTGGATGTGGCAGGACTGCAGAGCTTAGATCTGATCCGTTGGTTATGGGATCGCTTAGCTCTGCCTATCGCATGCTGCTTACGCAATTTGGCATGCAGATAGTCCTGTGTTGTAGCTTCACCAGGTTGACGCCTCATTTTGAGGTATGCCTGGTGCTGCTCCTGGCATGCCCTCCTCCACTCTTCATTGAACCAGGGTTGGTCTCCTGGCTTGATGGTAATGGTAGAGTGGGGGATTTGCCGGGCCATGAGATTACAGATTGTGGTTGAGTACAATTCTGCTGCTGCTGATGGCCCACAGCGCCTCATGGATACCCAGTTTTGCATTTCTAGATCTGTTCGAAATCTATCCCATTTAGCACGGTGATAGTGCCACACAACACGATGGACGGTATCCTCAATGTGAAGGCGGGACTTCGACTCCACAAGGACTGTGCGGTGGTCACTCCTCCCAATACAGTCATGGACAGAAGCATCTGCAGCAGGCAGATTGGTGAGGACGAGGTCAAGTATGTTTTTCCCTTGTGTTGGTTCCCCCACCACCTGCCGCAGACCCAGTCTAGCAGTTATGTCCTATAGGACTCGTCCAGCTCGGTCAGTAGTGGTGCTACCGAGCCACTCTTGGTGATGGACATTGAAGTCCCCCACCTAGAGTACATTTTGTGCCCTTGCCACCTTCAGTGCTTCCTCCAAGTGGTGTTCAACATGGTGGAGTACTGCGTCATCTCAGTGGGACAGGACATACCCGGGGATGGTGATGACAATGTCTGGGACATTGTCTGTCAGGTATGATTCCGTGAGTATGACTATGTCGGGCTTTTGCTTGACTAGTCTGTGGGACAGCTCTCCCAACTTTGGCACAAGCCCCCAGATGTTAGTAAGGAGGACTTTGCAGGGTCGACAGGGCTAGGTTTGCCGTTGTCATTTCCGGTGCCTAGGTCAATGCCGGGTGGTCCGTCTGATTTCATTTCTTTTTATTGACTTTGTAGCAGTTAGATACAACTGAGTGGCTTGCTTGGCCATTTCAGAGGGCATGTAAGAGTCATTGCTGTGGGTCTGGAGTCACATGTAGGTCAGACCAGGTAAGGACAGCAGAATTCCTTCCCTAAAGGACATTAGTGAACCAGCTGGGTTTTTATAACAATCGACAATGGTTTCATGGCCATCATTCAACTAGCTTTTTAATTCCAGATTTATTAATTGAATTCAAATTGCACCTTCTGCTGTGGTGGGATTTGTACCTATGTCCCCAGAGCAATACTCTGGGTCTCTGGGTTACTAGTCCAGTGACAATACCACTACGCCATCACCTTCCATATTTATTAAAGAATTTAATATGAAATACATTTTTAAGTGGATAACTATATCGCAATATCAAATATTACTAAGAGATGTAACACAGAATCTTATTGCTAACATAGAATCCAAAAGTTTAACCTTGCTCATGTTACAGCAAAATATTTTAGAATATCCATTAATAATTCAAAGTAAACTTATACCTTAAATTCCCCGAGTAAACCATAGGGTGAGAAGTATTGATGAGAATTCAATACTTCTAATTTTTGCTTCAGAAGCTCTCATGTTTATACTGTTTCTAAGGTATCATCTGACCTTTTAGTATATAGGTGCTACCTTTCTGTGTGTGTTGTTCTTGCTTTTAAAATCCATATTTGGTAGTATCATTAACTAACATCTCCACTTATTGCTTTGCTGGAATTCCCCTGCTCTTGGAGTTGTGAGAATTTATCTGATCAAAATGTTTATAATTGTGTTTACTTGATTTCTTGTTCCTGTAAGTACTACTCCATTTGCTGTTTTATTATCTATAATTGTGTTTTTATGGTACATTATAACAACCTTTTGAGTCAATCTGTCTACATCATCAAGCAACACTATCAATTAGGTTTATTGCTACCACTTACTGATGTCACAGAGGGTATTTCAATGTGTGTTTATCCTCCAACTGCCTGGCAACATAAACGCTGAAATGGATTTCCCAACTTAAAAGGTGTTTCTGGTTCATATTCTATTGTAACAGGGACCTTGAAAGACTTTGAAATTTCTAACGCTACCTTCTTAAAGAGGAATTTCAGTGAGTTTTGAAAACTGACCATTTATTCAATTTCTAATTCTAAAAGGTATAATATATTAACTATATCTAAATTCGACCTAATTAAGCCCCTATAATAACTATATTCCATCACATTCCCACCCTGGACTTAATTTCGGCGGGTCCTCCTTTGCCACCATCCCACTTAATTATATGCTCTCCCCACCTCCAAGCCCTTGGAGGAGAGCACAAAAATTTTCCCGATGCCCCTATTTTTAAAACCTGGGATCTTACACGCTTTTTAGCCGCTTTCTCAACTAGCCCTGCCACTTTCAGCAGTTTGTGCACAGGTCTATCTGTTCCTGAACCCCCTTTAGAATTGCACCCTTTATTTTATATTGCCTCTCCTCGTTCATTCTGCCAAAATGTATCACTTCACACTTCTCTGCATCAAACTTCACCTCCCACATGTCTGCTCAATCAACCAGCCTGTCTATGATCTTTTGAAGTCTATCACTATCCTCCTCACAGTTCACAAAACTTCTAAGTTTTGTAACAACTACACATTTTGAAATTCTGCCCAGTACACCAAAATCTCAGTCATTAATATATATCAAGAAAAGCAGTGGTTCTAGTACTGATCACTGGGGAACACCACTGTGTACCTTCCTCCACTCTGAAAGACAACCATTCATCACTACTCTCTGTTTCCTGTCACTCAGCCAACTATGTATCCATGCTGCCACTGTCACTTTTATTCCATGCTCTTCAACTTTGCTGGCAAGCTTATTATGCGGCACTTTAACGAACGGATTTTGCAAGTCCATGTACCACATCAACCGCATTACCCTCATCAACCCTTTCTGTTACCTTATCAAAGAGCTCAATTAAGTTAGTTAAATGCAATTTGCCTTTAACAAATCCATGCTGGTTTTCCATTAATTAATCTACATTTGTCCAAGTGACTGTTAATTTTGTCCTGGATTATTGTTTCTAAAAGCTTTCCAATCACCAAGATTAAAGTGACTGGCCCTGTAATTGCTGGGTTTATCCTTAGAACTTTTTTGACCAATGGTGTAACATTTCCAGTTCTCCACTCCTCTGGCACCACCCCTGTATCTAAGGAGGACTGGAAGATTTTGTGCCTCTGCAATTTCCACCCTTACTTCCCTCAGTATCCTGGGATGCATCCCTTCCAGTCCTGGTGACTTATCAACTTTAAGTACAACCAGCCTTTCTAATTTCTCCTCTTTATCAATTTTTAGCCCATCCAGTGTCTCAACTACCTCCTATTTCACTATAACTTTGGAAGCATCTTCTTCCTTGGTAAAGACAACTGCAAAGTACTCATTCAGTGCCTTAGCCATGCCCTCTGCCTCCATGTGCAGATCCCCTTTTTGGTCCCAATTCAGCCCCATCCCTCCTCTTACTAGCCTTTTAATATTACATGCCTATAGAAGACTTTTGGATTCCCTTTTATGTTTGCTGCAAGTCTCTTCTTATACTGTCTCTTTGCCTCTCTTCTTTTTCACTTCCCCTCTAAACCTTCTATATTCAGCCTGGTTCATACTTGTATTATCAGCCTGACATCTGTCATATGTACCCTTTTTCTGTTTCATCTTACTCTCTATCTGTTTCATCATCCAGAGAACTCTGGCTTTGCTTGCCCTATCTTTCCCCCTTGTGGGAGTGTCCCTTCACTGCATCTCCTCTTTAATGGCAGCCCATTGCTTGATTACAGTTTTGGCCTGCCAATATTTTATTTCAATTTACCTGGGCCAGATCTGTTCTCACTCCACTGAAATTTGCCCTCCTCCATTTCATAGTATCATAGAATGTTTACAACACAGAAGGAGGCCATTCAGCCTGTCGTGTCTGTGCTGGCTGTCTGCAAGAGCAACCGACCTAGTCCCATTGCCCTGCCTTTCCCGAAGACCTGCAAATTACCCAGTTCTCTTTTGAAGGCCTCAATTGATTCACCACACTCTCAGATGGTGCATTCCAGATCCTAACCACTCGCTGCATAAAGAAGTTTTTCCTCATGTTGCTGTTGCTTGCTTTGCCAATCACCTTAAATTGGTGTCCTCTGGTTCTGGATCTTTTGGCCAATGGGAACAGTTTCTCTCTATCTACTATGTCCAGACCCCCCATGATTTTGAACACCTCTATCAAATCTCCTCTTAATCTTCTCTTCTCCAAGGAGAACAGACCCAGATTCTCCAACCTATCCACGTAACTGAAGTTCCTTATCCCTGGAACCATTCATGTGAATCATTTCTACGCCCTGTCTAATGACTTAACATCCTTCTGAAAGCGTGGTGCTCAGAACTGGGCGCAATACTCCAGTTGAGGCCAAACCAGTGTTTTATACAGGTTTGCAATTACTCATTTGTTTTTGTACTCTATGGCTCTATTTATAAAGCCCAGGGCTCCATATGCTTTAATAGCCACTTTCTCAACCTTCCCTGCAACCTTCAATGATCTGTGCACATATACCCCATGGTCTCTCTGCTCCTGCACCCCCTTTAGAATTGTACCGTTTAATTTATCTTGCCTCTCCTTGTTCTTCCTTACAAAATGAATGACTTCACACTTTTCTACATTAAATTTCATCTGCCACTTGTCAGCCCATTCCAATGGCCTGTTTATCTCCTCTTGAAGTTTATCACTATGTTCTGCACAGTTCACAAAATTTCCAAGTTTTGTGTGATCCACAAAATTTGAAATTGTCCCTGTTTACCCAAGTCTAGGTCATTAATATATATCAAGAAAAGCAGGGGCCCCAACACCGACTCCCGGGGAACCCCACTGTATACATTCCTCCAGTCCGAAAAATAACCTTTTACCACTACTCTGTTTCCTGTCACTCAGCCAATTTTGTATCCATGCTGCTACTGTCCCATTTATTCCATGGGTTCTAACTTTGCTGACAAGCCTGTTATGTGACATTTTTATCAAATGCATTTTGGAAGTCCATATACACCACATCAACCTTATTACCCTCATCAACTTTCTCTGATACCTCATCAAAAAATTCAAGCATGTTAGCTAAACACAATTTTCCCGTAACAAATCCCTGCTGGCTTTCTTTAATTAAACCATATTTGTCCAAGTGACTATTAATTTTTTCCCGAATTAACCATGTTGGGGGGCCCAGATTATTCTTCCGGGAGAGGCCCGCCATGACTCCCGACACCGGATATGTCCTGCCCCATTTCACCAGTGGCTGGGGGACCTCAGTGTGGCACCCCCGACCCCCCTCCCCCCCGCTGCTTGGTAGTGGCACGCCAATTACCATATGTAAAGTGCTACTTACATTGCCTGATTATGCATCCCGCTGCTTCTCGCTCCACAGTTCCACATTTTTCATTGAACGGGTGGCTGTCACATGCCATCCCATTCACGAATGAGAAAAGCCGACTGGACATCAGAAGTAGGAGTACTCGCTCACTGTGCAGGTAAGTATGGATATAACGATGCCTCAACTCTGCATACTGGAAGGGAGGTGATGGGGGGGATGGGATTAGCGGGGTCTCAACTCTGCATACTGGAAGGGAGGTGATGGGGGGGATGGGATTAGCGGGGTCTCAACTCTGCATACTGGAAGGGAGGTGATGGGGGGGGATGGGATTAGCGGGGTCTCAACTCTGCATACTGGAAGTGAGGTGGGAGGGGGGAATGTTATTACAGGGGGCACAAGGTCTGCATATTGGAAGAGAGGTGGGAGGGGGGAATGTTATTACAGGAGGCACAAGGTCTGCATATTGGAAGGGAGGTGGGGGGGGATTGTATAACAGGTGTGTAGGGAGCCACTGCGTTTCCACCCTCCGTAAAGGTTGTCAGCTCTGTGCTATTGATTGCTTCTCTCAGTGAAGGTGCAAAGACACTCGAGTCACACTGTCTGTGGGGTGAGTACCAGAAATGGTAGGCATGTAAAGCTTCTATGTCTGGTGGGCCAATCGATGCAGTTTGTACAATCTTTATGTGGTCATGCATTGCCCTCTTAGTGGGAGCTAAGACGGGCAATGTCATGCCATGCCACAAAGCTGATGCATTGAAAGCACCTAATGTACCTGTCAACATCAATCTCTGCCCTGTTAGGTACCTTCAAAGAAGTGAAGGAACTGAGTTTAATTGCAACTTTGAGATGGAGATGTTTCACCCAATATGCATTTTCCTGCTTCTCATGAGGATCCATATGTGCCGCAGGCAAAACCAACACGTAGTTACAGCCCACGTAGAAGCTCCCGGTTGTGAGCAGCAGCCCCCAAGGAGAGCTCACCGCTACAGATCACCATGCATCAACAGGTCCCGCATGACATATGTTACGACCAAGTGAGAAAGGTGTTGAGGGGTCTGTTACTATCTTCACCAAGACTTATTGTAACAGGGTTTAATTTTAAACACAGTGTTTTGAGCTCCCCCTTTGTGAATTCTTGTTCACAGCTTTCCAATTATAAGGCAAAGAAATGAGCACAAACAGGGCTTTCTTTGGTTGAAAGAAGAAAAGTGAAATTTATTAAACTTACTTAAACACGAACACGGTTCACGTCTATGGATATATGATGCACCCACGCTGGCATGCATACGTGATATACACATGCAGATAGGGACAGGAAAGAGAAGAAGAAAAGATAAAGTGGAACAGATTGAGGCAATATCTTGTTACTGTGCTAAGAGCTCGCTGTAGTCTTTGAATGAAGATATGGTCTTGTGTTTCGTTGGGGCCCAGTATTCTGCTTAAACCTGGTTCACATAGGAAACTTTTTTCTCTTTGAGGTTCACGTGTCTTCACAAGAGTCCGTTCCTTGAGAGATGAGCAGGCAGACAGGAGAGGAGGTAATTCTTGCTTCAGTTCCAGGAGCACACAGCGTTCTGAGTTCAAATTCAGTTTTTCCAGTTTAAAACTCTGCTAGTTGGCCAGCAGGTGATCACGTGACCCACTGGTTTGACCAGGTCTCTTCTGTGTATTGGGGTGGGGACTGGTTCCTTTGTTTCAATACTGTCTGGTACTAAGCAAATGTCCTTCCAGCCATGGGCTTGCAATTTTAAGTTTTAATGTTCATGTGGCGAAATCATGTGTGCCTCAGTCTTGGCAGGTAGGGGTCTGCCTGAAACATGTCACTAATGTCCTTGAGGGAAGGAAATCTGCTGTCCTTACCTCGTCTGGCCTACATGTGACACCAGACCCACAGCAATGTGGTTGACTCTTACTTGTCTCTGAAATGGCTTAGCAAGCCACTCAGTTGTATCTAACCGCGACAAAGTCAATAAAAAGGAATGAAACCGGATGGACCACCCGGCATCAACCTAGGTACTGGAAACGACAACGGCAAACCTAGCCCTGTCGACCCTGCAAAGTCCTCCTTACTAACATCTGGGGGCTTGTGCCAAAGTTGGGAGAGCTGTCCCACAGACTAGTCAAGCAACAGCCTGACATAGTCATACTCACGGAATCATACCTGACAGACAATGTCCCAGACACTGAAATCACTATCCCTGGGTATGTCCTGTCCCAACAGCAGGACAGACTCACCAGAGGTGGCGGCACAGTGGTATACAGTAAGGAGGGAGTTGCTCTGGGAGTCCTCAACATCGACTCTGGACCCCATGAAGTCTCATGGCATCAGATCAAACATGGACAAGGAAATCTCCTGCTGATTACCACCTATCGCCCTCTCTCAGCTGATGAGTCAGGACTCCTCCATGTTGAACACCACTTGGAGGAAGCACTGAGGATGGCGAGGGCACAGAATGTACTCTGGGTGGGGGACTTCAATGTCCATCGCCAAGAGTGGCTCGGTAGCACCACTACTGACTGAGCTGGCCGAGTCTTAAAGAACATAGCTGCTAGACTGGGTATGTGGCAGGTGGTGAGGGAACCAACACGAGGGAAAAACATACTTGACCTCATCCTCACCAATCTGCCTGCCACAGATGCATCTGTCCATGACAGCATTGGTAGGAGTGACCACCGCACAGTCCTTCTGCAGATGAAGTCCCGCCTTCACATTGAGGATACCCTCCATCGTGTTGTGTGGCACTACCACCGTGCTAAATGGGACAGATTTCGAACAGATCTAGCAATGCAAAACTGGGCATCCATGAGGTGCTGTGGGCCATCAGCAGCAGCAGAATTGTACTCAACCACAATCTGTAACCTCATGTCCTGGCATATCCTCCACTCTACCATTACCATCAAGCCAGGAGACCAACCCTGGTTCAATGAAGAGTGCAGAAGGGCATGCCATGAGCAGCACCAGGCATACCTCAAAATGAGGTGTCAACCTGGTGAAGCTACAACACAGGACTATCTGCGTGCCAAACTGCGTAAGCAGCATGCGATAGACAGAGCTAAGCGATCCCATATCCAACGGATCAGATCTGAGCTTTGCAGTCCTGCCACATCCAGCCGTGAATGGTGGTGGACAATTAAACAACTAACTGGAGGAGATGGCTCCACAAATAGCCCCATCCTCAATGATGGGGGAGCCCAGCACATCAGTGCAAAAGATAAGGCTGAAGCATTTGCAACAATCTTCAGCCAGAAGTTCCGTGTTGCTGATCCATCTCAGCCTCCTCCTGAAGTCCCCAGCATCACAGATGCCAGACTTCAGCCATTTCGATTCACTCCGCATGAAAGCAAGAAACGACTGAAGGCACTGGATACTGCAAAGGGTATGGGCCCTGACAATATTCCGGCAATAGTAATGAAGACCTGTGCTCCAGAACTTGCCGCACCCCGAGCGAAGCTGTTCCAGTACAACTGGCATCTACCCTGCAATGTGGAAAATTGCCCAGGTATGTCCTGTACACAAAAAGCAGGACGTCCAACCTGGCCAATTACCGTCCCCATCAGCCTACTCTCAATCATCAGTAAAGTGATGGAAGGTGTCATCAACAGTGCCATCAAGCGGCACTTGCTTAGCAATAATCTGCTCAGTGACGCTCAGTTTGGTTTCCGCCAGGGCCACTCAGATCCTGACCTCATTACAACCTTGGTTCAAACGTGGACAAAAGACTGATCTCAAGAGGTGAAGTGAGAGTGACTGCCCTTGACATCAAGGCAGCATTTGACCGAGTATGGCATCAAGGAGCCCTAGCAAAACTGAGGTCAATGGGAATCATGGGGAAAACACTCTGCTGACTGGAGTCATACCAAGTGCAAAGGAAGATGGTTGTGGTTGTTGGAGGTCAATCATCTGAGCTCCAGGACATCACTGCAGGAGTTCCTCAGGTGTCCGAGGCCCAACCATCTTCAGCTGCTTCATCAATGACCTTCCTTCAATCATAAGGGATGAAGTGGGGATGTTCGCTGATGATTGTACAATGTTCAGCACCATTCGTGACTCCTCAGATATTGAAGCAGTCCGTCTAGATATGCAGCAAGACTTGGACAATATCCAGGCTTGGACTGATAAGTGGCAAGTAACATTCGCACCACACAAGTGCCAGGCAATGACCATCTCCAACAAGAGAGAATCTAACCATCTCCCCTTGACATTCAATGGCATTACCATCGCGGAATCCCCCACTACCAACATCCTAGGGGCTACCATTGACCAGAAACTGAACTGCAGTAGCCATATAAATACTGTGGCTACAAGAGCAGGTCACTGGGTTGGAATCCTGAGGCGAGTAACTCACCTCCTGACTCCTCAAAGCCTGTCCACCATCTACAAGGCACAAGTCTGGAGTGTGATGGAATACTCTCCACTTGCCTGGATGGGTGCAGCTCCAACAACACTCAAGAAGCTCAACACCATCCAGGACAAAGCAGCCCGCTTGATTGGCACCCCATCTGCAAACATTCACTCCCTCCACCACCGACACACAGTGGCAGCAGTGTGTACCATCTACAAGATGCACTGCAGCAATGCACAAAGGCTCCTTAGGCAGCACCTTCCAAACCCGAGACCTCTACCAACCAGAAGCAAATGCATGGGAACACCACCACCTGCAAGTTCCCCTCCAAGTCACACACCATCCTGACTTGGAACTATATCGCCGTTCCTTCACTGTCGCTGGGTCAAAATCCTGGAACTCTCTTCCTAACAGCACTGTGGATGTACCTACCCCACATGGACCGCAGCGGTTCAAGAAGGCAGCTCACCACCACCTTCTCAAGGGCAATTAGATTTAGATTTGGAGATACAGCACTGAAACAGGCCCTTCGGCCCACCTAGTCTGTGCTGACCATCAACCACCCATATCTACTAATCCTACACTAATCCCATATTCCTACCACATCCTCACCTGTCCCTATATTCCCCTACCACCTACCTATACTCGGGGCAATTTATAATGGCCAATTTACCTATCAACCTGCAAGTCTTTTGGCTGTTGGAGGAAACAGGAGCACCCGGAGGAAACCCACTTGCAAACTCCACACAGGCAGTACCCAGAGTTGAACCCGGGTCGCTGGAGCTGTGTGGCTGCGGTGCTAACCACTGCGCCACTGTGCCGCGCATTAAGGATGTGCAATAAATGCTGGCCTGGCCAGCGACGCCCATATCCCATGAATGAATTAAAAGAAAAATACCTGCAGATCCTTTAAAAAGTACCTGGATGAGCATTTGTCACGTCATAAAATTCAAGGGTATGGGACAAATGCTGGCAAATGGGATTAGGTAGACAGGTCAGGTGTCTTTAATGCATCGGTGCAGACTCGATGGGCCGAAGGGCCTCTTCTACACTGTATTATTCTGTGATTCTGTGATTCAGATGTCAGAGCGCCAGTATCAGAGGTGACTGCGGATGTCTAGAGAGGCGATAACACATCTCTGTGACCTGCTCAACAATGGCCTGCAGCCCATGGGCTTCAGGGGGACATCCTATGCCTGTGGCCCTCAAAGTGACAGCAGTTCTTAATTTCTACGCCTCTGCATCATTTCAGGGTCCCACCGGAGACCTTTGTGAGGTCATACAGTCAGCAGTGCACCGCTGCATCAGGGTGCCCTGTACTGGAGGGCCAGTGACTCTGTCCATTTCGCGATGGACCCTCAAAGCCAGGCCCAGAGGTTTCAGCACCATGACAGGATTCCCACAGGTGCAAGGGGTCATAGATTGCACCCACGTGGCCAACAAGGCTCCTGCCGGGTGGCCAGCTGAATACGTAAACCATAAGGGCTTCCACTCAATCAACGTGTAGCTCATATGTGATCACCATAAGCGCTTTACGCAAATCTGTGCCCGCTTCTCAGGCAGCTGCCATGACGCCTGGATCCTGCACCAGTCCCAGCTGCCATTGCTGTTCACTGAACTGGCTCAGATGGAGGGGTGGCTTCTTGGAGACACGGCTCCTTGCAGACCTGGCTCCTGACACCAGTGAGAGATCCCACCACTGCTGCAGAGGAGAGATACAATGCCAACCACGAAGCTACAATAGCCACCATTGAGCAGGCGATCGGCATTCTGCCTGGATAGATCAGGTGGTGCCCTGCAGTACACCCGGAAAGGGTAGCTCGAATCATTGCTGTTTTCTGTGCTCTGCATAACTATGCACTCAATAGGGGGAAGGCCTTGCAGGATGAGGACAGATGTGAGCAGGACTTATCCTTGGACAATGAGGCTTAAAGCAGGAAAGGCGCATGGGAGGACAGAGAGCATCCAGGTGCCACATGCAGGGCGAGCAGCGAGCTAGGGATGCAAGGCAGCGCCTCATTGATGAAAGGTTCTCCACGAGAAGTAGGTTGATAGGAATCACCGTGGGCTCTGCACATCACACAGCACCCTCGTTCACCTGTTGTGCAGCAGTCCGCATCTGCAACATTCTTGCGCCCACCATTACTGGCAGCAGCATAGTGAGCCACTGTCCATGTTACTGCATCCATGGAGAGGCACATGAGTAGTACTGACATGGCAATGTTATTCCATACATTAGCAGTTCTGAAAGGCCAGTGGTGTAATGGGAGCAAACATGATTGCTAAGTGTTGGCACAATTCATTCACACAGTAAAAGCAACACACATGTTAGTGAAGAAGATTTTGATTTTGACCTTTCTACATTGTTGTGTCACCCGTACAGACCCGTTTGTGTCATGGTGTTTTTTGTAAATGCTTGCGGATGCTCCTTCACAATGCCACTTCTGTGCTCGCAGCCTGACTGGAGGAAGGCTGCTGATCAGATCGCCCTTTGGCTGTGGAAGACTTTGGCAGTCATCCTCTGTGCACTGAAGACCTGGAGGATCCCGGCTGGCTGGGGGAATTCTTCATCACTGCACAACTCTCCTCAGACGTCATGGCTGCTGGAGCTTGACTCACCAGCGGAGGGACCGATGGCCACAATGGATGCACCTTGAGGGTGGATCCCAGATATGGCACACATGCTCGCCTCCTCAAGCTCAAGGCTTGTCTGAACTTCTCTGCTTTCCCAGGAAGGACCAGGGGCAGGGATAGTCTCCATGCCCCTGGTCCCTCTCGCACCTTGCTCCTGATTTGTGGATCTGATGACCTCAGCGAGGGATTGCAGGTCAGTGCGTATTAATGGTATGTGGCTCACCAGGAGGGCCACCACCGTCTCCATGTCTGATGCCATGTCCTCAAATGCCTGGCACACGGCAGCTGTCATGGCCTGGATGGACTCCCCCATTGTCCACTCAAGGCTGCGCATTGTCTGTGGCATCTCCACCAGATGTTGTCATGATTGCTGCTGCAGCTCCAGCATGCCCTGTGCTGTCAACAAGACAGGGTCATCAGCAGCCTGGGGCTCAGCATGGGCCTGGCCACCCACAGCCCTCCGACTGTCAGGGGCCTCGGCTGTCTCAGCCTTAGTCAGCTGCTCGGGTGCATGTGCAGTGCTCTTATCAGATTGTGAACACGACTGTAAGCCCGACTGGATTCCCACAGAGGATACTATATCTGCACTGGTGGAAGGTGCGGGAGTGTCATGGAACGCAGTGTCCTCTGAGGACGTCTCTTCCTCTGAGGTGCAGGAGGTGTCCTGGGCCGCATTGCCGACTCAGAGCGTTGACCTGCAAGATACAATGAGAAGAGCACGCTGTCAGTCTTTATGGTGAGCATGTACCGACTATGACAGCATTACGTCAAACAGCATGATTTTCACACTGATCATTGTGTATATCAAATGGATGCATGCTTGCCCAGGAGGCCAAGCTCAATGGCAAATGCATATGTGTCGCAGCCAGCTCGAGGGCCTCCTCCTCAGCATGTGTCATCCTCCGCATGGCTGCCACTCCCCTAACAGTCCTACTCGCCTTACGAGTATTGTGGGCCCTCTTTACCCGGAGGACCAAGGAGGCAGAGATTAAGGATGGCAAGGCAACAAACTGAAACATGTTACAAGAGGCATGCTGGGCCCAAAGTTGGGGAAGGCTTGGTGTGCACTACTGAGTGAGCCACTCATGTAGCTACCATGTTGTGAGCTGCAGACAAGGGTGCGTTCTGTCATACTTTCATCCATTCATGTCATTCATCCCTGCCCAACCTCCCTGTCTTTGGCATGGCAGTGGCACACATGTGCCACTCTGTGTGGGGACACCCAGGTTCATTGGGCCATGATACAAAGTGCCACTTACTTTTGCAGTGCGAAGCAGATCATGCATCCACTTCTCGCATTGGACCCTTTCACGCTGGAAGACCCCATGGCTACTTACCTCCTCTGCCACCTCCAGCCAGGCTGCCTTGGTCAAGCGGGAAAGCCTCTTCTTACCATTGCTGGGGTAAAGGACCTCCCGCCTTGCCCGCACAGCCTGGAGGAGAGTGTGCAGGGAGGCATCGCTGAACCGTGGGGCGACCCTGGAGCGCCCCTCTGCCATCTTCAGTCTTTGCTTTGGTCCTTTAAATGCAAAGGTGATTCCAAAGCGTAACTGCTCTAACTTCTGGCTGCAAGGTTTTTTTTTGCACATGTTTGAAAACGAAAGCAGGACTAGTGAGGAAATCTGTGCAGTTGTCCTGGTTTTTTATCTATGACAGATTGACACATATTCACGTACACTTTGTTTCTGCAGCAATTGATCGTAACTATTGAAGTAATACTTCTGGTTTTCAATGCAGCTGGAATATAAACATATTTTCCTGGATCTTTAAGAAGTACTTTTAATTCCAGTTACATGTCTTTTCATATAACAGTTATCAGCAAAATGAATACAGATTCCAAATGCATATTAGTCTGCGGCTTTTCACATTCAGGTAATTAAAAGCCCAGAGTATGTAAATATTCTTAAATGATGCTTTTATTTCTGAGAGTGTTTTATGATACAATTCAGTCTCACGTTCTGGTATGTGCAAAATTAAGATTATTCAGCCAGGTGCAGCATGCCTACAAGAAGGAATGTTACACTTGAGTGGAAGAAGAGGATCTCAACTGAACAGGACACTGGGACAAAGCAGAGTAAGTATGTGGCAGCAAAGTAAAAAGTGCTAGAGAAACTCAGCAGGTCTGGTAACATCTGTGGAGGGAGAAGCAGAGTTAAGTTTGAGACCTGAAAGTTAACTCTGCTTCTCTCTCCACAGATGCTGCCAGACCTGCTCAGTTTCTCCAGCACTTTCTGCTTTGCTGATAGATTGCCAGCATCCACACTCTTCAATCGTGCGGTATTTCTTTGGCAGCTGTCAGGAAGCAGGTGCTGGCGCTTTAAATATTGCCCCAGCACCTGCTACACAGCTGAGCCAACGTCCATTATGGCGCCAGATGTCCCGCCTCCCATCACGTAATATGGGAGGGGGCGGCGCGTCGCCATGATGCTAATGAGCTGCCGCGCTGAATATAGTGGTGGCTCAGCAACGGGCGGTCAGCCCTGGCGGACCGCCATCTTCAAAGTGCACCGCCGCAATCAGCAGCGTGCTCATAAAATTCAGCCCTATATTTCCATGTAGCTATCTGTCCCTGCTGCTCACCAACTTTATTCTTTTTTTTAACTCTAGATTCTTTTTGTCCTTTTCCAAAGCTAACCTAAACCCTATGTTACAATGATCCCTGTTCCTAAATGTTCCTCTACTGACACTTAATCCACTTGACGCACCTCATTCCCAGAACCAGATCCAGCAATGCCTCATTCCTCATTGGACTGGGAACATACTGGTTGGGAAAATTCTCCTGAACACCCTTCAAAAACTCTTCCTTTTTCTGCCATTTACACTATTATTATCCTCATTTATATAATAATTATAGTCCCCAATTATCGCTGCTATATACTTTTTGCACATCTCTGTAATTTCCCTGAAAATTTGCTCTTCTGTATCTTTCCCAATAATTGGTGGCCTATAGAATACACCCAGTAGAGTAATAGTACTTCTATTGTTTTTTTAACTCTAACCAAACAGATTCTATTCTTGACTCCTCTAGGGCATCTTCTTTCTCCAGTACTGTAATATTCTGCTTAATCAACACAGCCACCCCTCCTCCTTTCTTTCCTTCCCTCTAGTTCCTGAACACATTGTATCCTGCTCTGATATATGTGCATGCTCATGGTTGTGAAGGTGTGGTTTTACAATGTCTAAAGATGATTGAAGCTTTGTCCCGCTCTGATATATGCGCACACTTAATAGATGTGAAGAGACTTAATCTACAGTTAAGACAACAGAATGCAGTGATGTGAGTGATGATGGGACATTAAACCTCAGAAAATGGAGAAATAGCAGCTTTAATCAGGAGACTAACCATACCATTTGATATGTGTGCTTTGACATGTTTATTGGAATAAAAAAACTTAAAATAATGAACTGAGTATGAAAACTCTAAATAATTACCATATAGAACTTTATCCCTGTTATGTTCTTTCAAATCTGTCTTGTAAACATTTCATCAAGAAGACAGTCAATAAAGTCAGGGTGAACAAGTTAAACTGAAACCTCTGGAATGATTTGTGAAAAGTAGTGGATTAGTTCAAATGATTTGCATGCTCTTTGGCCATCGGTATTTTGCTTGTATCACATGACACTAAACATCAGTTACCCTGCACTACACAAACTCCAAAAGTATTGATGTACTAACTGCTGAACGTCTGCCGCTACAAGTGCCCTCAACTCAAGCGGTCTATCTTTCCTTAAATAAATATATAATGTTGAGGTTCAGTCTAGTGTGGGTGGTAGAAGCCAGACACCGAACAGCCAGACTAGGCTGTTCATTGAGACCCAAACCTCTTGTGAGTTGTGCAGTCTAATATTACCCAGTGGTTTATTTTTTGGTAAACCACAGCACTTACTGTCATTCTTCTATGTCAGCAACTGACGATTGAATCTTTCAGGGCTGTGCGAAAAGTATGATGTAGCAACAATTTCTGTCATGGCCATGCTGGAGTGCTTTGCCTTACAACCTTGTTTCTTTATTTTCACAAAGTGTCCACAGTTTCTTTTTCAAGTACTTATGTTTTCAAATCTCTCAGTTTGATTTAATTTATCTACATTCTTGATTAATACTAAATTACTTTTTTTATAAACTTCAGTATTTCTCTGTTTCCTGACATTTACTTCTGTTATATGTCTCTCCATATACTGTAGCTGCCTGATGCCTCAATACAAGTGAAAGGCCACCTAGTGCACCACAGACAGTACAACACACTGATGCTCCTGTTTTATGGTACATACTTTGGTTACATCATAATTCAATCAAAAAGTCGAGATGATAGTCAGGCCTTCTGACGATTCATCCTAATTGTTTCATGGGATAATGCACTTTAATCTGTACAGAACAAGAAGATTCCAAACTTGAACGCCAGTCTGTTTGGTACCTGAGTTGCGATCTCATCTACAGGTCCAGGTTTTGACTGCAGCCCAGTTTTGGGTGGGTTACCAGTAATGTGAGCTAGAAACTCACTGTTACTCCACTAAAACCTGCCAGCCAAGTTCCCATCTATTCAGTCCTGCTCCTCCAGACCCTGCAGAGAATGTAAAGAAAGAAAATTAAAACTCATCTTTTTGGACCTCCTCTGGCCCCAATCAACTTTGTAGCCAGATTACATTCTACGCTCAGTTTATGGAATAAAAATTACCCAATAACATTCTATACAGTATCTTCTGTGTCTGTGGAAAGAGTGAGTGGTACTTTTTTTGCCTATCATGGATATTATGAGCAGAAGTTTAAAACTGTAAATTCTTGATGCTGTACTTGTGATCTGTTAAATCTGGACAAGTAGCAGAAACAGAAAGTGAAACAAATGTTTTGGATGCTACATTTTAAGACAATATATTCATTGTCTCTTGCCATAATGCATTTCCTTCAGTCTATATTTCCAGAATGCATACTTTACAGGATTGTTTTCTATTGCTTATCATTCTCTGCTAAAATATGGATCTAATAATTTGATTATTTAGCCATCTCAGCATTCCCGGTGTATTCACATATTAGGCAAACTAACACACTTCTCCAGAGGTGCCAAATGTTCTGGCTTTGTTATATAAAAAATGAAACCTGGAAAATGGGACTTGAGAAATACTGGGAAATTCACTTTGGATTTAAAAGCTGAATGGGGGAAAGAAATCCACTCTGTAGTGAACTGTTGCATGTAAAGCCTCATAGCATTGGTCAAATTCAACTGTTTCATGGTTTACTGGCAGGGATGTGGCAGGGTGGATACTGACACACCTGTTCTGTCAGGTGTGACTTTAGTTATTCCATTTGGTCCTATTTTTATTTGGTAATAACAAAGAACAAAGAACAAAGAAAATTACAGCACAGGAACAGGCCCTTCGGCCCTCCAAGCCTGCGCCGATCCAGATCCTCTATCTAAACCTGTCGCCTATTTTCTAAGGGTCTGTATCTCTTTGCTTCCTGCCCATTCATGTATCTGTCTAGATACGTCTTAAAAGATGCTATCGTGCCTGCGTCTACCACCTCTACTGGCAACGCATTCCAGGCACCCACCACCCTCTGCGTAAAGAACTTTCCATGCATATCCCCCCTAAACTTTACCCCTCTCACTTTGAACTCGTGACCCCTAGTAATTGAATCCGCCACTCTGGGAAAAAGCTTCTTGCTATCCACCCTGTCTATACCTCTCATGATTTTGTACACCTCAATCAGGTCCCCCCTCAACCTCCGTCTTTCTAATGAAAATAATCCTAATCTACTCAACCTCTCTTCATAGCTAGTGCCCTCCATACCAGACAACATCCTGGTGAACCTCCTCTGCACCCTCTCCAAAGCATCCACATCCTTTTGGTAATGTGGCAACCAGAACTGCACGCAGTATTCCAAATGTGGCCGAACCAAAGTCTTATACAACTGTAACATGACCTGCCAACTCTTGTACTCAATACCCCGTCCGATGAAGGAAAGCATGCCGTATGCCTTCTTGACCACTCTATTGACCTGCGTTGCCACCTTCAGGGAACAATGGACCTGAACACCCAAATCTCTCTGTACATCAATTTTCCCCAGGACTTTTCCATATATTGTATAGTTCACTCTTGAATTGGATCTTCCAAAATGCATCACCTCGCATTTGCCCGGATTGAACTCCATCTGCCATTTCTCTGCCCAACTCTCCAATCTATCTATATTCTGCTGTATTCCCTTCGCTATCTGCTACTCCACCAATCTTAGTGTCGTCTGCAAACTTGCTAATCAGACCACCTATACTTTCCTCCAAATCATTTATGTATATCACAAACAACAGTGGTCCCAGCACGGATCCCTGTGGAACACCACTGGTCACTCGTCTCCATTTTGAGAAACTCCCTTCCACTGCTACTCTCTGTCTCCTGTTGCCCAGCCACTTCTTTATCCATCTAGCTAGTACACCCTGGACCCCATGCGACTTCACTTTCTCCATCAACCTACCATGGGGAACCTTATCAAACGCCTTACTGAAGTCCATGTATATGACATCTACAGCCCTTCCCTCATCAATCAACAATAAATATAACTTCCTTAATTTGATTGGACTGCTGACATGCACTGTCATCACAGCATTGGAATTCTTGAAAAAAGTACAAAGCAGGTGACCTTGCATGGTCTATTACAGGTTCTGTGGCCCATTCATACACAGGTTAGACATTTTATAATTATATTTTGCCATTGAAATAAAATTAGGATAAATAAAATCCTTCATCTTATTCATTTTTTTTGAACTAGTAGCTTGTTTTTGTGATTTATTGCACTCAGCAAAGTGAGAAGTGACAGAATAATGTAGAGAATGGAATACTTTTCACTTTTGTAAACCATTGTCAGCATTGGCGGTCAATGACACCAGGCCAGATGCTGGATGAAACTCCCTTTGCTCCACTCCAATAACGTGCTTATTGAACAAAGGAGCTTGGATACTTGCAAAGTCAGGAATGAGTTATGTAGGTCTCCTTCACAAGTGCAATAAACATCCTATTGAACCCTGTCCTACAGAATGTTCTATTTACACAGTGTATGTATAAGACTTCCATTTTTTTAAATAGAAAATGTTACGGTTTAATGGTAGAGTTTTGTATGGTGGGGAGATTTTTTTTCCCAGCATTATTGCGAAAGTTACAGGTTACATTTGCCAGAAATTCATGTGAACACACACCAGTTTGAATTAATTTCCAACTGCTAGTGCTTCAAATGCGATAATTATGGGTGAATTTAATCTGCATATAGATTGGGCAAATCAAATTAGACACAATACCATAGAGGAGGAATTCATGGAGTGTATACGGGATGGTTTTCTGGACCAATACATTGAGGAACCAACTAGAGAACAGGCCATCCTAGACTGATAATGAGAAAGGAATAATTGACAATCTAGTTGTGCGAGACCCCTTGGGGATGAGCAACCATAATATGATAGAATTCTTCATCAAGACGGAGAGTGACATAGTTGATTCTGAGACTAGGGTCCTGAATCTTAATAAAGGAAACTACAAAGGTATGAGGCGCGTGTTGAATATGATGGATTGGGAAATGTTACTTAAAGGGATGACGGTGGAAAGGCAATGGCAAACATACAAAGAGCGCATGGATGAACTGCAACAATTGTTTATTCCTGTCTGGCGCAAAAGTAAAATGGGAAAGGTAGCCAAACCATGGCTTACAAGGGAAATTAGAGATAACATTAGATCCAAGGAAGAGGCATATAAATTCGCCAGAAAAAACAACAGACCTGAGGATTGGGAGCAGTTTAGAATTCAGCAAAGGGGAAAATAGAGTATGTGAGTAAGCTTGCAGGGAACATAAAAACTGACTGTAAAAGTTTATCTAGGTATGGGAAGAGAAAAAGATTGGTGAAGACAAATGTAGGTCCCTTGCAGTCAGAAACAGGGGAATTTATTATGGGGAAGAAAGAAATGGTTGACCAACTAAATGCATACTTTGGTTCTGTCTTCACAAAGGAGGACACAAATATCATACCAGAAATGTTGAGGAACACAGGGTTTAGTGAGAGGGAGGAACTGAAGGAAATCAGTATTAGTAGAGAAATGCTACTGGGTAAATTGATGGGATTGAAGGCCGATAAATCCCCAGGGCCTGATAATCTACATCCCAGAGTACTTAAGGAAGTGGCCCTGGAAATAGTGGATGCATTGGTGGTCATCTTCCAAGATTCTATAGACTCTGGAACAGTTCCTGCAGATTGGAGGGTAGCTAATGTAACCCCACTATTTAAAAAGGGAGGTAGAGAGAAAACAGGGAATTATAGACCAGTCAGCCTGACGTCGGTAGTGGGGAAAATTCTGGAGTCCATTATCAAAGATTTTATAGCACAGCACTTGGAGAACAGTGGTAGAATCGGATAGAGTCAGCATGGATTTACGAAAGGGAAATTATGCTTGTCAAATCTACTAGAATTCTTCGAGGAAGCAACCAGTAGAAAATTGGTTGGCAGACAGGAAACAAAGAGTAGGAATAAACGGGTCTTTTTCCGAATGGCAGGCAGTGACGAGTAGGGTACCACAGGAATCGGTGCTCGGACCCCAGCTATTCACAATATATATTAATGATTTAGATGAGGGAACTAAATGTAATATCTTCAAATTTGCAGATGACACAAAACTGGGTTAGAGGGTGAGTTGTGAGGAGGATGCAGAGAGGCTTCAGGGTGATTTGGACAAGTTGAGTGAGTGGGCAAATGCATGGCAGATGCAGTATAATGTGGATAAATGTGAAGTTATCCACTTTGGTAGCAAAAACAGGAAGGCAGATTATTATCTGAACAGCTATAAACTGAGAGAGGGGAATATGCAACGAGACCTGGGTGTTCTCGTACACCAGTCGCTGAAGGTAAGCATGCAGGTGCAGCAGATGGTAAAAAAGGCAAATGGTATGTTGGCCTTCATAGCAAGAGGATTCGAGTACAGGAGCAGGGATGTCTTGTTGCAATTATACAGGGCCTTGGTGAGGCCACACCTGAAATATTGTGTGCAGTTTTGGTCTCCTTATCTGAGGAAGGATGTTCTTGCTATAGAGGGAGTGCAGCGAAGGTTTACCAGACTGATTCCTGGGATGGCGGGACTGACATATGAGGAGAGATTGAGTCGGTTAGGATTATATTCGTTGGAGTTCAGAAGAGTGAGGGGGGAACTCATAGAAACCTATAAAATTCTAATAGGACTTGACAGGGTAGATGCAGGAAGGATGTTCCCGATGGTGGGGGAGTCGAGAACCAGGGGTCATAGTCTAAGGATACAGGGTAAACCCTTCAGGACTGAGATGAGGAGAAATTACTTCACCCGGAGAGTGGTGAGCCTGTGGAATTCGCTACCACAGAAAGCAGTTGAGGCCAAAACATTGTATGTTTTCAAGAAGGAGTTAGATATAGCTCTTGGGGCGAAAGGGATCAAAGGATATGGGGGGGAATGTGGGAACAGGTTACTGAGTTGGATGATCAGCCATGATAATAATAAATGGCGCTGCAGGCTCGAAGGGCCGAATGGCCTACTCCTGCTCTTATTTTCTATGTTTCTAAAGGGAATTAAGTTTACTCACGTATGTGGAATAAATTCTACATGGCATGGATTTGAAACTATTCTTCACAAGCAGTTATTGACTCTATATATATATATATATATATATATATACACATTTTAGTTAGTTAAACCCCAGACTCTTCACCATGCACATTTGGCACCCCTAAGCACTGACTGTTGGCAGCCAATGCATAAACACTTAGGTAGGTGAGGCATTTCTCCATGGGGAGAGTGTGCAGCCTATTTCAAGCAAACAAAGACTTGATCCTTATGAATTTCGCAGCAGATTGACTTGAAGACTCTGACGCATGATGATTGGTTCTGTGCATCAGAATTCTAGCTGATTCATAAAATATGTGCCTTAGCCAAACCTCATAAGAGCTCCCCTGCTGTTGTACCATTTTGGATTTGTTCCTGCAACAGCCTTGCTATGACCTCTCTGAGTCAGATTACAAAATGTCAATTTGCACTGAATAATGTACCGTTTCGTGCTATGGACTTAAACCCACTTGAAACTTGGTTGATATTCATCTGACATATGACCTGACAGTAAAGGAAGACCGGTCTGGACTAGATTTAAATCCAATTCTATGAGGTGAAAGGGCAGTGAGATAATTGTACCTTAGAACACATTGAAGTCTTTAAAGCAATAAAATAGGTTCAGCAGCACCTGGGCTCTGAATTAATTCAATACCTGCTCTTTCTTTGTGACATTCCAGGTATAAGATGCAAGAGAACAAAGGAGAGGGAATAATTGAAAACATTTGCCTTGAGGTAAAACTTATTTGTGTCATGTGATGGAGTTCAAATGCAGTGTTACTTTGTGGCATAAATAGCAGAGCTTAGATCTGAATGCTGCAGCTATACACCAAACTGTGCTTCCACATTTAAGCACAAGTATACTTTTAAGGATCAAGATTTAGAATTAAGGGATTGAATTATGTCTTTTCCTTGGTCATAACATGGCAACAAAAGCAGATTCACTGTGTTATGCTAAACTGTCAGTGTTAAAAATTTATTTGAATACACTGTCATGCAGGGCCCCACCTGCCAAGAATGAGGCATATTAATTTTGCCACATAAATATTGATTTTTAAACTGTTATTGTGGTAAGGGAAGAACATGTTTTTTTTTTAAAAAGACCCTTGACTGGAAAGACATTTGCATATTTACAAACAGTGCTTAAAAGGGACAAAAAAAGACCATTCCCTGACGCATTCAATCCACAATGGACTTTTGATTACCAGATATTAAAGGTGGAGGAGCTAGCATTCCAGGTTGACTGCTAAGATGGCCGACTACACAAACAGACATGGTCACACCAGCTAGTCACATTGCTGGGCCACTTGAGGTTTTTTTTTAAATTTGAACTTGCCACAGAGTTTTGAACTGGCAGAAAGCTCCTGGCTCCTTGATTGAGAACATCTCTCTCCTGTCTGCTCCCATTTCTTTCTCACCAGCTTTGGAATCCACTGAAGACACATGAACCCCATGAGAGAAAAGTCTCCAAAAGTGAACAAGGTTTCAGAAGAATACGGACCCCAACGAAAAGCAAGAATTATCTGCAAGCAAGAACTATCTACTAAAGGACTCGACAGTGAGCTCGAAGCACAGTAACAAGAAACTCTTCAGATATTGCCTCAAACCTCTCCACTTTATTTTTCTTCTGCTCTTTTCTGTACCTATCTGCATGTGTGTATCGCCTATGTATGCTAGCGTGGGCATGTCGTGTATCCGTTAGGGTTAACCGAATTAGAGTTTAAGTTTTAATAAATTTCACTTTTCTTCTTTAAACCTAAGAAAGCCTGTTTGTGCCCATTTCTTTGCCTTATAATTGGACGGTGGTGAACAAGGATTCACCAAGGGGGAGCTCAAAACACAGTGTGTTTAAAATTAAACCCTGTTACAGTAAGACCAGGTGAAGACTGAAAGGGACCCCTCGACACCTTTCTCACCTGGTTGTAACATCACACAGAGGAAAGTTAACTCTCACAAGGTTAGTAATGATGGGGGATTCATAGTGCCAAGACAACTACTCTCCTCCTCTTTACCTCTTTTTTCACTCCCTCCCCCAAAGCTTTGTTAATTCAATCATCTTTATTCTACCTATACAGTATTCAACTTAAAATGGCAATGCTGGCTGTTCTGCAAGAAATATAAATCTATATTCTCATGGAACTCGGCAACTGGACATCAATGCTTGAGACTTGGGCTTCTAAAATATAATAAAACAAAGTTGAATTCAATGGGCTGGGATTTGCTTGGGTCAGACCCCAATCCAAACAACCAAACTGAAGCAGATTTGTTCAGCCTGTTAACCATTAGGGACAATTAATGTCAATTATAAAGGACGAGCCCCAAAACAAATTCACATCTTGATGTAAGCCAAAATGAAGTAAGGAAAATGACCGAATAGTAAAATGTGTCATAATTTCATCATCTTAGCTTATCCCTTTATAAAAATGCAACATGCATGCACAGAGACAAACGACCACCTACATGCCATTGTGCGTATCTCATCATTAGTTTTCAAATTTTGTAGTATATGATTCACTGGTCTTTTCTAGAAGAGACAATGACTTAGGGAAAATATATTACAGATGCATTATATTTTGAGGCAATCTAGTGGGGCTGCCTAACGACAACTAGACTATTGGTAGTTATGCCCCTGTTTTCATAATAGTATAACATATGTACATCCATTTTCGACAGTGGTATAAGGGAGGAATATTTAATTTCCAACAATTTATTATTGAATCTACCATATGCCTTATGGTGTAGTAAAGGGTGGCTGATAGCTGGCAAGTATGGGTCCAACATCCCTGCTAGTGGTAGTGAGGTGAAGAATTATTATCTATGTCAAATTCCAGTGAAATGGAGCTGGATGTATGCTCACTTCCCTAGTACTATGGTGAGGTATTAGGCTTCACAGCAAACTAAGGAAACTGCAAGCAGCAGGATTACATTTTTTTTTTGTTTTTCTCTTCAGATGTCTAAATTTACAGGCTCCAAATCCAAAATTAAAGTTTGAGGAAAGATCTTGAAGCTTCTTAATCAATTCTGCCTAAAATATATACATGGAGAGGTAGAAATTCGTCTCAGGCAGAGGCGCAAAATGGTCAGTATCAGATTGGCGGCCTCTTATATTCCATTCCATTGCAGTCAATGGAATTACATATTAGGCGCTGCATATAATGGGCAGCTGATCTGATTCTGCCCATTTTGCAGCACTGCCCGAGATGAATTTCTACCCCAGAATGTTTTGTAGTATAGACTTTAAAATATCTCTGAAGTTCTAATTCACACAGATAGGACAAAGGGGAAGCAAAGCCTAGGGAGAGTATCTTCTGTACAACATACTTTCATATCTGTGTTTGAAAAAAATATCAAGTTAGAAATTCCGATATTATTGGGCGAACAACTTGTACATATGATACTCCTGTGTCCATTTTAATGGAAGATTAACATGTTTATTTAGCATGAAAATAGTTGACAGAGGATAATCATATGAATGCATCAAGTGTGTACACACTAAATTGCCAATGGTAATTTCTTGCTTATAGTTGCAATAAAGTATATTCAACCTGCAAAATGTTTGGCTTTGGAGAATTGCATTATATTGTTTCCCTTCCACTCCAGTGCTGCCAGTTTTGAGAAGGGCAAATAGCTACTCTGGCTCAGTAAAGCCTGGCCCTTTGCAATGGCCAGGATACAGAGCTGCCCAACAGTAAAAAAAAATTCCACCTTCAAGTTGCCATTGTATACTCAACCGGCATAAAGCTTACTGACTTCATCCATTCCAGATTGGCTCCCAAGCCAGTCTGAAGTGCCAGTCTCCATAGGATGGAATTAAGATGTTAAAAAATGCATGTGACACCCACGGCAATTATTAATGACACCAAAATGGCTGAGGAGACCCAGAGTGGCAAGTTTCTGCCGTGCCAGAAAATGCATGATATTTCATGACAGATAAGACATATTACTGTCAGTGTATTTTCTGAAGCACAGATAAGAACATATAAATGGCAAGGAACATTCACGCCACACAAGTGCCAGGCAATGACCATCTCCAACAAGAGAGAATCTAACTATCTCCCTTTGACATTCAACAGCATTACCATTGCTGAATTCCCCACCATCAGCATCCTGGACGTTACCATTGACCAGAAGCGTAACTGGACCAGAAGCATAAATATTGTGGCTACAAGAACAGGTCAAAAGCTGGGAATTCTTCAGTGAGTAACACATCTTCTGACTCCCCAAATCCTGTCCACCATCTACAAAGGACAAGTCAGGAGTGGATGGAACGTTCTCCACTTGCCTGGATGAGTCCACTTGGCAGCCTATCAACCACCTTAAACATTCACACCCTCCACTAGGGGTGCACAGTGGCAGCAGTGTGTACCATCTATATGATGCACTGCAGCAATTCACCAAGGCTCCGTCAACAGCACCTTTCAAACTCATGACCTCTACCACCTAGAAGAACAAGGGCAGTGACGTTTGGGAACACCACTATCTGCAAGTTCCCCTTCAAGTCACACACCATCCTGACTTGGAACTATATCACCACTCCTTCACTGTCGCTGGGTCAAAATCCTGGAATTTCCTCCCTAATGCCACTGTGGGTGTACCTACACCATGTGGACTGCAGTGGTTCAAGAAGGCAGCTCACCACCACCTTCTTAAGGCCAATTCGATACGGGCAACAAATGCTAGCCTAACCAGCGATGTCTACATCCCATGCACAAATAAAAAATAACACTCTCTTAAGCTTTCTTTGCCCTTTCTGTCGACATGTGTTGAAAAGAATGGGGTGGATTTTGTTCCAAGAACAAAGAACAAAGAAAATTACAGCACAGGAACAGGCCCTTCGGCCCTCTAAGCCTGCGCTGATCCAGATTCTCTATCTAAACATGACGCCTATTTTCTAAGGGTCTATATCTCTTTACTTCCTGCCCATTCATGTATCAGTCCAGATACATCTTAAAAGACGCTATCGTGCCCGCGTCTACCACCTCCGCTGGCAACGCGTTCCAGGCACCCACCACCCTCTGCGTAAAGAACTTTCCACGCATATCCCCCCTAAACTTTTCCCCTTTCACTTTGGACTCGTGACCCCTAGTAATTGAATCCCCAACTCTGGGAAAAAGCCTCTTGCTATCCACCCTGTCTATACCTCTCATGATTTTGTACACCTCAATCAGGTCCCCCCTCAACCTCCGTCTTTCTAATGAAAATAATCCTAATCTACTCAACCTCTCTTCATAGCTAGCACCCTCCATACCAGGCAACATCCTGGTGAACCTCCTCTGCACCCTCTCCAAAGCATCCACATCCTTTTGGTAATGTGGCGACCAGAACTGCACGCATTATTCCAAATGTGGCCGAACCAAAGTCCTATACAACTGTAACATGACCTGCCAACTCTTGTACTCAATACCCCATCCGATGAAGGAAAGCATGCCGTATGCCTTCTTGACCACTATATTGACCTGCGTTGCCACCTTCAGGGAACAATGGATCTGAACACCCAAATCTCTCTGTACATCAATTTTTCCCAGGACTTTTCCATTTACTGTATAGTTCAAATTGAATTGGATCTTCCAAAATGCATCACCTTGCATTTGCCCGGATTGAACTCCATCTGCCATTTCTCTGCCCAACTCTCCAGTCTATCTATATTCTGCTGTATTCTCTGACAGTCCCCTTCACTATCTGCTACTCCACCAATCTTAGTGTCATCTGCAAACTTGCTAATCAGACCACCTATACTTTCCTCCCCAGCCCGATGTCGGATTTCGTGGCGGGGGTTGGGCAGGAGCCGGAGAATCAATGCAGCAGTGGCTGCCATGGAACCCGACGCCAGGATTGCCGGTTCCAATTTTCCCGGTGGAGGCGAGGCTCCGTGGCGGCCACTCTGCGACAGGACCCTGCTTTCCACATGGTAATTACCTCTTTGCATTCATTTAAATGTAATCTTGAGCTCGTCGTGCAGCTCTCACCTGCCTTCACTTTCCTGTCCAGGAGAAGCTGGCGCCACTGAGGTGCGCAACTCTGCATGATTTAGTGTATGGGGCAGGGGTAAGGGGGCAACTCTGCATAATTTAGCTTATGGGGGGGTAAGGGGGCAACTCTGCAAGATTTAGTGCATTACTAAACTCTGCATTACGTCGTACTGTTGCAGGGATGGCAGCCTTTTAAAAATGGCGCCAGCACCGGCTCCTGCATCAGGTGACACCGTGAATGGCATCGCCAATACCGCCCCTGCCACATGATGGGGCAGGTGGCCACCATCAATATGTTAAGTGGCCAACCGCCGCAGGTCCCGTAGGGGTCTGTTGCCATGTTAGTCATAGAGTCATAGAGCTATGCAGCACAGAAATAGGCCCTTCGGCCCATTGTGTCCATGCTGACCATCAAGCACCTATCAATTCTAATCCCATTAGAGCTCGGCTCATAGCCTTGTATGCTATGGTATTTCAAATGCTCATCTAAATTCTTAAATGTTCTGAGGGTACCTCTACCACCCCTTCTGGCAGTGTTTTACAGATTCCAATCACCCTCTGGGTGAAAAATGTTTTCCTCAAATATCCTCTAAACCTCCTGCCCCTTACCTTAAGTCTATGCCCCCTGGACATAGATACCTCTGCTAAGGGAAAAAGTTTATTCCTATCAACATCCTGGTGAATCTCCTCTGCACCATCTCCAGTGCAATCACATCCTTCTTATAGTGTTTTTTAAATTTATTTTTTATTCATTCATGGGATGTGGGCGTCGCTGGCCAGGCCAGCATTTATTGCCCATCCCTAAATGCCCTTGAGAAAGTGGTGGTGAGCTGCCTTCTTGAACCGCTGCAGTCCATGTGAGGTAGGTACACCCACAGTGCTGTTAGGAAGGGAGTTCCAGGATTTTGACCCAGCGACAGTGAAGGAACAGCGATATAGTTCCAAGTCAGGATGGTGTGTGACCTGGAGGTGGTGGTGTTCCCATGCATTTGCTGCCCTTGTTCTTCTAGTTGGTAGAGGTTGTGGGGTTGGAAGGTGCTGTCGAAGGAGCCTTGGTGCGTTGCTGCAGTGCATCATGCAGCTGGTACACACTGCTGCCAGTGTGCACCCCTGGTGGAGGGAGTGAATTTTTGTAGATGGGGTGCCAATCAAGCGGGCTGCTTTGTTCTGGATGGTGTCGAGCTTCTTGAGTGTTGTTGGAGCTGCACCCATCCAGGCAAGTGGAGAGTATTCCATCACACTCCTGACTTGTGCCTTGTAGAAGGAGGACAGGCTTTGGGGAGTCAGGAGATGAGTTAGTCGCCACAGAATTCCTAGCCTCTGACCTGCTCTTGTAGCCACTGTATTTATATGGCTACTCCAGTTCAGTTTCTGGTCAATGGTAGCCCCTAGGATATTGATAGTGGGGGATTCAGTGATTGTAATGCCATTGAATGTCAAGGGGAAATGGTTAGATTCTCTCTTGTTGGAGATGGGCATTACCTGGCACATGTGTGGCATGAATGTTACTTGGCACTTATCAGCCCAAGCCTGGATATTGTCCAGGTCTTGTTGCATTTCTACACGGACTGCTTCAGTATCTGAGGAGTCGCAAATGGTGCTCAATATGGTGCAATCATCAGTGAACATCCCCACATCTGACCTTATGATTGAAGGAAGGTCATTGATGAAGCAGTTGAAGATGGTTGGGCCTAGGACACTACCCTGAGGAACTCCTGCAGTGATTTCCTGGAGCTCAGATGATTGACCTCCAAAAACCATCTTCCTTTGCGTTAGGTATGACTCCAACCAGCAGAGAGTTTTCCCCCTGATTCCCTTTGACCTTAGTTTTGCGAGGGCTCCTTGATGCCATACTCGGTCAAATGCTGCCTTGATGTCAAGGGCAGTCACTCTCACCTCATCTCTTGAGTTCAGCTCTTTTGTTCATGTTTGAACCAAGGCTGTAATGAGGTCAGGAGCTGAGTGGCCCTGGTGGAACCCAAACTGAGTGTCACTGAGCAGGTTATTGCTAAGCAAGTGCTAATTGATGGCACTGTTGATGATACCTTCCATCACTTTACTGATGATTGAGAGTAGACTGATGGGGCGGTAATTGGCTGGGTTGGACTTGACATGCTTTTCGTGTACAGGACATACCTGGGCAATTTTCCACATTGCCAGGTAGATGCCAGTGTTGTAGCTGTACTGGAACAGCTTGGCTATGGGCGCAGTAAGTTCTGGAGCACAGGTCTTCAGTACTATTGCTGGATCACATGGGCTCTTACCTTCTTGACCATTCTCCCCTGCAGGACCTTATCAAAAGCCTTACTGATGTCCATGTAAACCTGCTTTACCCTCATTTACACATCTAGTCACCTCCTCAAAAAATTCAATCAAATTTATTGGAGACGATCTCCCCCTGACTAAGCCATGCTCACTATCCCTGATTAATCCCTGCCTCTCCAAGTGGAGATTAATCCTGTCTCTCAGAATTTTTTCCAATAGTTTCCCTACCACTGTTGTTAGACTCACTGGCCTGTAATTACCGGGTTTATCCCCACTACCCTTTTTGAATAATGGTACCACATTCACTGTCCTCCAGTCCTCAGGCACCTCTCCTGTGGCCAGAGAGGATTTGAAAATTTGTGTTAGAACCCCTGCAATCTCCTCTCTTGCCTTACATAGCAGCCTGGGATACATCTCATCTGAGCCTGGGGATCTATCCACTTTTCAGCCCGTTAAAACCACTAATGCCTCCTCCCTTTCAATGCTAGTTTGTTCAAGTATATCACAAGCCCCCTCCCTGATCTTTACACCTACATCATCCTTCCCCATATTGAACACAGATGAAAAGTAATCATTTAAAACCTCACCTATGTGCTGTGCCCATCTCTGCTCCCGGTGGCAGCACTACAAAATCCAGCCCAATAAGTGGATTGCTGAGTCAGTTAATGTTGGGGGAGAAGTGTTTACATAAGATGAAGCAGTATTTCATCTGCAAAAAAAATTAAGTTCTGTTTTTTTAAACATTTACTTCTCTTACTTTGCCAAATGAAAAAATGTTGATGACAGATATAATTAAGTACAAACTTCTTGTGGGAGTCATATTACAATATTTTTGATTCAAAATGACAGTCAATAAATCAAAGAACGACAGTATACTGGATATATTTTCGGGAGCAAATGATGCATTACTGACAGAAAGAGGAGGGAAAGAAGTAACATTTATATAACAAAATGTATTGAGAACATCTCAAACTTACAACAGAGCCAGTTAACTAAAGGAATAAAAGCAAAACACTGCGGATGCTGGAAATCTGAAATAAAAACAAGAAATGCTGGAACCACTCAGCAGGTCTGGCAGCATCTGTGGAAAGAGAAGCAGAGTGAACATTTCGGGTCAGTGGGTCACTGACCCGAAACGTTAACTCTGCTTCTCTTTCCACAGATGCTGCCAGACCTGCTGAGTGGTTCCAGCATTTCTTGTTTTTATAGCGAAAGGAATAGTTTTGTGATGTAAACATTGGGAGCTCAGAAAACAGGAATCAAATATTTTCCCAGTTTTCATTTCAAACTTGATGAAGGGGGCTATGTGATGCTGAAAGCTTATGAACTGGAAGCCTGGCAACAACAGATCCCAAATACTACAATCAAACCTCCATATACTACTTTGGCTGACACAATATGACTGTTTACAATTAATAGGAATCAAATGGAACTCTCTTGTATGCCCTTTTAACAGGGTCCAGCTTTGTAAAGATGTGCTGTGCAGACTGGCTGAACAAGTAGAAGTAGTACTGTTAAAATAATCATTTAGCCCAGCAGGGTAGAAGAGAAAGATAATTAAAACTAGTCAAAATGCATCCAGAGTTGCCACAAAGCTTTTAATATAGTGAAATAATTTTTCCTACATTTTAGCTTTATTGTGTTTTATTTCTTTCAAAATGAATGACCTCACTCTCTATCAAACAAAAACTATGAAAAGCTTTTTTGAGCTTTGCTACACACGTTCTAAGACATTATGAAGGATATTTGCTTTGAGTTTGTAGTCCATTGACTCAATCAAATAATGTTTTCAAAATGTACCTAGTAAAATATTATTTCAGAATAAGGAGAAATATATTAACATGTAAGAGAATTCCTTCTGAATGGTATCCTTTGAATAAAGTGACCCCTGCTGCATTTTCCTTGGAAAGCGTTCCAACAGACAAAATGAATGGGGGCACAGAACATATATTTCAGGTGAAGCCACACTAAGCATTATTCGTATGTTTGCATGAAATTTTACTGAACCTATCACTGAGTAGACCAATAAAAATGTTTGCAGTATTGATGCCTCAGAAAATCCAATTGGAGTTATGGGGTGCATGTTGTTATGGTTACAGCTAGTGCCAGCATCCAGCTGTTTCATTTATAATTTAACATCTGGTTGCTCAAGGGAAAGTCCTTCTTGTCAAGTTGTTCACTCATGCACAATGAATAAGTTCTCGTAAGGTACATGCATGATGAGACATCTATTCATCACCTGATATATTTGGCTACATCTGTTATATAAATAATCTTTCCAGCATAATGCTTTATCTGTTGATGATGTTGTATTTTGTTCATATGAATAAAATGGTGCTGAAATTCCACAACTGTTCCACTAGTTTCCTGCCAAAACTCTGGCAGGAGACCAGCACAATTTCAGCCACAAGTTCTTTTATTTAGATTAATGAATATTATATACTGTTTATATGTAAAGGAGATTTAAATGCAGAACTTCACCTGCATATCAGGAGCATATATCAGGAATTCAGGCTTGGAGGTCTGTGGGCCCTTTACTCTCCTTCTGATCTCCACTCCAGATTTCCTATTGTGTTCTCCCAGTGAGTGAATTTCAACACTAGGATCAGAGAATTTGAAAAATCTACTCGCCAGACTTCACATTTGATTAATCAGTTATGTGGTTCCCTGTGGAAGTGTCCAAAGTCTGCAACAAGCCAAGGTTATATTAAGTAACCACGCCTAAAGGAGCAGTATTAAGAAACAGATGTCAATTGAGGGAACTGGCTAACAACATTGTGCCTGACAACCCTATTGCTTCGAGAACACATTCACATTCGAATCCACAGAACGTAGCAAATAAAAGTGACAAGTGTAATTCTCAAGCACAGGATGACTGTCAGAACACACATACAGGTCAAGAGATAAAGTTGACAAATCTAGTTCTCAACCAAGCTACATAGTGACAAGATCAGGTCTAGTCAGTACTACCCTGTATATTTCAGAGACCCTTGATTAAAGGACATAAGAGTCAATGCATTTGTAAATATTGTTCAAAATTGTTCTGTTTCATTCTGTACAGTGTTTATCTTTTGTGTATTTCCATTCAAGGGGTGATGTTGTGATATCACTTTAATAGTTTGCGTACTTCATACATCATCACAGGAAGTGATGTCAACCAACAAGTGACAGAGCAGGTGGAGTTGTATTAGTCACCTCGTCACACATGTATGATAGAGCTCTCTTGTAATCTTGTTACTTCACAATAAAGAACCCACTATTTAACTACCATTCAGCTCAAGATTGTTTGGTACCTTATTGATGAAGAAAGCAATAACACATCATGATGACTTGGGGAAACATGTAGCTAAGGAAAAGGAGTCAATGACAAAGGATTTCTTTCTTTTTTAACCTGCTAATGATACCAAGTTGGCATACATTTTTGGTTATACAATAAAGAATATGTCGTAGGTATTTAAAGACACATTTATTGCTACATTTCGAGTGAAAAAACTGGATGGCACTACTTGCTGATAGCAATGAAGCCAATCTATGACATGGAGCTTAGGCTGAACGGTGGTGGGGTTATGGTCGGATAGAGTGCTCATTTGTCTTCATGTCTGGGTGATGCATAGAGTCATAGAGTCATAGAGTTATACAGCACAGAAACAGGTCCTTCGGCCCATCATGTCTGTGCCGGCCATACAGCACCCAACTATTTGAATCCCATATTCCTGCACTTGGCCCGTAGCCCTGTATGCTATGGCATTTCAAGTGCTCATCTAAATACTTCTTAAATGTTGTGAGGGTTCTTGCCTCCTCCACCTCTTCAGTCAGTGCGTTCCCGATTCAAACCACCCTCTGGGTGAAAAAATGTTTCTTCAAATCTCCCCTAAACTTCCTGCCCCTTACCCTAAATCTATGCCCCCTGGTTCTTGACCCCTCCGCTAAGGGAAAAAGTTTCCTCCTGTCTAACCTACCAATGCCCCTCATAATCTTGTACACCTTAATCATATCCCCCCTCAGCCTTCTCTGCTCGAAGGAAAACAACACTAGCCTTTTCAGTCTCTCTTTATAGCTGCAATGCTCCAGCCAGGCAACATCCTGGTGAATCTCCTCTGCACCCTCTCCAGTACAATCACATCCTTCCTATAGTGTGGCTACAATGAGGTCAGGAGCTGAGTGGCCCTGGCGGAACCCAAACTGAGTGTCACTGAGCAGGTTATTGCTATGCAAGTGCTGATTGATGGCACTGTTGATGACACTTTCCATCACTTTACTGATGATTGAGAGTAGACTGATGGGGCGGTAATTGGCTGGGTTGGACTTGTCATGCTTTTCGTGTACAGGACATACCTGGGCAATTTTCCACATTGCCAGGTAGATGCCAGTGTTATAGCTGTACTGGAACAGCTTGGCTATGGGCGCAGCAAGTTCTGGAGCACAGGTCTTCAGTACTATTGCCGGAATATTATCAGGGCCCATAGCCTTTGCAACCAGAACTGTATACAGTACTCCAGCTGTGGCCTATAGTGTGGCAACCAGAACGGTATACAGTACTCCAGCTGTGGCCTAACTAGCATTTCATACAGCTCCTGTATAATCTCCCTGCTCTTATATTCTATGCCTCGGCTAATAAAGGCAAGTATCCCATATGCCTTCCTAACCCCTTATCTAACCGTGCTGCTGCTTTCAGTGATCTGTGGACCAGTACACCAAGGTCCCTCTGACCCTCTGCACTTCCAAGGGTCCTACCATCCATTGTATATTCCCTTGCCTTGTTAGTCCTCCAAAAATGCATCACCTCATACTTCTCAGGATTAAATTCCATCTGCCACTGCTCTGCCCATCTTACCAGCCCATCGAAATCATCCTGTAATCCAAGGATTTCCTCCTCACTATTTACGACAGCACCAATTTTTGCGTCTTCTGCGAACACACTGATCATACCTCCTATATTCAAGTCTAAATCATTAATGTACACTACAAACAGCAAGGGTCCCAGCACAGATCCCTGTGGTACACCACTGGGCACAGGCTTCCAATTGCAAATACAACCCTCAACCATCACCCTTTGCCTCCTGCCGCTGAGCCAATTTTGGATCCAATTTGCCAAATTGCCCTGGATCCCATGGGCTCTTACCTTCTTAACCAATCTCCCATGCGGGACCTTATCAAAAGCTTTACTGAAATCCATGTATATTACATCTACTGCTTTACCCTCATCTACACATCTAGTCACCGCCTCGAAAAATTCAGTCAAGTTAATTAGACACGATCTCCCCCTGACAAAGCCATGCTGACTATCCCTGATTAATCTCTGCCTCTCCAAGTGGAGATTAATCCTGTACCTCAGAATTTTTTCCAATATTTTCTCAACCACTGATGTTTGACTCACCAGCCTGTAATTACCTGGTTTATCCCTACTACCCTTCTTGAATAATGGTACCACATTCGCTGTCTTCCAGTCCTCTGGTACCTCTCCTGTGGCCAGAGAGGATTTGAACATTTGTGTCAGAGCCCCTGCTATCTCCTACCTTGCCTCACATAATAGCTTGGGATACATCTCATCTGGGCCTGGGGATTTATCCACTTTTAAGCCCGCTAAAACAGCTAATATTTCCTCCCTTTCATTGCTAATATGTTCAAGTATATCACAATCCCCCTCCCTGATCTCTACACCTACATCGTCCTTCTCCATAGTGAATACCGATGAAAAGTAATCATTTAAAACCGCACCTATGTCCTCCGGCTCCACACACAGATTGCCACGTTGGTCCCTAATGGGCCCTACTCTTTCCCTCGTTATCCTCTTACCCTTAATATACTTATAAAATGCCTTCGGATTTTCCTTTATCTTGCCCGCCAGTGTTTTTTCATGCCCCCTCTTCGCTCTCCTAATTACTTTTTTAAGTGCCACTCTACACTTTCTATACTCCTCTAGTGCCTCCGCTGTTTTCAGCGCTTGGGATCTGCAGTAAGCCTCCTTTTTTTTCCTGATCCAATGCTCTATATCCCTTGACATCCAGGGTTCCCTGGAACTGGTTCCTGTGAGATTTTTGTAGAGGTGTGTGTGCTGTAAACTGTTCAAGTATTTCTTCATCTCTTGGCAGTCAGTGGGGAAAGGGGCAGCCTTTTGGTGAGTTGAGTTGAGTTGATTGCGCTAGAAGGCAAATGCCCATCTGCCCTGGTGCATTCCCCAGCTCTGGTCTCAGCCTGTGCATCTAACTTGCAAATGTGGCGTATTTGTTTTGTTTGCGTATTTGTTTTGTTTGCAGTTTTGTTCCAGCAAGTGCTGGGTTGCATCACAGGCCTGCAGAGAGTAGGGATTCCTTGCTATGCTGATATCAGCTCAACTGGGTATGACATTGGGTTTGACTTCACCCACAAATACTATATCATTTTATCTATATTTGAGTAACCAACTGACACTCACAGCCAAATGGCCATTTAGGTGAACTACTGGAGGGATGCCGGTGAGTGTTGGAAAGAACCAGTCATCTTTTAACCTACTGACTTCACCCAAGTGTCCATTTTTGAATGAATATTAGCAGCCTGTTCAGCTAGGAATAAAGTTAAATAGTATGCATAGAATGTGCCAGACCCAATCTTATGTCCCACTCAGTATGCATTACTACCTTTTAATGTAGGAGGATAGAAAGAGGAATAAAATTGGAAGAAAAAGTGCTACATCTTGGGAAGGTTGATAAAAAATATGCAATAAATAATAAGAAATTACGTTACTGTTGCAATGATGCATTAAAGTTCTCCTGAACCTAATTGAATGGTTTTAAGGTGTAGTTTAAAAGACATTATTTAACTACAACAGCACAGAAACAGAATGAAATACCAAGAACAAAAATCAACTGGAAAGACTTCGGGAAATTCATTCTTAAAGCTAGGTTATTAGTGCAAAAATTGATTGTAGGTTTCTGTTTTCACCCCATTGTTATTTGGTTGCATTTTCCCCTGTTCATTACTTTTTGTTGCTGTGGCACATGTATTGTTGTAAATTTGTTTTCTTATGAGTTCATAGAGTTATCACTACAACTGAACTTGCATCAAAGTGACAAAGATAAGAAATCCTTTGTAAATTCTGAATATGCTGCGTTAACTAGATAGGGAAGATGAGTTCATAACGAGGCAACAATACCTGAAGTGTTATATTTGTACCCATCTGTAGTCTTCCCTTTTTACAAAGCCCACCATCTCTACCTGGACAAGCTAGGGAAGACCTGTTGTCATTGCCTCCACTTCAAGAGAGGTTGTCACAGAGCTGTTAACTACTTCAGGTTGGCCAGCAGATAACTTCTAGATGAAGGGCAGCAATTCTTTTGTCTGTGAAGATTAGAATTAAATTCTTATTTATGTGACTGGATCCTTCCAACCCAGAACAGTAGATATCTGATGTGGTCAGCCAGTTTACAGTGCTTATATGTACCAAGCAAGTGGCAGATTTTTGCAACATTTTCATTAATTTCCCTGTGGATATGAAGCATCAATTGGATATGACACAAAACTTTAGTAGGGTGGCAATGTTCCCACTGCAGATAGCACTCTGTGGGCCCAATAGTTCAGGGCATCATAGATGGCACACTGTGGGCGTCAGGGCTCCTCACATCAAGTCCATGGCCTACATAAACAAGAACAGCTACCATTCAATTAACTTTCGGGTAGTGTCTAACCACAAAAATATTGTAATGCATGTGACTTCCCATTATCTAGGAATCACCTCTGATGGGGGGACTTTTACCAAAACAAAATGGGCATGTTTAGGGCTGGTGGAGAGGGGGGCTTAAAATCTAAAAAATCAGAATTCCAATCTAGACCCGCCTCCGATCTGTCCACTTGCGGTTCTAACTGAGGCAGGAAGGTGGTTGGGCGACTAACCCGCTCCAAGGAGGTGGGTTGTGTTAAATTCCAGAAAACTTGTTATGGAAGGATAATGCTGGAGCCTGTATTTACTCAGTTTCACATTTATTGTGCGGAATAAAAAGATTACAAGCATGTAGCTCCTCACTCAAATCCTTCACCAGTCTCAGTGAGTGTCTGCTTATAAGTCCTCAAGTAGGACCCCAATTAATACCCTTCACCTGCATATAATCAAACTATTGACACACAATTAACAGATTAACAGGTTGGCACTTTCAATATGATAATGAGGCCGCAAGCCTCAACTTTAAGAGTGGTCGACTGGTTTTCCCACGCCTTGGGAAACCCATTGGCTATATCTGGGTGAGGGCTTCTGGATCCAGTAGTTAAGTGCCTTTACAGCTACCTGCTCGATCCAATGTACCTTGTGATCAAGTATACCTCCCACCTGACCTTCCCCACAAGGCCACTGGCCTTCACCCCCACCTCCCAATGCAGGCCTCTGACCAGCACCCTTTAGTACTCAACCAGCAACAGCCCCCCCGGTCTTCTGATCCCATCCCCCCAAATCCTCAACACCACCCCAGTCCTCCTTCCTCCTCCACAGGACTCCAACCACAACCCCCACAAATCCAGGGCTCCACCACCGAGGTCTCTGAACTACTCCCTGTAACCCCTCCCCCAATTGATTCCTCTATCGCCCCGAGATTGACCCCCTCCTTGCCGATCAACTTATCCCCATGTGATTGACCTCCATTTACCTCCCCATTGATCCCACCCATTTCCCTCACTTGTGATCGACCTTCCCTTCTCCCCACCAGCTGATCCCCTCCCCCACATTGATCGGTTTCCCATGCGACTGGAAGCCAAGCCTGTCAATCAGGATAGCTTCTGGGTAGGGAACCAATCGGCAATGTCACGCGCACTCTGTGGAGTTCAAACTCCATAGCATACATAGGAATCCCAACCTCCGGGTTGCCCTTTCTTTACCGAGCTCTTGGCAGGTCAGGTAGGATGAAATCCAGGTCTATGTTTTCAAGTTCTCTCAAATACATGAAAACAGATCATAGGGTGCCACTGTGGAATGTATAGACTGCTCACATGGATCTCTCAAGCTAATATTCTAGCTTATTTACCCTGATACCAACAGGCTCCTGGAAGTTGGAGCCCAAAGGTCTCAATAGTTAAAGTAATATCTTACTTGAAGCAAATTGTACCTGGGGTTGCCTCTTTTCTGTGAAGTCACTATACACTTAATGTGCAAGGCAGTTCTGAAAATCCATGATATGTTACTGCTGAAAGCTTGGAGGTGTCCTGTCACACATTCTGGAACAACTTAGCAAGATCTTCATCATCACAAAAGATGTCATGAAGATATTTTCATCCTCAATGAATTCCCTTCTGAAGACAGGCTCACTGAGGTGCTAATCCCTGGTCCATACAGGAGAGGCCAGCCCCACACAAAAACTCTACACAGATGCTTGCTCTTCTTTGCCGGTACATCTATTTCTTCTACTCAATTATTCCTCTATACTTCACCCAGCACGTCCTCCTCAAATTTGTTATGTAATCTGTGATGGTGCTTGTGCCAACTGAAGTATGTGATACAATGTGCTGTGAAGTGTTCAGGCCCAGGCTCCCACCAGCTGATGTTGCTTTTCATTTTTGGACGAACCTGTTGGAAGGGAAGAGGCAGATATGTTAGTTTGATTTCAGGAATGAATGCTTTGTAATGGAGTAAGATACGAATATTTAGTGATGCCATTGTACAAAGTATTTCTCTATATTACTAAGAGTAAGAGTAAGAATGGGACTAATGAAATGAGAATGCCCATTAGGTCGTGGAATCCCACCTCCAAATTCTCCATTCCATACTACTTCCACAGATTCTATGTCAAAAATGCTGATAGCCATTTAACTCAATCTGAAACTGTTCCTTCACCTTAGCAGGTGCCCCAGCAGTATCCATGCATTCACATTTCTATGAGTGAACTTATTCTGGAATCACACACAAGACTTCATGTTAAACGCTAGCACAGTGATGGCCAGTCCACAACCCTTCTTGTGTGAGTACACTCCAATGCATCATGAATGTCAATTCTGATGCCAGTCCTAGTTCTTAGGACACCTTTTAACACTTAAATGTCACAGTGAAAGCTATTTGTGCACCCCACAGAAACTGTGCCCTATAGCTTTCCCACAATTAAGGGGTGTATGCCCCACCAATCATGTGGAGGGGCGGGCCATCCGTCCCCAACAATGGCATCAGGTGCCTGTGCGCAGGCACTGGCGCCATTTTTAAAGAGCACCCAGCCCTGCTGCCCAATTAAAATTTTTAAAGATCCACCAAAATTAAATAAATAAATTTCTTATGAACCTTTCTCATCCCCCACAAAAAACAATTATAATAATTGTTTGCCCTTTTCCCCCCAAAAACACTTACCTTTTACATCTGACCTTCGCCCCCAAACTGCACAAAGTGTAAGGGCCAACTCTTCCCACCATCTCCTACACCCATTACGTGTATTTGATCCTGCCCCCCCCCCCCACCCCGCACAGAAAAACTTACCTCCTCCCCCCTCCCAACCACTGTGACACTGCATTTCCCCGGACAGGGATCTGAAGGTGCGGGAGAGCCGGCAGCCGAGCCGAAGATCACAGCGGGCCATCAAGGTCTCAGGTAACTATATTTAAATTTATTAATTTTATTAATTTGAATATTTAAATTGTGATCCTGTCACCCAGCGACAGGGGCGCCACCTTGGAGCCTCGCCACCACCGGGAGGATCAGGCTGGGCCTTCACGGCGTTGAGGTCCGTGGCAGGCCTCATCCAGACCCATCTTCAGGGCTCCCCCAGCCACGGAACCCGATGCCTGGGGGAAAACAAAATCCAGCCCAATGTGTGCAAAGCTTACTTTGGCACTCCTCAGACCAGAAAACATCTTCCGCACTTACAGAGAAGTCCTACCTGGCTGATGTATTAGCTCTCTACATCTAGGCAGAATGGCCATTGGCTATTGTTGCACCTCTTACAGTAGGACCTCCAAGGAATAACCAGGAAATAGGACCAGGCTTTCCTCTCATTTTTCTTTGGTTCCAATGTAGCTTTCAACAAAATAAAAAAAAACCTTCCTCCTAGCAGCAAGCAATGCCCTTTAAGAACCGCTACTGTACTCAATTTCCTCCTCCTCCTCCACCCGATTGCACTACGGCTTATGCTCAATGCACTCATTTATTTATGTCCAGGGAGTTTATTAAATACAAAGGGCAGGCTAGCCTTGGAAAAATTGTTGGTTAACCCACCCTGCTGCTGCCACAAGCATACTTGTGATGTGCACAGCCCCAGATCTGTTCCATTCTCTGACTTAAAGAACAGTTAGGTGATTTGTTCCATCACCTTTACCAGTGCTGCTCTACGACTGCTTGATATGCAAGGACTAGCTTGGTTTGCCCTCAGAATCTTCCTTCCAATTTTCTTTCTTTCTGGGATGTTCTCACATTTGCTTCATAGTTCCTTGCAGGCCAAGTGGGAATGGGAAGTTATGGTGCACTGATTTTTGGGTAAGACAGATACTAGAATATGAATCTCATCAGCATAAACATGTCTACAGTATGTTGGACTCACATTTAATGATGCACGCGTTCATTTGTTACTGATAAGTGAAGTAACATGTGACTTAAGGTGCACATGCTTTGTGATATAATTTTAAGAGCTGTGTTTACACAATGGTCATTTATCATTATATTGTAGCAGAGATACAAAACCCTACAGCAGCTCTAAATTTAAGTTCTTTGCCAGGAATAAATTAAAATGTAATTTTTTTTTCTTCTAACTTGGTGCAGAAATGCTTCTGCTGTTTAGATTAATGTAACTGCCTGTCTTTTAAATTTTAGTTTACTCTGGCAGCCTATTCCCAGCTTAATTAAAGGCTTAGCATTCAAAAGAATGAGTACTCTACTTTAAACAGGAGTGTTTAATAAGATAGTAGATTAATGTATTACAGAGGTGCTTATATCTTGCAGTTTTCCTTGTCTACCAAATTAAGAAACATCACGACATCTTTGCTGAGTGCTTTGCATGTGATAGAGAAATGAATTTACAACAACAGACTCTAAGGAGCATATATCCATCAAGAAGCCACCTATTGATTGATGCACCTTAATAGATTAAGTATTTAGGTAAAACCGCTATTGATCATTTCAAATAGATTGCACAAACTCAGTCACATCATGGGTGTGTTTTATTCTGCAGTAAACCATTCCTCCATGTGAATAAAATTTAAATGATGTCACCCAGCAGTTTTCATTCAATAATTCATTCAGTGCCACAGTTTAATGGACTTCAGTCTAAACTCAGAACAACTTAAATATAAGACTGCTGTTTCTAAGAAGAACAGTCTGAATATTAGTGAACTCATGTAAATTTACACAGAATATAAATTCAGTCAAACCTCTGTAACAAATGCTGCTGCAGCAAATCTATTGTTATAATAAACTTCATCCTTGCTCTCCTGAAGAAGGAGTTGACTTCAATCCTAGATAAGATGAATGCCTGAAAAGAAAAACAACTTTCCAGTCCCTGTGAGTTAGTAATAATGAGGTCTGGTTATGCAGATCTCATGGTCCGGTTAAGACAAGTTTAAAATAATGTTCTATGGGGGAGACAGATACAATAACAGATACCTGGGTGTGAGTATCAGGCAGCAATCTAATTGAAAAGTACAAATGATGTTAGAAATCACAAGTGTGAAGTTCATTTTGTTTGTGACTGTCATCTATAGCCTCTGAGGTATGTTATTTTTCAAGATACATGTTATTTTAAATTTAGGCAGGTTTTTTTTCCTATTTTAGATCATTCTTTTAAAAATTGAGCAGGTGTCATCAATGCAGATATCAACTGTTAAAGTACAGAATCACAGAATTGTTACAGTGCAGAAGGAGGCCATTTGGCCCATCGTGTCTGCACCAGCTGTCTGAAACACTTGGTGCCATTCTCCCACCTTCTCCCCATAACCTTGCACATTCTTCCTTTTCATATAACAGTATAGATATGTGATGTATGTCTTTGATGTTTGATGGCATTCATCCCAGAGGTTAAAATTTTATGATGCAGTTACTGCAGGTTTATCTGGGGAAAGTATTATAGAATATTATAAACTGCTGCATGAGGAAACATACTTATACTATAGTGCCTGTCACATGATCATGATTATTCTACAGGTTAACGAACGTTACAACCACTTAAAGGTTCCACTTAAAATTTGATTATAAGAAATACACAAAACATCAAATGGAACCACACCATCCCACACCGATTCTACGGCTGCAGTTCGTGCTTCGCGGGCCTTCGGAACTCTGTACAGAGTTCTGAGGTGAGAACTGGTGGGGAGGGGGGAGGAATAAAAATTTCAGGGTGGGAGGGGTAGGGGAACGGGGAAAACAATTTTTATTGGTGTGTGAATGGTGGAAAGGGTTGAAGGGCAAATGATTGAAGATTGTGGGGGGGTGGATTTCGGGCAGGGAATAAAGTATTTTCTGTCAATGAGTGCCAATCAAAAGACTATTGGAGGGTTTGGGGAAGGGGCTCCATAACATAACTGTTAATTCAATAAAAATCAGCACTAATTTTCCTTTATAAATGTAAATCTGTGTTAAGGGCTTAAAGCCCTTTAAAAATGATGCTGGCATCTGCGCATTGCTGAGGACACAGCGGCCGCCCCCTCTACGTCATTGGCCATTCCACCCCTTTATTTAAATCAGCCCCCCCGCGCGCAATATCACAGGGGCTCGGTGATGCAGCACACTTGTAAAATTCAGCCCGTTGTCTGATGGACCATCATTGTCTTGTTTTTCACCAGTTAGGAAATAGAAGAGGGAAATATTGACTAATTATATTGAAGAAAAATTACAGCAGACCTAAGTTTACTGAAAAGAAGAGTGCAGCAATTTACAACCACAAGGCACCATTACCTATCTCACTTGACGATCTAAAATTAACTAGATTATGGATTCAGCCGCAGCAAAGGCTCAATGGGGAAAGACCACTGTGTAAGGTCCCCCCACCAAGCTGAACGGAGGGGCTGGATCCATGGAAAATCCCTCAAACTGTATCGGGAAATTTTTTGTTTGCTGTAAAATGTAAAAGTGTATATGGCACGAGAATTGAAATGGAAGGGTTGTGAGGCAACTCAAGATTGTATTGAAGGAAACTGTTCTCTTTTGCACTGTTTGTATTTTTTGACTTGGTGCTGTTTGAAACTGTTTGGTAATGTATTTTTTTATAGATTTCTATGAATAAAGTATATTTTGGAAATTTAAAAAAATAAATAAATAAATTATTGAACCACACAGGACTGTCATGGGTGAAAAGGATGTTGACTCAATTAGAAATATTCTCCATTAATATCAACAGAAATTAGATCTAGGTAAAAATTTAGAAGAAAAATGAACAAGAAAACAAAACGTCTCATTGTCACCATGCCTGCAGCCTCAGACAGAGCAGTACTCACATAATAATCACTATGATGATGGAGAAACCTGTACCCTGCACAGAGGGATAGTAATAAGATCAGTCACATTAAAATACGAGCTTACACAAAGGGACAGTAACAGGCTCAGTAACATTAAAATACAAACTTACAAAGAGGGACAGGAACAGAATTGGTAAGCTTAAACCTAGGGACTGAAAGAAGATTGGTAACACTAAAATACAAGCTTACACAGAAGGACAGAAGCAGGATCAGTAACATTAAAATACAAGCCTGCAAAAACAGCAGCAGCAACAGAATAACTAACCTTACTACAAGCCTGCACAGAGGGAGAATAACAAGATAGAAGCCATTACTGTAAGCTGCCAGGGAAGGACATTTTACCTTCATGTGTGTCAGCACTTTTTCTTAAATGACAGAAAGGTATGTCCAAATAATTTGCCTAAATTGGGCCATATATGATTATTTGCCAAACTGAACATGATATTTGGGTTGATGTTTATCTCTAGAATCCAGTTTGATCCTAACTGTAAGGGAGATTTCTAACAGAATATGCTAGTCAACCATTTGGAGAAGCAAGTCAACAGAAATGACTTATGGGGTTACAATGTCAGCTGTGGCTTAGATGGAAGTTTGTGGGTTCAAGTCTCAATTTAGCACAAAAATGAGGGAATGCTGCACTATCAGCAGTGCCATCTTTGAGATGAGGCCCACTCTGCCCTCTCAAGAGGATGTAAAAGATCCCATGCCAATGTTTCGAAGAATAGCAGGGGAGTTACCCCCATTATCCTGGCCAATATTTATCAACCAACATTATTAAAACAGATTATCTGGTCATTATCACATTGCTGTTTGTGAGAGGTGTGCACAAATTGACTGCTGTGATTCCTACATCACAACAGTGCCTACACTTCAAAAGTGCTTTATTGGCTGTAAAGTGCTTTGGGATGTCCTGTGGTTGTGAAAGGTACTATATAAATGCAAGTCTTTTTTACTTATTTATTTTATTTAGAGATACAGCACTGAAACAGGCCCTTCGGCCCACCGAGTCTGTGCCGACCAACAACCACCCATTTATACTAATCCTACATTAACCCCATATTCTCTACCACATCCCCACCATTCTCCTGCCACCTACCTACACTAGGGGCAATTTACAATGGTCAATTTACCTATCAAACTGCAAGTCTTTGGAGGTGGGAGGAAACCGGAGCACCGGGCGGAAACCCACGCAGACACAGGGAGAACTTGCAAACTCTGCACAGGCAGTACCCAGAACTGAACCCGGGTCGCTGGAGCTGTGAGGCTGCGGTGCTAACCACTGCGCCACTGTTACATTTATTTGTTACATTTAGTTTGATGCATTTTATTTCTATCGTGCACTTAACATCTTTCATTTTTATGTTGTTTTACTTTCTTTTTCCATCTACTGTTGAAGAGAATTTCAATTTTAATTTAGCACCCAACACTGGTAGAATGTGCATTCCTCTGGATACTTCTCTTGCCCTCAGGGAGCTGGAGCACGGGGAGGCTTTCCACAGAAATAAGCAGAGGCAAGGGCATTTGCATTTAAGTATGTCAAACATGGCTTTTTTTTATTCATTCATGGGATGTGGGCGTCGCTGGCTAGGCCAGTATTTATTAGCCATCCCTAATTGCCCTTGAGAAGGTGGTGGTGAGCTGCCTTCCTGAACCGCTGCAGTCCATGTGGGGTAGGTATACCCACAGTGCTGTTAGGAAGGGAGTTCCAGGATTTTGACCCAGCGACAGTGAAGGAACGGCGATATAGCTTCAAGTCAGGATGGTGTGTGACTTGAAGGGGAAATTGCAGGTGCTGGTGATCCCATGCGTTTGCTGCCCTTGTCCTTCTAGTTGGTAGAGATCGCAGATTTGGAACGTGCTGTCTAAGGAGACTTGGTGCGTTGCTGCAGTGCATCTTGTAGATGGTACATACTGCTGCCACTGTACGTTGGTGGTGGAGGGAGTGAATGTTTGTAGATGGGGTGCCAATCAAGCGGGCTGCTTTGTCCTGGATGGCGTCAAGCTTTTTGAGTGTTGTTGGAGCTGCACCTTTGCTCAAGGAAGCGGGTGCACAGATCTTGACAGAGATACTTTACTATGTCGAAGGAGGTCTGTCTTTTGGTGATTATCGTCCATCAGAAAAGTAGACTCAGAAATTTAGTGAGGATTCTGCCAGTGTTCTGCTATAAGTCTAGCAGGTGACTGGTGGAGCACGCAAGGAAAACAATGTGAATGGCTGAAAATGGTCTTTTTAATCAGTTTCCCAGAGGGTGCCACAGAGTTATGGCAGGAAACTGCAAAATCCTTGCGGATTTTTGGGACTGTAGTCTTAGAGTTTAGCTGTCTTCTGTAGACTGACTTGCAGATGTCATCACCCAGGACTACCCATGCTGGTGAAAATCACTATTGGCATAGACCTTCTGTGAAATATTCTCCTTTTAAACTGCCTCAAGTGATCAGGCAGTCTGTAGTGCACTGCTTCATTCATCAACTCACTGGTCCCTTGTTTGCCAGGAATAATGACTTTATTACTTTTCGCAAAGAAAGCAGCCTTCATCAGGAGAAGGTTTCTGCAATTTTTTAAAAGATAGGCGTGTTCATGCAATCTCCCCCTCCATTAGTCACCTGATTGTCCATCACAATTCTTCACTGCATTTACTAAGGCTGCAGAGATTTGCTCTGAGCCATTGATTGTGAGACCACTAATCTCTGTCTGCAGGTTGCTGCTACTTTTGCCAGTAGCCCTGCAGGTTCACCAGGTTGGTGCTTTGTTCTGAGGTATGTGTAGTATTGCTCCTGGAATGTCCTTTCACATTATTCATAGAACCAGGGTTGATCTTCTGACATGGTGGAGAGAAAGGAACAAGTGATGTGAAGTCATGAAATTACAGATTGTGGTGGTTTATAACTATTAGATTACGACTCATGATCCACAGGGGCCCTTGGATTTCCAATGTTGGGCTGTTTGAGCTGCCCTTAATAATGTGGTAGTGCCACACTACAGTGTGGAGAGTGCCCTCATTGGGAAGAAGATTTTGTCACTCTCCTACTAATGCTATCGTGAACAGATGGGTCTGCAACAAGCAAATCTTTCTTTCATATTGGTTCTTTCACCATCTGACATAGGTCCCACGTGGCAATTTGTCCTTCAGGACTCAGCCAGCTTGGTCAATGGTGCCAGCGCAAAGACACTGCTGGTGATGGCCTTTGAAGCCTCCCTTCTGTGTCCTTTCTTCCTTCAGTATATATTCCAAGTGGTATTCAACATGAAGGAGTACTGACTCATCAATTGAGAGGGTATGGTAGGTAGAAGACACTTTAGTCTTGTTTGACATAACATCATGAGGTTTCACAGGGTCTGGAATAAATATTGAGGATTTCTGTGGCCACATCAACCTGACTGAAGAAGGGTCACTGACCCGAAACGTTAACTCTGCTTCTCTTTCTACAGATGCTGCCAGACCTGCTGAGTGAATCCAGCATTTCTTGTTTTTGTTGTGACTGAATACTCTGTTGGGTTTATTCAGCCAGTGGGATAGGAGAAAATAGGGATGGTGTTGGAGGAGTCCAATCTTTTATCTGAAATATCTGATTTTGTGAGATGACTAATTCAGGCTGTTGTTTGACTAGTCCACTGGCAAGTTCTCCCAGCTTGGGCACCAGGCTTGACTTGGTTGTGGATTGCTTCAGTTTTGTTCTAAACCAATCCTGGGCCATTGCCAACAGGTCTGCCAATATTTCTCTTATTGTTCAGCTTTGTAGTAAATGATGTAACTACATTTCTTGCTAAGGCCACCAGAAATGTCCTTATCTTGTGATAAAACATAGGTATATTAGGCTTAATTAGGTAGAATTTAGATATAATTAATACATTATACCTTTTAGAATTAAAGATTGAATAAATGGTTAGTTTTCAAGACTCACTGAAATTCCCCTTTAAGGGTAGAGTTTAAAAAAATCCATGTCAAGGTTATCCAAGGTCTCTGCTACAATGGAATTAGAACATGACACATTGAAACATTCTATGTGAAGTCAGTACTGATGGCTATAAACTTAATTAGTTGATAGTGTTAGTGATATAGAAGACTGACTCAAAGGATGGTAGAAGGTACCATAAAAAGACAATTACAGATAATAAACTACAAAATGAAATCATACTTACAAAAACCGATGCCAAATAAACCCAATTACAAACATTTTGACCAGATAAAAGCTCAAAACATCAAGAGAAGGGGATTTTCAGCAAATACATGAAGTGGGAATGGTGGCAAATGATACTACCATATATGGATCTCAAAAGCAAGAGAAACACACACAGAAAAGTAACACCTACTTTCTAAAAGATGAGATGATAGATTAGAAGCAGTATAAACATGAGAGTTCTGCATCAAAAAAACAGGAGTATTGAATTCCTCATCAATGCTTCTCAACCTATGGTACTCTGGGAATTTAAGGTAAAAGTTTACTTTAAATTTTGATGGATATTCTAAGATATTTTGCTATAACATTGTCAAGGTTGAACTTTTGGATTCTATTTTAGAAATAAGATTATGTTTTTTATCTCTTAGTAATATTTATATTGTAGTATACTTAGCCACTTAAAGTGTATTGCATATTCAACTCTTTAATAAATATATAAAAGTTAATAAATTATCTCATGTAACATTCTGTGTCTCCTTAAGTGGGGAGATACATATTGAAGAGACTTTCCCAGACCCTTCTACTTTTTGGGATATTTACGACTTAGCTATAATTATTTTTAAAATAGGCTATCCGAAGGATAGTATTATTCTCTGTTTTCTTTCTTTGAGGGAAGACTAGTTCAGTTTTTCAGACCCAAACAACAGTCTGTAGGAACCTGTCTGGTCTGGACTTATAGGGATGCAGACTTGATTTGGTTTAGTCCCCATAAGGGGTAACAGTCATAAATCACTGCAATCCAAGGACCCTTTAAGATGGTGGTAGACACAAAAAGCATGGCTGATATGCAATGTGATGTGATTATGCATATCCACTGGTGTAGCTCAGAGAAAGCCTTATGGAGGACCCACTCACAGATACTGTTTTTCTTACTATTCAGCAGTGGAATCTGGTTCAGATGTAGCATAGTTTTAGTTGTTGCTACTACCTCCCTCTCGAGCAAGAAATTAATACATAGCCCAGGATTATCCACCAGTCATGGTGTTGCATTGGGACAGTATCCTGGCTTGTGGATCGTACTTATGCAGTCTACCCATGGCTTCCTGTTGCCAAGAGAGAGCTCACTACTCCCACTCGTGAAAACATTGCTGCAACATCACAGAACGCAACCTTGCAGTTGCAGAAACCTCACGAGGATGGGAAGATAAACTGTTTTGCAGGCCTAAACAGTAGACAGGTGGGAGCTGAAATGGTGGAAGAAAATGCATCTCAAGGCCCTCTCCCTCCACTGAGGAAAACAGAGGTTATTACCACCACACCATTATGTACCGTTGCCATGGCAGCCCCAGGTAAGACTGGGAAATGAAAGCAAAATACTGCGGATGCTGGAAATCTGAAATAAAAACAAGAAATGCTGGAATCACTCAGCAGGTCTGGCAGCATCTGTGGAAAGAGAAGCAGAGTTAACGTTTCGGGTCAGTGACCCTTCATCGGAACTGGGAAATGGCTGGACGAGAGATATCTGATGGTGAAAGAGTGCTCAGCATTATGTCAGTGGGGCTGGAGAGAAGGAAATCCTACTAAGGATCATAGGAAATAGGAGCGGGAGTAGGCCATTCTGCCCATCAAGCCTGCTCTGCCATTCAAAGAGATCATGGCTGATCATCTACCTCTACGCTATTTTTCCCCACTATCCCCATGTCCCTTGATGTTAATATTCAGAAATATATCGATTTCTGCCTTGAACATGCTCAATGAGCTTCCACAACCCTCTGGGGTAGAGAATTCCACAGATTCACCAGCCTCAGAGTAAAGAAATTCCTCCTCATCTCAGTCTTAAATGAGCTGCCCCTTGTTCTGAGACTGTGTTCCCTTTTTCTAGACTCACCAGCCAGAGGAAACATTCTATCCATATCTACCCTGTCACACCCTGTAAGAATTTTGTAAGTTTCAATGAGATCACCTCTCATTCTTCAAAACTCTAGAGAATACAGGCCCAGTTTCTGCAATCTTTCCTCATAAGACAATCCCGCCATCACAGGAATTACTCTGGTAAACATTTGTTGCACTCCCTGTCTGGCAAGTATATCCCTCCTTACAGAAGGAGACCAAAACTGTACACAATATTCCAGGTGCGGTCTCACCAAGGCTTTATACAATTTAAGCAATACATCTTTACTCCTGTTCTCAAATCCCTTTGCAATGAAGGCCAACATACCATTTGCCTTCTTAATTGCTTGCTGCACCTGCATGCTAGCTTTTGGTGACTCATGAACAAGGACACCCAGGTCTCTTTGGACATCAACATTTCTCAAGCTCTCACCATTTAAGAAATACTCGGCCTTTCTGTTTTTTCTATCCAACTGGATCACTTTGCACTTATTCACATTATATTCCAACTGTCATGTGCTTACCCATTCACTTAATCTGTTCAAATCCCCTTGAAGCTTCCTTGAATCCTCCTCACAACTTACATTCCCTCCTAGTTTTGTGTCATCTGCAAAGTTGGAAGTATTACAAGTGGTCCCCATATCCAAATCATTTATATAGATTGTAAACAACTGCGGTCCAAGCACTGATCCTTGCCGTACTCCACTAGTAACAGCCTGACAGCCTGAGAATGACCCATTTATTCTGACTCTCTGTTTTCTGTCTGTTAACCCATTCTCAATCCATTGCCATATATTACCCCCAATCCCACGTGCAATAATTTTGTTTACTAACCTCCTGTGTGGGACCTTATCAAAAGCCTTCTGAAAATCCAAATACATCACATCCATTAGTATTCCTTTATCTATGCTATAAGTAACCTCCTCAAAAAACTCCAACAAGTTTGTCAAACATGATCTCACAAATCCATTTTGACTCTGTCCAATCATATTATTTTCCAAGTGTCCAGTTATCTCTTCCTTTATCGTAGATTCTAACATTTTCCTTACTCCTGATGTCAAACGAACAGATCTGTAGTTCTCCGCTTTCTCTCTCGCTCACTTCTTAAATAGTGGGGTTACATTTGCTACTTTCCAGTCTGCAGGAACCCTTCTAGAATCTATAGAATTTTGAAAGATAACTACCAATGCATCCACTATCTCTACAGCCACCTCCTTCAATTCTCTGGATGTAGCTCATCTGGTCCAGGGGATTTATCAACTTTCAATCCAATTAATTTTTCCAGTACTACATCTTTATTGATAGTAATTACTTTCAGTTCCTCATTTTTACAAGTCCCTTGGTTCCCTAGTATTTCTGGGAGATTTTCTGTGTCTTCCTCCGTGAAGACAGACACAAAGTAATTGTTTAGTCTCTCTGCCATTTCCTCATTCTCCACCACAAACTCTCCTGTCTCCGCCTGCAATGGACCCACATTTGTCCTTGCTTATCATTTCCTTTTCACATACCTAAAGAAGCTTTTACAGTCTGCCTTTATGTTTATAGCTAGCTTAAATTCATAATCTCTTTTCCCTTTCTTTATCAGTTTATTGGTCCTCCTTTGTTGGACTCTAAATTGCTCCCAAACTTTGGGCTTACCACTTTTTCTGGCGACCTTATAAGCCACTTCCTTTGACCTAATGCAATCCTTAACTTTTTTTGTTAGCCATGGTTGATTCACCTTTCGTCTTAGAGGAATGTATATTTGTTGTAAATCATGTAACACTTCTTTAAATACTAGCTATTGCCTGTCAACCGTCAAATGTTTTAATGTATTTTCCCAATCCACCATACCCAACTTGCCCCTCATACCTTCACAGTTTCCTTGAAGTGACAGGCTTTGATGCCCTTGAGAGGCATGAGCTAGTATTTAAAGGCCATTATCTGCCACAAACCCACCTGTATTTTGGTGGGATAGCAGAGGAGGATAGCAGTTCAAACTGTTCCACCTTAGCCAGGACATCTGACCAACAACAACCCATGGGCCTAGATTTTGTGGTCAGTGTTGAAGGAATGACGTTCGCTGTTCACCTCCTTGACAGCTGCCCTCAATGTTTTTGTGGGCATTAGAGCACAGATTTCCTCTAATCCAGGGTCTAATGCAGCCTGGTGCCTTCTACAGGGCATCTGGGAGCAGGGCAAGAAACAACACAGCTCTTCAATCAATCAGATTGAGGAATCCTCCCTGAGACACACAGAATCTAAGCTAGGAAGTATAAAGCAGGAAGTAAAAATTCGATCCAAATCATATACAGAAAGCAAAATAAAGATTGGGAAAGAAAGAAGGGATAATGAAAGAGGGATAAAGAGACAAACAGAAAAAGAAAAAAATATATTTTTAAATCTCCAACACTTACTAACTTCTGAAGGATTAACTTATTAACTTCTGAGACTCCACACTTGTTAAGTTAAATTTTCAGGGCTAGAGTGGTTGTTTGGTAGTAATTATCCCTTGTCACTCTTATTAAAAATTCACTTACTCCTGAATGCACCAGTCCTAACTTTTTCTGGAAAATTTAGTGGGGAACTAATGGGCAAGTACCCCAAGGTCATGCCATTGCATTTCAGTGCTGAGTCTGTCAGTGAGGACTGCAACAGCGCATCCTGTGGAGGATACGGGTATCTCCAACAACAACTTCAGGATTTCTATGTTTAACTGTGCATCTGTGGATGCCAAAAGTTGCTGTCCAATTTACTTCATAATAACAGTGAGTGCTATTAGCCTCAACGTTATTCCTATCACAAAAGCTGAGCCACAAAGAAAAATGGAAAAGGTGCAGAAGATGCCTTAACCCCAACAAAATCGTTGATTTGTAGAAACTCGAGAAATCTGTGCTCCTATTTGTACCGACCTAAATCCTATCCTTTCACAATATTGCAGACTGAGAGGCAGAATTCAGCAATCTCTTGAACCTCATCAATGTCCTCCTCCAAGATTCCCACTGCCCAAGGTTGCATCTAACAACCCGAATGAAAATAACTCATCTGTGGAGACATGAGGCACATTGTACCATTAACTACATTAAATTAAATCTGTACTGGAAATGTAAAAAATATTTTATAGCTGCCTGAGAGGCATCAGATCATTTATTCTCTTGAAGTACAGCAGGGCAATATAAATGCAGGTTATTTTTCCTTTGATTTCAAAATACATTGATGAAGACAATAAGAGGCAGTGTTTTCAAATTATTGAGTATATTTTCCTCTAATCGCTACTGTTTGAGAAAAGGCACAAAAGGGGTATCTATATTTTATATTAATTAAAATATAAACATAGGTCTCCTCTTAGGGACAATTATGCATTTTATACATACAAAACCTGTGTTCCTAATTATTTTGGACATGATGGTGTGCAGGTGGATACTTGGTAAGCTTGTGGACAATTTCCTCCTGCTTCACCCCTTCACTCACACCCATATTCATCTCTGGAGTATGGCAAACTGCTATGGCCTGGCAAACATTGATCTTGCCATCCAAACTACATGCGAACCCTTTACCTTCTCCACTTTCTGTACGGTCCACAGAAGACTTGGACATGGGGCAAATACAAAGCACAAAGGAGTAAAGTATTGAGGACGATACATTGCCACCTATTCTTGCAAACACCAGCTCAGAATGTGGCGTCCTGTAAGACTTACTGATTTTGAGGTAGTGAACACAAGTGAGCAGGGGCAGGTAAAGGTGGCAAAGAAGGCGAAGGGGAAACTTAACCAAAGAATCAGCTCGCATATTATCTCTGCTGAAGAGACCAGAGTTTTTATCCTCAAGGAACCAGAGTTTAAAGAGCACCAGTGATTGGTGGAAGCAGTAGAGAATGTTAATCACATGCTAGCTAGTGTGAAGGAGTCCAGTTTCTTCCTTTGAAGGTTTTAGTACCATCAAAATTCTGCAGTTCACCATGGAGTATGTGCTCAGTTGAGCGAGTGGTTTATCTATGGAAGAATCTCCCTAGGGAGATGGTGGAAACGGTATTTATTCATCCAAACACAAATTAAATAGATTTCCTTCAGAAAATAACTCTGGGATACATCATGTGAGTAAGTTAAGACATGACATGTAGTAAGAGAGCATGCTTGGGAGGAAAATGTAACTTTTGACCTATGGTTCCGGTTACAACCAGGTGAGATAGGGGTCTAGGCGTTCCCTCTCAGCCCTTTCCTGGTCTAACCATAACAGGGTTTAATTTTTAAAACACTGTGTTTTTGGCCCCACAGTGAATCCATGTTCACTGCTTTCCAATTGTAAGGCAAAGAAATCAGACAGATTTTCTTAGTTTTAAACAAGAAATTTGGAAGTTTATTAATCTTAAACTAATTTGGTTCACAACTACAAGTACGCGATGCGACCACGCTAGCATGCATACGCGATAAACACACACACATAGAGACAGAAACAGTAGAAGGAATAAAGGGGAAAAGTTTGAGGCAATATCTGTAGTCATTTACGGTCCTTTAAGTTCAATGTGGAGTCTTTGGTTGCCAGTAAGTCTTGCTATTTGTCAGGGCCCTGTGCACACTTCAATTTGTTTCAATGTAGGAGTCTTTTCTCTCTTTAGGTTTAAGCGACTTCAGTCGGTCCAGAGGTCTGTGAGAAAGTGAGAGAGAGCCAGCCAGGAGAGAGGCTATCCTGTTCCAGGTTCAGTTACAATCTGCCGTCTGTGTTCAAAACTGTCCTGTGAGCACAATTCAGACCTCCAAGTTGGTCCGCAGGTTAGTCATGTGACTAAGTTTTTTCAACAAACTCGTGCGTTTGTGGATTCCAAAGCTATCAGTGAGGGCTGGGGGTGGGGGGAGCTGCGGTGTAGTGCTGTCTCTGACACCGACAAGATGTGGATCACCATTGCCCAGACCAATCTCTGTTAATTGAATCAGTGAGCAATTCTTTTCTCTCCAAGCACTGTATTTTAGTATGCAAATGTCATCCAGCCCAGTGTCTGATGATCTCTTGTAAAACAGGTAATTTCTTCACTCAAGCAACAATTTAAAATAAATGTTCATATGACAAAATTAATATGCCTCATTTTTGGCAGGTGGGGGTCATCATGACAGTCCACAATGGTGGGGGGGGGGGGGGTCCTCACCTCTTTCTAGATCAGTTTTTTTATTTGTTTCATGGGATGCAGGCATCATTGGCAAGCCCTGCATTTATTGCCCATCCCTAATTGCCCTTGAGAAGGTGGTGGTGAGCTGCCTTCTTGAACCACTGCAGTCCATGTGGTGTGGGTACACCCACAGCTACCCAAGGGAGTTCCAGGATTTTGATCCAGTAACAGTGAAGGAATGACAATGTATTTCCAAGTCAGGATGGTATGTGGCTTGGAGGGGAAATTGCAGATGGTGCTGTTCTCATGGGTCTGCTGCCCTTGCCCTTCTAGGTGGAAGGTACTGTCGAAGGAGGCGTGGCGAGTTGCTACAGTGCATCTTGTATATGGTACACACTGCTGCCACTGTGTGTCGATGGTGGATGCAGTGAATGTTTAAGGTGGTGGATGGGGTGCCGATCAAGTGGGCTGCTTTCTCCTGGATGGCGTCAAGTTTCTTGAGTGCTGTTGGAGCTGCACTCATCCAGGCAAGTGGAGAGTATTCCATCGCATTCCTGGCTTATGCCTTGTAGATGGAACTTGCTGCCAATCATTCAAAATGGTGACAACTTGTCCATCAAGTTGCATCATGCTTTGAGTCCAAACACCTTAATGATCAGGCATCGTAGCAGCAGAGAAAGAAAGAAAAGGAAGCAAATCCTGCACTCCGTATCCTGCTACCTCATGGGGAGTCCTGCTCCGTGTGCCCAAGGATCTGCGGGTCGAGAATTGGCCTGTTCAGTCGCCTGATGACCCAGGGCAGAAACTCACAACCTTGAGTAGGCGCCATCCTCAAATCGAGAGACAGCCAACGATAAGATGGTGGACAGGCTTTGAAGAGTCAGTAGGTGGATTAATCACTGCAGAATTCACAGCCTCTGAGCTGCTCTTGTAGCCACAATATTTATGTGGCTGCTCCAGTTCAATTTCCTGTTAATGATAGCTTCCAGGATGTTGATGGGGGGTGGCGGGGGGGTGTAATTCAGTGATGGGTAATGCGGTTGAATGTCAAGGAGAGATGGTTAGATTCTCTCTTGTTAGAGATTGTCATTGCCTAGCACTTGTGTGATGCAAATGTTACTTGCCACTTATCAGCCCAAGCCCGAATATTGTCCAGGTCTTGCTGCATATGGACACGGGCTGCTTCAGTATCTGAGGAGTTGCGAATGGTGCTGAACATCGTACAATCATCAGCAAACATCCGCACTTCTGACCTTATGTTGGAGGGAAGGTCATTGATGAAGCAGCTGAAGATGGTTGGGACTAGGACATTACTCTGAGGAACTCCTGCAGAAATATCCTGGGGCTGAGATGATTGGGCACCAACAAACAAAACCATCTTCCTTTGTGTTAGGTATGACTCCAATCAGTGGAGAGTTTACCCCTGATTCATATTGACTTCAATTTGGCTAGCGGTCCTTGATGCTTCACTCTGTCAAATGCTGCCTTGATGTCAAGAGCAGACACTCTCACCTCACCTCTTGAGTTCAGCTCTATTGTCCATGTTTGGATCAAGGCTGTAATGAGGTCAGGAGTTGAGTGGCCATGGCGGAACCTATCATAATCATAGGGTCATTTACAGCGTAGAAGGAGGTCATTCTGTCCATCGCGTCCAAGCCAATTCTCCGCAGCGCAATCCAGTCAGTCCCACTGCACCGTTCGATCTCCATAGTCCTGCAAGTTTATTTCCTTCAACTGGCCATCCTATTTCCTTTTGAAATCATTGATTGTCTCTGCTTCTACCACCCTCATGGGCAGTGAGTTCCAGGTCATTACCACTCGCTGTGTAAAAAGTTGTTCCTCACGTTTTCCCTGCATCTCTTGCCCAAAACCTTCATGTGTCCCCTAGTCCTTGTACCATCAGTTGATGGAACACACTAAGGGGATGGTAATTAGCCGGATTGGATTTGTCCTGCTTTTTGTGGACAGGACATACCTGGCCAATTTTCCACATGTCAGGTAAATACCAGTGTTGTTGCTATACTGGAACAGCTTGACTTGGTATGATTATCATCATGTCATGCCAGTACCAGCATGGTAGAAGGCAAACTGGATGAACCATGGTCTCTTTTAGTATCGCAGTTCCTATGTTCCTATGTTCTGTCAGCTCAATGCTTTGCTAGAGTTTGGTCTCCGATATATGAACATACGAATTAGGAGTAGGAGTAGGCCAATCAGGCTCTCGAGCCTGCTCTGCCATTCAATAAGATCATAGCTGATCTGATTGTAACCTCGACTCCACTTTCCTGCCTAACCCTGATAACCTTTCACCCCCTTGCTTATCAAGAATCCATCTACCTCTGCCTTAAAAATATTTAAAGACTCTACTTCCACTGCCTTTTGAAGAAGAGAGTTCCAAAGACTCACAACCCTCTAAGAGGAAAAATTTATCTTCATCTCTGTCTTAAATGGACGACCCCTTATTTTTAAACAGTGAGCCCCTAGGTCTAGATTCTCCCACAAGAGGAAATATCCCTTCCACATCACCCTATCAAGACCCCTCAGGATCTTATATGTTTCAACAAGTTGCCTCTTACTCTTCTAAACTCCAGCGATACAAGTCTAGCCTGTCCAACCTTTCCTCATAAGACAACCCACCCATTCCATGTATTAGTGAGGAGGGGTTGAAGGGATTCCCTCTTTTCCCTCTCCTTGTTAGACCACAACAGGTTAAGTTCTTTCTTAAAGTGAATGTACTTGCCAATTCAGTAGGTTTTCTTGAATTAACAAAGAATGAGGTTAACTTTACTGTACCAAAACTGAACTGAAAAAAAACAACGCGCCAACTTTCACTTACATACAAACACACACACACTAGAGGTTTACACACATTCAAATAAGGTACAGAGTGGGGAAAGGCAGATTGGTTGAATTAGAGTCCATAGAAAAATGGTATACAGTCTGTGGAGATGGGTGATTTGGCTGGCTTCTAGCTGAATTTAGTTGTCCTGAGGCTTTTAGTTTGAAGAGGTGGTTCGGTAAGGCTCTTGGAGACAGCGATGCAGATGATTTCCTCCAGATACAATATCTTCCTTTTTCCAGTTTCTCTATATCAGTGAACTCAACCCTGGATTCAAATTGTTCATAATTTGTGGTTTTTTTCTGTACTCATCCAGCCTGGCCCATAATTCTTCCTCAGTTAGGATACTTGACTTGCAGACACCACCACCATCACCACTCTCCAAATGTGCCACAAAAACCTTTTCAGGCTTAAGGTTTTCCTTTGGCTTACAAGCTTTTCTGTGTCTCCCTTCAGAATTTAAATCTTTAATTTATAGGTCTTCAATCTGAATTTCCTCCCGAACATGGGTCAGTTTCCTGGGACCTGGGCGATAGGGATTTTGCTTTATGGGAGGGGTCTCTCCCACATCCATATCCTGTAGGGTTAGGGTTATGCAGCTGGTTTGTCCCAGCTGTGAGTAGCCTTGTTAGGTCTCCTCCCTGTTCTGCGTTTAAATAGGAGAGTACAGTGTCTAATTTCCCTAACATTTAGTTAGCTAACCGGACGGTAGGGGGTTCAATTTGGGAATCCTCCAGGCCTTCCTTTAACTCGTCCTTACTGTTCCTTTTGCCCTCCTCTTTCCTGACTGCATGACAGACTTGTGCTAGTTTGTCCCCTTCCTGTCTATGAAACAGTTTTTAACATATTGATGTGGCATAGCCTTTGCTTTTTCCTATGATCTGGGGCATCAATTATATAATTCACCAAGCTAATTCTCTTTATTACTCTGAACGGGTCACTGAACCAGGCTTTCAATGGTTCTCCCTATATTCCTATTAGCTGAAATGTTCTCTCCTTGGCATGTTCATCCACCTGCCTTTTCATAGCTGTCTGGGAAGTTTTTTGGTGTTCCTGAGCCACCACACAGGCTCTCGTGAGCCGCTCTCGGAACATGGAGATGTGGTCCAGCAGGGAAGATTCGTCCCTGGGTCCCAAAAACCTCTCCTTGATTAGTTTTAGAGGACCTCTCACCTCGTGTCCATAAACTAATTCAAAGGGACTAAAGCCAGTGGACTCATTGGGTGAGTCTCTGATCGCAAAACAGAAGAAATCCCAGCCCTTTGTCCCAGTCATGGGGGTACTCATAGCAGTATGCCCTGATCATTGTCTTTAGGGTCTGGTGGTACTGCTCCAAAGCCCCTTGTTACTGTGGGTGATAGGCTGAGGACTTTAGCTGGGTTATGCCCAGATTACCAATGACCTTTTGAAAAATACTGGACGTAAAATTTGTGCCCTGATCCAACTGGATCTCAGCAGGCAGCCCATATCGGGTGAAGAATTGGATTAGCCCCTCCACCACGATCTTGGCAGAGACAGTTCTTACAGGGATAGCCTCTGGAAATTGAGCAGCCACATCCATAATGGTGAGAACATACTGGTCATCCCCTTAAGTTTTCGGCAGGGGCCCCACACAATCTACCAGCACTCTGCTGAACGGTTCCTCAAAAGCCAGTATAGGAATTAGGGTGCAGGTTTTATTGCAGGTTGAGGCTTCCCCATAACCTGGCATGTGTGGTAAGTCTTACAGAACTCCACGATATCCTTGTGGAGTTGTGGCATGTCCAGGCATTGGAATCTCGAGGACTATTCTCAATATTTCCCTACAGTACCTCGGCAGCACCACTATCTGGTGAACCACTGTCCACTCTTCATCTGCAGGTCTGTGAGGAGGTCTCCACTTCCTCATCAGCACCTCATCCTTTAAATAGTCGCACGCTGGAACTTCCTCTGCTTCAGCTTCAGTTTGGGCAGTCTGCGTTCACTTTTATCACCCTGGGTCGGCTTGCTGAGCCTCGACAAAGGAAGACCTGTTTAGCACATTCTCTGGGTCCTCTGACTTCCCAAAGAAGGTTTCAGATAACCAGACAGCAGGGTCATCTATCTGCAGTGCCAGTTCAGCCTCGTCTGAAGTAGCTTGTCTGGCCATGGACTGGGTCACCACACAGTCAGGAAAAATGGCAGGGACATTTTCTTGTAACTGTTCTGTCTCCCTGACCTCTTTCACTCTCTCTAAAACCACTGGACAAGCTATCACCTTCGCCCCCACTAGATCATTACCCAGAAGCTTCAACCCTGTCCACAGGTAAACCAGGGAGAATCCCCACAGTTACCAGTACTGAAACAAAGTTGCACTCCAGGTGCATCTAGTATAAAGTTTTGGGCATATACTTTCCTCTGATACCATTTACTAGCACTCCAGGATTCAATGCACTCTCTGGGAGAAAGGCCTCGCTTTTTCCCAGCAGAAGGGGTTGGGTGGCCCCTGTATCCCTAAGTCTAACTATGGGCTTACTCGCCTCACTCGAGGGGTATGAGGTCACTTTTCCTCTGGACACAAAATCCTGGTAACTCTCAGGGATTTTGTTAAGTTTTCCCACACTTTCATTGCTAGGTTTGTTGGGATTCACTGCTGCAGTTAAAGCCACAGCCTGGTCTGCTGTGCTTTCTCTCAGGGCGCCTTTTCCTGCACCGGTCTGGTGTACCATGATTATACCTATGGATTTTCCCCATAACATTCAGCAGTCAGCTCGAAAGTGACCTGCCTTTTTACAAAGGAAACATACAGGCTTCTGGGCATCACTCCTGTTCTCAGCACCTTCCTTTTTGGCCTGAGGAGGGCCCCCTGTGTTTCCAACTCTACCTTCTTGCTCATGGCTGTTCATCCTCCTATTACCCTCCCACCTTCTATCCTTTTCAGGTTTTTGGAGGTGACTAAGGAAGGGTTTCTCTTGGGGAAAGGGCTTGTGAATAAGTGTATAATCATCTTCGAGGATTGCTGCCTGCCAGGGCCTTGGAATCTTTTGCTCTTCCACGTGGTTTCTGAAAAGGGGAAGCGAGTTTTTGAATTTCTCGAGGAGGATCACCACTCTGAGGTTTACATAGAAGAACTCTATCTTAAGTGCCTGTATCCATTGGTCGAAAGCGAGTTGCTTAACCCTTTTGAACTCGATGTAAGTTTGTTTCGGCTGCTTTAGGAGAATTCGGAATTTTTGGCTGTACGCCTCCGGTACTAGCTTATATGCACTCAGGATAGCATTTGTAGTCATCTCATAATCTGATGAACTCTCATCAGGCAACGATGAATAAAACTCATGGGGCTTTTCCTGTTAGTTTGCTGTGCAATAACGGTGTCCAGCTCTCTACTGGCCACTTCAACTGTTTTGCAAGCTTTTTCAAAACAGATGAAAAATGGTTCCACAGCCCCCTCATTGAACTTTGGCATCAACTGGGAGAACTTTAAGATCTCAGCACCTGTTCCTGAGCCAGGGGTAACTCCTTCACTAGCAGTTCCTTCATTGGTTGTATTGGGTTTTCCCCTAGATAGTTCAAGCCACCTTAACTCCCTTTCCTCCTTCTCCTTCTGGAAAGCTCTTTCTTTTTCTCTTTCCTGAAACTCTCTCTGCTCTTTCGCCTTCTGGAATTCTAATTCTAGTCTCCTATTTGTACTTTAACTAATGTTACTTTGTCTGTTTCAGATTCTCTGCCTGTCCCGGTTCTTCAGTGTCAATTTTAAAATGGTTGGCCACAAGTTTTAGGATTTCAGGCTTCCTAGCTTTTGGATGGATAGTAATCTCTAACTGCCCAGCTACATTGCTCAACTCTTCAACAGATAGGGCTTTTAACCTGGCCCAAGTTACTTCACTCTGTTCTAGGAAGGTACTGGCCTCAGATGTGGACATTTTAATACTCTAGCATTGGAAACCACAAGAAAACCTGTATTGAAGTCTTTAAATTATTGCTAGGGATCAGTTTGTACCTCTCTATGACTCTAATTTGGTTTCCCACTTCCATTTTCGTGTTTGTCTTTGGGTTTGATCCCAGACGTGAACCCCCAAATTTCTGTTATGGTCTAGTGAGGAGAGGTTGAAGGGCTGCCCGCTTTATCCTCTCCTTTTCAACCACAACAGGTTTAATTCTTTCTTAAATTGGGTTTCTGGCCAATTCAGTAGGTGTTTGATCACTTCCTTGCTATGATCATAATAAGAACCAATCGGACAAGTTTTCTTGAATTAACAAAGAAAGAGGTTAACTTTATTGTACCTAAACCAAAATAAAGAAAAAATAAACAACGCACTAACTTCCACTCACTCACACAAACACTAGAGGTTTACACACATACAAATAGCTTACAGAGTGGGGAAAGGTAGATTGGTTGAGTTAGAGTCCATAGAAAAAAGGTATACAGTCTCTGTGGAAATTGGTGATTCGGCTGGCTTCTAGCTGAATTCAATGGTCCTGAGGCTTTTAGTTTGAAGAGGTAGATAACTGGTTCGGTGAGTCTCTTGGAAATAGCAATGCGGATGATTTCCCTCAATGGGGTTTCGGATTGTAGCCGGAGTATGCAGAAGTGGTCAGTCAACAAGCAGCATTTGAAAACTTTCAAGTTGGATTGGAGAGAGAGAGAGGGACCCCCACTTAGGGTCTGCTCATGTCAGAGTCCAGTTGCTTCTCCTCTGCTGCAGAGAAAACACAAGCTTAAAAGCACAGATGAGGAGGGGCTTGTCACACGACAGTGACTCAGTGATTCAAATATGGCAGTTAGTACTATTTCTCTGCTTGCAGGAAAGAACAAGCAGTTCCTTTATACTTCCTGGGTCTTGGTTCTTGCTGGGAAATGCAGACATATTGTCTTTCTCCTCACAAGCATTGCAGTATAGGATACAGTGTTGCAAATTAGGTAATCATCTAAGGTGAAAGGATGGCTTTGCTGTGAGCTTGTCTTCTCAATATATGTTTTTAAAAATATAAATTCCGATATCCAGTCAGTGGACCAAAGAAAATTATCATTTAACGAAACACATTGGCCAGACCCAGATCCCTCTGCATCTCAGAGCTCTGCAATCTCTCACCAGTTAGATAACATGCTTCTTTTTTATTCTTCCTGCCAAAATGGACAATTTCACATTTTTCCACATGATAATCCATTTGCCAAATCTTTGCCCACTCACTTAACCTATCTATATCCCTTTGTAGCCTCCTTATGTCCTCTTCACAACTTATTTTCCTACCTATCTTTGTCTCCTATAGATCGGAACCCAGCAAAGAAAAAGAACTTGCATATATATAGTGCCTTTCATGATGTCCGGGTATCCCAAAGCACTTCAGAGCCAATGAAGTACCTTCTCTGAAGGGTAGTCACTGTTGTTATAGATGAAACACTGCCACAGTGTCACAGGTCCCACAAGACCCCACAATTAGCTACGAGATAATCACCAGATCATCTGTTTTCTCATGATATTGGTTGAGGGATACATATTGGCCAGGACACCAGGAAAAACTGCCCTGCTTTTCTTTGAAATAGTGCCATGGATCTTTTACGTCTAACTGAAAGGACAGGCAGGGATTCGGCTCAATGTCTCATCCACAGGTGTAGAAACAGTCACGTAATGGACATAGAGATGATAATATCTCTGTAAACTTGCACCTCATTCCAACCAATGTCTGCCAGAACTCTGAAATAAAAACAAGAAAGTGCTGGAAATACTCAGCAGGTCTGGCAGCATCTGTGGAGAGAGAAACAGAGTTAACGTTTCAGGTCAGTGACCCTTCTTCAGAACTGGCAAATATTAGAAATGTGAAAGGTTTTAAGCAAGTAAAGCGGGGGTGGGGCAAGAGATAACAAAGGAGAAGGTGTAGATAGGACAAGGTAACAGAGAATAACCGACCAGAAGGTCATGGAGCAAAGGCAAACAATATGTTAGTGGTGTGTTGAAAGACAAAGCATTAGTACAGATAGGGTGTTAACGGACTGAAAACTGAACAGCTGCAAGTACAAACATGAAAAAAACAGAGGGTAAGCAAACTGAACAAACTAAGATGAAATAAAATAAAATAAAAATAATAAAATAAAAAAGAAGAAAAAAGAAAAAGTAACTAACAAAAAAAGTAAAAGTAAAATGGGGGGCCCGTCATGCTCTGAAATTTTGAACTTAATGTTCAGTCCGACAGGCTGTAGTGTGCCTAATCGGTAAATGAGATGCTGTTCCTCGAGCTTGCGTTGATGTTCACTGGAACACTACAGCAATCCCAGGACAGAGATGTGAGCATGAGAGCAGGGGGGAGTGTTGAAACGGCAAGCAACCGGAAGCTCAGGGTCATGCTTTCGGACTGAGCAGAGGTGTTCCGCAAAGCGGTCACCCAGTCTGCATTTGGTCTCCCCAATGTAGAAGAGACCACATTGTGAGCAGCGAATACAGTATATTACATTGAAAGAAGTACAAGTAAATCGCTGCTTCACTTGAAAGGAGTGTTTGGGGCCTGGGATAGTGAGGAGAGAGGAGGTAAATAGGCAGGTATTACACCTTCTGCGATTGCAGGGGAAGGTGCCATGGGAAGGGGATGAGGTGGTGGGGTAATGGAGGAGTGGACCAGGGTGTCGCGGAGGGAACGATCCCTTTGGAATGCTGACAGGGGAAGCGAGGGGAAGATGCGACTGGTAGTGGCATCACGCTGGAAGTGGCGGAAATGGCAGAGGATGATCCTTTGGATGTGGAGGCTGATGGGGTGGAAAATAAGGAGAAGGGGAACACTGTCACGGTTCTGGGAGAGAGGGGAAGGGGTGAGGGTTGAGGTGCGGGAAATGGGCCGGACACAGTTGAGGGCCCTGTCAACTACAGTGGGGGGGGAATCCTCAGTTGAAGAAAAAGGAAGGCCTATCTGGAAGGTAGCATCAGCAGAGCAGATGCGTCGGAGATGGAGAAACTGGAAGAATGGAATGGAGTCCTTACAGGAGGCAGGGTGTGAAGAAGTGTAGTCGAGTTAGCTGTGGTAGAAGCACTTTTTCTGAGATTTATTGGAAAAATGCCAGTAGGCATGACTGGACACTAGAATTGGTGCTTTAAAACTCCATGTGCCGAGTTGAACAATGAAGTGAATAAAGGACTGGGGTAAGATAAATGCTTCACAGCAACTGCCAGGAAAACAGGCAGGAATCTGAACGATATGTTGGTGGTGGTCACTAACCAGTTGTACTTTGATGGAATGGAAATTCTTGTGAAGCATGAAGGCAATAGAATTGTGGACCAGAACATACAGGATCACCTGTTTGTATGTCTATGATCATCTGAATGGGGGGATTCTTTTAACCTCTGCAAGCCATAACACCCTGTCCTGTGGTTTCCAAACGTTCAGGCAGAAAATGATGCAGGTGTTTGCTTTTGCAAATAAAGCATCAGTCACCTGCTTCATACTCACATGGACTGCAGATTTGTTGATATGACTGATGTCCCCTGTGGCAGACTGGAAGGGATCAGTGGCAAAGTCCAGAATTGAAGTGGTCTTGACTGGCACTGTCTAGTTCTATAATAAAAGCAAAATACTGCGGATGCTGGAAATCTGAAACAAAAACAAGAAATGCTGGATTCACTCAGCAGGTCTGGCAGCATCTGTGGAAAGAGAAGCAGAGTTAACGTTTCGGGTCAGTGACCCTTCTTCGGAACTGACAAATATTAGAAAAGTCACAGATTATAAACAAGTGAGGTGGGGGTTGGGCAAGAGATAACAAAGGAGAAGGTGCAGATTTGCACTTGCTGATGTTCTATATTCAGTATATTCACACCTAATCTGTACTAATGCTTTGTCTTTCAAAACACCATTAACATATTGTTTGCCTTTGCTCTGTGACCTTTTGGTCAGCTATGTGGCCTGGTCCAATCTGCACCTTCTCCTTTGTTATCTCTTGCCCAACCCCCACCTCACTTGTTTATAATCTGTGACTTTTCTAATATTTGTCAGTTCCGAAGAAGGGTCACTGACCCGAAACGTTAACTCTGCTTCTCTTTCCACTGTCTAGTTCTACATATCTATTGAGAAAACAGATAATCAGCTGTAAGTCTTCTTGGAGGGTACAATGCAAATGTGCCACTGCCTCCTGGAGAAGCAAAACCTCACGCATTGCTCTTCAAAAGACTGCAGGTTTGTTCTTCTTGGCCTTTGCACTCAGTTGGCAGAGTAAAGGTGTCTGCTAGCAGACCTCCCTTCGACATGCTGGCCCTCCGGATGCGTGTCTATTATCCTTCCTCCTCCTCCTGTTCTTCTTTCTCCTTCTCCTCTTGCTTTCTGCATGCTAAATAGTTTACGAGTCTAAGAAAAGCTCCCAAGAAGGAAAAGGCTCGACTTACTGATAAATTATGCCGAAAATACCTGTGCCAAAGCCTATGTATAGAGCCCATATTACATAGCAAAACATTTTCAGAAAGTCCAGAAATCGCATTTAAAGCAATTTGTGAATCAGATACTGGGCTGTATAAATCCTGCTTGAAGTGCTGCCTCACTTGTACTACCACCCACGGCTTGTGGTTGAGACCAGGAAATGACATTAAGGAGTGCAAAGGTCAAAAACTGGCATCAGCATTGTAATGATCTCATGCTGGGCTAATCTAAATGTATTTGTGTATTTGCAAGGTTCCCACCTGCTTCATCCATGAGCTCAATAAAGATCATGCCCCGCCTCCAGGAAAATTAGGCAGTGACAAAGATGTGTTAAAGCTAACCCTAGTTCCATTAATTTTTATCTATCTTGCGGATTAACAGGCTGCAAAACATTCCTTGGGAAATCATGTATATGTGAGGCATCTCCAGAAAATTATTTTGCTGCTCCATATTAGAATAGAAATTATTTTAGTATTTTGGTATGTTTAAGGTTAAAGCCATTTAAACTTGGATGGTTTGAAACATGGTAACATGAGAGTGCTCTGGATATTTATACAGAATAAAATAGGTAATAAGAGACAAAGTATTTTATCATGGCAGCAGTCTAATTCTAAGTGTTCATTGAAACAATATATATTTTTTGCTATTATTTTTAGGTGTCCAATAGATTTTCATTCATTTAGACAAAGCAAGGAGTGCATAGAAAAAAAAAACAGACTGTATCACAGACTGGGGAACTCAAGAATTCTGAGACAACTGAGGTGGAAGCAAGACCTGGTTGATAAAGGGGTATTATCAATTGTAGCAAAAAAAAATCTTCCTAATCCAGGGGTGCTGAGGAAAATTGTAGCTCCCCTGCTTCCAGCCCTACTAAGATGAGCTGATTTAGCACAGACTAGAGATTGAAACTTGTGTGTATGGTTTAGCTACTTTCTGGATTAATTTACTCAGCCATTAGGGACACTGCAAAGCCCTTAATTGTCCACATATTTTTTATATTCCAGTTTTGTGAAGACAGCTGAGGCTGTAACCTGAAAGGATGAAAACCTACACTAGCAGTTGCAATGAAACATGTAAAGCAAGTGATATCACATGGTCAGAAGGATAGGTTATAGCGAAACAATGGTTCCAGAGCATACCGGAAAATAGCATAGCCACGACATATTTTAATAGTGACAACCCCATTAAAGACAATGCCACTGAGAACCCACCATTGATTTATCTGCTGTACTTGCACTGAGCTTTTATCACCTTGTGTATTACCTCATACTGAGAATTAAGCAAATATTGTAATAATGTAATTAAAATTTTGTAATATGAAATCATAATTAAAATACATTCAAAAATTCCAGTTCAGTCTGAGGAAAAAACACAATTGTTTCAAACCTCTTGTTTCCAAATATGGGGAAAAGTTGCTAATTATTTTCCATGTACCATCCAAAATAAATCTGGTCTGCGATATCAAGTAAGGAAAGTGGCTGATCTGTGTGGTGGGGGGGGGGGTGGGCGGGTGGTGGCAGACAGATTCAGGAAGCTCGTGGTTAGCTGGTTAAATCTTAACTAATAGATAACCAACTTTGTGGACCATAGTATGAGAGCACAGTGAACATTTACTGATGACCCATCTGTTTTTTTGAACAGTGGGTCACGAAGGAATATATGAACAATAAAGGCAATGCATCTGCAACAATTATGCTCAAGCCATAGGTCACAACTATGAGCATTAGGATCAGCTGATATCTGGTGTTATCTGCCCTTTCCGTGACATCTGGTGCCTCTTACAAAAAGAATCCTATTATTAGAAATCCTTTACTCTTTTCGACTGCATTTCTACCACTTATTCAGCTGAAGAGTTGCTGACTTTTGCAAGGTTTTTCTCCTTTCTAAAAAAAAACTAGAGAGATAATAGCCATTCCGCACAGGGACAGATTTGCTTGAAAGAGCACTGTTGCTGCCTGGGGCTATAATGAGCCAATTTTGTTCTCTGAAAATGGGAAAAGCGCAGCAGCTGCAATGTTGTCTGGCTTCTGACAAATGATGCTGTCACTCTTCCTAATGATTGGTAATAGGATGGCATTTCACTTTTCACACAGATGAGACCCTGACATTGACAGAAAGTGAATGAAGCCGCCCACCAGTCCTACTACAATTCTCTCTAATAATTTGGAAAAGGTTCACATTCACTTTGATTTCCTTGTGCTATTATTGTACCTATTCGCATTCTCGCTGATTGTTTAACCTTTGAAAAGATGTATGGGAGCGTGCGAATGTAGACACCAGCTATTGCTAGGAAACAACACAGCTAGCTAGACAGCAGAAAGCACAAAGCAGGCCTACACCGAGTCATTTTTCTCCAGGTATTTCAATTTGTACCAACATAATGGAGTAGTATTACACTGAGTTCTTGTCTGCAATGTTCCCAGAACCAGAGTGCTCCTGACATTAGGTGCAGCCCCAGGTGGGGTAAAGGAAAATGCTTGTCATCATTTTTTCACGTAATGCCTCTGGTGGGGAACCTTAATCAGAAAGTTATGCCGATTTACCCCCAAATTACCACTATGTACTCCTGGTGAGGAAACTCCCAATACAGGAAAATCATCTCTGTTGAGTGAAGTTGAAACCTTTTCTCCACAGGGAGAATGAAGGTAAATTCAGAATGAATCAATCAAATAACTCCTCAGTGTCTTCTTAGAATTTAAATACAAAAGAGCACTAGCAGAGGCTTTCAGTGAGCAAAAGGTTTGTGACACAGAGGTAGATAAAGGATGTGAAGAAAAATGATTAGAAAATGCTGCAGAAGAAAATAAAATTACATTCAAATTCAAAAAGTTCCAATTTTATTGAAAACATCTACATTTTAAGCAACAAATACAACATATAAAGGCAGTTATTTAATGTTATTCGTGATTACGTTTGATGCTGATTAAAGCCATTAACTTCCATTTAACTTATCTTTCGACCAAATGCTTCAGAACCTGTTGGATCCCATCAGTTACAAAGAGAGACGAAGTCCGACCGTAACTTTTAGAAACTTTATTGCAGTATATGGTTGTTACATTGCAAGGATACAAAATAACAGAGATAACAGAGAACCATTGCAAGGATACAAAAGGAACAAAAAGCAAAACAAAATAACAAAACAAAAGAACTACAGCAAGTCTTTCTTATAGTTATTTGAACAAAGCTAGTAACGCACCCCCCCCCCCCCCTTGTTTATGAGTGGTTTGCAGACTTCTATTATCAGTGCATGATTGGTTCATTCGTCCCAGCATTTTATTTTTGCATTTTATTTCAGTAGTTTCACATTCCCCCCCCCCCCCCTCCTTGAACTGTTAGGCTGATTATTAAACAATAGGCTACTATTAAGCTATCTGCAGCTGTCCTGTTAGCTTCTGCTTGTTATTTTTTATAAATTGGCTCCACAGTTAGTTTGTTAGTTGGTTAGCTTACTTTTGATCTGTTCCCACAGAACCCCCTTTGATTCTTCAAACATCTTTAAGAATCATTCCATCAATCCCACCTAGGTGCCTTTAATGGTCTCTACTTGTCTAGAAACAGCCTTCAACACCCGGAGGGGTTGCGTTTAATAAGTTGCCCACTTGTGCCACAAGAGGGGACGGTGGGAGCTCTGTAAGGGCATAAGCTTGGCAGGGGCTTCAGTTACTTGTTTACAACAGCACTTAATAAACAAAAACGTAAAATACAAAATTATGATTATAACAAAAAAGATCAAACCCTGTACCATTGAGGTCCCTATTGAGCCCAACCACCTGGTCGCCCAACCCCATAAGGTGGGAGTTGGGGGTTGTTTGAGTTTCTCTATCAAAGTGCATTTCCCTGGACACTCGATTAGTTCCCCAAAGTGGAAAGGTTTGGTTAGCCAAAAGTAAGCAGATACTTAAAATGCATGCAAAGAGGATAATAAAAATTCTGAACATATTGGCAAATGGTAATTGTCCTGATAGGTCGGTGTTTAGTCACGGGTCACTCGCTTGACGTGAGAGGCGTGTATCCAGCCTTTCTTCCCTTCCACCTTTACTGCTGCCTGGGTGGTCAGTAGCACCTGGAAAGGTCCCTCCCACTTGGTGCCCAATGGTTCTTTATGTATTTTCTTCATGTAGACCCAGACTCCTGGGACGATGTCGTGCCCTCCTTCTGGTGGGTCACCCCAAGCTGCCGATACCTGCGAGGAAGCAGAACTGATAGCATTTGTTAGGTTCTGACAATATTCTAGTAGAGCGTCACTCATCAGGTGACAATCAGCTTTTAGCAAATCAATTGTTCCCGGCAGAGACATGGGTCTCCCTGTTATTATTTCAAATGGACTCAGGCCCGTAGTTCTGTTCGGAGTTGCCCTAATTTTGTGTAGTGTTGTCACCGCCCATCCAGCTTTCCGGGTACCATTGTCAACAAAGGAGGAGCCGTCTGTAAAAAGGATTAAATCTGGATTGTGCAATTCCTCCTCCGTCGCTAAGGTTACTTCCTCTGTCTCTCTCATAGCCTCCATGCAGTCATGCTCTTCCCCCTCTTGCTCCCCAGACAAAAGGAGCATAGTTGCTGGGTTTACCGGGCTGGCTCGGACTATATGGAGGTTGGGGGCCTCTACGACCGATGTCCATCGGGTCCATTTGGCTGCTGTCACTTGGGATACTCTATTCATGGACAGCAGTGTGTGGACAGTGTGCGGACACTTGACTGTTAGCTTTTGGTCCAATACCAGACCTGCAGTAGCCATCGCAGCTTGGCATGTGGCTTCCATGGCCCTGAGGCAACTGCCCCATCCTAGGGCCACGGTGTCCAGTTTTCTCGAATAGTATCCAATAGGTCTCTGTTGGTCCCCATGCTCCTGTGTCAATATGGCGGTCATGTATCCCTCTTTTTCATGTACAAACAGGGTAAATGGTTTCCGGTTGTTGGGGATTCCCAGGAATGGCACCGAGCACAAGGCCCTCTTTAAATTCTCGAAGGTTTCAGTTTAGTTTAGAGATACAGCACTGAAACAGGCCCTTCGGCCCACCGAGTCTGTGTCGACCATCAACCACCCACTTATACTAATCCTACCCTAATTCCATATTCCTACCACATCCCCACCTGTCCCTATATTTCCCTACCACCTACCTATACTAGGGGCAATTTATAATGGTCAATTAACCTATCAACCTGCAAGGCACGTGGGAGGAAACCGGAGCACCCGGAGGAAACCCACGCAGACACAGGGAGAACTTGCAAACTCCACACAGGCAGTACCCAGATTTGAACCCGGGTCGCTGGAGCTGTGAGGCTGCGGTGCTAACCACTGCGCCACTGTGCCGCCAAGGTCTCTTGTTGGTCTGTCGTAAGGGTGACTGCTTCCTTCGAGGCCCGCTTCCCTTTCAAGAGATCATTTAACGGTTGAGCCAGTTGTGTGTAGGAGTCGATCCAATTTCTGTTGAAGTTACACAAACCCAAAAAGGACCTAATCTCCTGGATAGTGGTGGGCTGTTTGGCAGCCCGGATGGCTGTGGTCCTGTCCTGGGTAAGTTCCCTCTTTCCTTTCGAAATCTTTTTTCCCAGGTACACAACCTCTTCTTGGGCTATTTGCACTTTGTCAATACTGGCCTTGTGTCTCCTCCGATGAAGGTAGTCCAGCAAGGTATGCAGATCTTGTTCGTGTTGTTCTTCCGTTTCAGAGGCTAACAGGATGTCGTGCACGTACTGGATGACCATGGAGTGCATGGGAGGTAACTCCCTCAAATGGTTTTGTAGGGCCATATGAAATACCGTAGGGCTGTTGTGGAAACCCTGTGGCAGCCATGTCCAGGTGTACTGTTGTTGAACGGTAAAGGCGAACCACGGTTGGACCTCGGGTGCCAGTGGCACCGACCAAAATCCATTGGCCGTGTCTATAACAGAGAACCATTCATGTTCCGGCCTCAGGGCATTGAATACCGTGAAGGGGTCAGCTACTAGAGGAGCCTTTTGATCAATACGCTGGTTAGCCTTTCTATAGTCAACAGTAAGCCGCCAGGTCCCGTTTGGTTTCCTTACTGGCCACACAGGGCTGTTGGAGGTACTGTGTGTTTTAACCAGCACGCCTCGCTCCTCTAATTGTCTAATTACGGGTAAGATTCCTGCAATAGATGTTGGACGAATGGGGTATTGTTTAGTACAGGGCAGAGCAGATCCCATAAACGTTACCGGTTCCATTTGAAGTAGCCCACAATCGTTCTTATCCCGAGCCCATATTGGGTGCTCCCTCAGCTCTTCAGACTTCTGATAGACCATGTTACCTGGCCGCCTTCAAAATGCAACGAGGAGTTCAGCTGGGTAAGAACATCCATACCCAGAAGGGCCTGGTCCACTGGACCTATCCAGACTGGTGTTATCAATTCGTGTGGACCAAGACCAATGCGTATGGGCTGAGTTTTCCTGATCACCACCCCATGGCCACCAACCCCGTGGGTGGCCTTAACTTTACCATCCATCGGTATAGAGTTCCCGTATCGTTGAGGTAGACACGTTAATTCGGCCCCAGTATCCAGCAGGCAGTCTATATCTTGATCGCCCACCCTCGCGGTTATATACAATCCATCTCTTCGTTGTTCTATTAGTGCCAGGAGGGGCACCGAAAGGGCGAGGGAGGGCTCCGCTTGTTTTTTGCCGCATCAAGTAATGCCAGTATCTCCTTCCGTTGCTGGGGTGACAACTGTTTGAATTTTTCTAGGTCATTGTCCTCAGGGGAGGGACCCGTTCTTGGTGCCGGATTGTATCCTTGCCATCCTCTTCCCCGACCCTTCGCTCTACACATCTTAGCCCAATGGCCTTCCTTCCCGCAGTAGTGGCATGCCCCGGGTCGCCTATCTTGCACCCTATCAGGGCCTTTGGGCATCCAACCCGCCTGCAGAGCTCGAAACTTTGCTCCCATGTCCCTGTCCAGCTGACTGCATCGATCAATCAACTGCGCGTAGGTTACTCCTGTGCCTTCCCACTCTGGGAAGGTTACCTTCAGCATCTTGGATAATTCTGGTTTTAGCCCCACAACAAAGGCAGACTTTAAAGGCACAAAACAGGTATCGTCCAGATCCTCTGGAGCAATGTCCTTTATCCCCGAGTGTTCCAGCCAAGCAGATCTAAACCTCTCTTCATACTCCTGCACCTCTTTGGTACCTTTTTGCTGACAGGCTGTAATTTTATTCCAATCTGTCTTTGCGGGAAAGAACGCTCGCAGCCACTGACCAATCGCAGCCCATCTGGCATCTAGTTGTTGCTCGTCCTCGCCCAAAGCATTTTGGACCTCTCTGTTCAGCCTTCGCCCCGCTCGCCCGGGCACCATCACAGTCAAAATCTGTACCCCATCCCACGGGTGGAGGTGGTAAATTCCCTTCAGACGTTCCAACTGTTCCCACGTCTTCTGACCCCCTTTTTTCGGGTCAGGCAATTCTTTGGACCATTTATCAATTTTCTCAGAATCCGCCGGGACATGCATCCAATAAGTGTTGTGCTCAGACGTGATCACCTCGTTACCGTCTATAGTCTTTTCCTGTTTGACCTTAACACGTTACTGTTTAAAGGGGGCGAGCCGCGCAAAAGGAAACTCATCATCAGTATTACTTTCTTTGCTGGAGGACTCAGCTTCCTCTCTACTGGCTTCACACTGTTGTGTCTTTCGTAGTTCTTTTAGTAACGACTCCAGATTTGGGTACAGGCGAGACGGTTGTGGTTGGCGGGGTCCGCAGGGCGGTCCCAGTCCCTTTGGTTGCGTTGCCTGTTCTTCTCGTAATTGTTTTTTAAGTTCTTTATTTTTGGTTTCCAACCTTGCTTTTTCAGTTTCTAGTTTTTCTAATTTAAGCTTTTCCTTTCTCAGTTGTTCGCAGACCGCCTTCAGTTGGTCGTTCGCATTAGTCAGGTCGCGGTTGCGTTGAGACAGTTGAGTTTGTTGGATAATTGCATTACGCTGTCGGATCTGGTCCATTACAGCTAAGGACCATTGGGTCCATTCTTTATCCTTTAAACGGGTCGTTTTTCTCCAAACTATTTTTATATCTTCCAGGGACCACTGTCCCTTGGAGGCACCGTATTTCTGTTCAATTTCAGTACAGGCTTTAGCCAAATTAAACTCTTGCTCTATATATCCTTTTACCTGCCGAAGAATTCCATCTTCGGAAACGTCTGGCGGGTCCCGCCCACCTTTTACGGTGGTTGGCAACTGTCGGTTTCCTTCGTCAGTCATTGTACCAATTTTGTGTGGGGGAGGAGATTTCGAGCCGTGGGGCTTCTTATATAGATGCCGTCGAGCTTTTCAGCGGGGCTGGTGTATTACCATCGAACACCGCCGATTTAGACGTCTATAAAGGGGGTTTCGAGCCTCGGAAGAGTTCGGGATCGCGTGGTGGAGTACCGAAACTAGACAACGGCCGAGGACTTTTTAAAGTAAACAGGAGTCCTTACCTCCAGAGGCTGATATAGGTCCGATGTCCAGGGCTTCGGTTTTTATCCTCCAGCGATCCTGCCAACTACGCCAAGTTGTTGGATCCCATCAGTTACAAAGAAAGACGAAGTCCGACCGTAACTTTTAGAAACTTTATTGCAGTATATGGTTGTTACATTGCAAGGATACAAAAGGAACAAAAAGCAAAACAAAAGAACATGCAAAAGAACAAAACAAAAGAACATGTGTTCACTACAGCAAGCCTTTCTTATAGTTATTCTAACAAAACTATTAACGCCCCCACCTCACCCCCCCCCCCCCTTGTTTCTGAGTGGTTTGCAGACTTCTATTATCAGTGTATGATTGGTTCATTCGTCCCAGCATTTTATTCTTGCATATTATTTCAGTAGTTTCACATCCCCCCTCCTTGAACTGTTAGGCTGATTATTAAACAATAGGCTACTATTAAGCTATCTGCAGCTGTCCTGTTAGCTTCTGCTTGTTATTTTTTATAAATTGGCTCCACAACTCCACAGTTAGTTTGTTAGCTGATTAGCTTACTTTTGATCTGTCCCCACAGAACCCTAAGGCTAAAATGTGAAATTTTTCATTTTTCCCATTGCCATTTACACAGAATTCCAGTTTCTTCACAATTGTTCCTAATAAATAATTTCAATATAATGGTGAGTTTGTCAGGCTTGTTCCATTTGTTTACATTGATGTATTAGATTGATAATCCCTCACAGTACAACTAAAATTACTCCAACCAGATTATTACAATGTTTCATCAGATGAAGAATCACAGACCTGAAACGCTGACTTTGCTTCTCTCTCCACAGATGCTGCCAGACCTGCTGAGTATTTCCAGCACTTTTTGTTTTTATTTCAGATTTCCATGATCTGCAGTATTTTGCTTTTATCCTAGTTATTAGAGTTGTTGTTCTGCAGATGAGATGTTCACCAAATATCTGATCAGGCTCTTTTGGTGGTTCTCTTTGATTTCCTGCAGTTAGTGGCAATGTTTGAAGCATGGAAGGTGTCCTGTTGTCCTGACCAACATTCTTCCCTCAATCAGTACCACTAAATTAAAGAGATTAACTAATTATTTACCTGAATTCTGGTCATGTAACACTGCTGGATACACAATGGCTGCCACAACTGCCTCAATAACAATACTTGAAAGGGATAGATCTTGCTTCAAAAGTAACTAGTGTCTGAATGATGATTGTCATTATTAATGAGAAAATTCACCAGCAACCTCTGACAAGGAAGCGATGACCTGTGAATTGCAAATTGTCACAAGTTGCTGGATAATTCACACCACTCCACCATTAGCTTCGCTAAAATGGCTTCTTATCCTGAACCTCCCAGTGAGTTTCATGAAGTAGCTGCATTTGCATGTTAATTACTCATTAAATATTACCTATTAAATTCACCACAGCAAGTGAAGTTCGGTAATTAACAGCTTAAACAAGCTTTTAACTATGTGTTAATTGTTAACAACTGCCAAACAACCTCTTTTGCCCATAATGTAAAAGATTATATATGTGGAGTCTCATTCCTTCAGGTTCTGAATTGCTGTAGAAGATTTTTAAAAATCACATTTTAATTATTAATTTTTTCTCACTTTACATTTCTCTTTTTTCTCTCTTTATTAATCCAATGTTTATTTCCATCTTTTTGAGCTGAATTTTCCCAAGAACATTAGGAACCCGATGTCATGACCATTTCCAGGTCCTGACCCCAGGCGAGGCCATTGCACAACATCTGACTGAATTCTGTGGGAGGCAACTAATTAGTGGTCTGTGATCGCTGTCCAATTAGCAACAGCAGGAGTGTTCCGGAAGCTGGAGCTACACATGCCGGGCCCTATTTCTAGAGACTTAATTACAGCCATCTCAGCTGCAAAATTTTCCTGCTATCTTGCAGTGACCCAGACTGACCCGTCCTCCAAAACCCCCATCACTTTCGGCACTCACAATCCGAGAGCTCTGCTTCCACAATGGCAAGGCAGTGGCAATGCATGAGCACCTCTTTGCCGATTCCCCCTTTTATAAAAAGGATTGAATGGCTGCCACTTTAGTCAAGGGCTTCCTGCAGTGTAGCCATCTCATCTGCTGACGCAGCATGGGGCTTGTGTGCCTCTGACAAACTTGCATCTCTGCGGCAAAATGTTTCTCAATTGCCTGTTTCATCACTCTAATTTCCTGCCCACTGCCTCCAGGCAGGTGGCTATCATTCCCAAGAAGTCACATCCAGTAAAATCAGGTGGCAATACGTCGGGCAACTGACAAGCCATCCTCTTGCGTGAAATTGCTGGCAAAGCAGTCTCTGAACGCACCTCTACCTCCATGGCAAAATTCACCCCTATTTAATTATATTTCTGTACCAGATTTCACATTGAATTCACCCACTCTAACACACCCTTCTCTCAGTCCACCCTCTTTCTTTCTCAATCTTTAAAACTCATTGGTTAAGGAGATACACTATTGGTCTCATTATTCACCAAGGTTCCAGATGCGCTGTTGCCCCTCACCATGCCCTTATCAGCTCCGACTTCCAGGAACTTAGTGAACAAAAATTTTTAGTACTTAAATGTGCAAGAACAAGTGTAAATAATAGGATATACTGTGAGATGCCTCACTCCAGCAAAATCTGGCTCATTGTAAGTTGTTGGATGTATGAGATATTTTGATGTGATAAGCTGTTGTATACATGTTAGTTTTTGTTATAATTTGCTCTAATAGTACAGAAATCCAGCACAATTTTGTACACCATTGGTGGCTTTTGTTTTTTTTTTAAATGACTGTTGAAGGATTGGCATAACATTGATAATAACTTGCTTAAAATTTTCAGGGATTGTTTCAAAAGATTTTGACCTTCCTAGTCAATGATGATGATAATCATGATGATGAGGACAATGATGATGATGACGATGTTGCCATCTCTATGAAGGCATTGATAAGCCATTTGTGCTTCCCTTAGAAAACTTGGTGCAAATTGGAAAGTATTCCAGTAAAACTTAGAGGTTCTAGTTTGATTTTTTGCTCATTTGTAAAGTCTGACACCAACTGCATTCACCACCAAATATAGACAAACCAATAATTCAAGAAACCGGTATTTATTTACAGTGAATTGCAATCAATAAATATTTGATAACATGTACACCAGTGCACACATTTTCTGTAGTTTGCAAAAATAATCATTCATGTCAGCTTTAAGTAGAAGAACAGTTTGAAGGAGATAGGGTTAAGTGAGGTCAGTCGTTTGAAATATTTACTGGACAATGAAAGATTGCAGCCTTGTCATATCTGGTTGACAAAATACTAGTGAGGCTAAGAGAAATCAATTTTCTGGAAGTTTCTTACTGTAGCCTGTAATTAATGCACAACTCTCCAGGACTCTGGCATATTTTATAACATGCCATTGCCTATCTGCTGCCAAGAATCAGAACAGCAGCACAATTCAGGGTTACACACCAGAGGTAACAAGCTGGATGTGAGTTTTATTGGTCTATTAAATTAGAGATCACTCACACTCTGGTTGAAGTAATCATACAAGAGTATTACTGTGCTTGTGTTTATATATATCCATGCTTTTTTAACCTCACAGGTCTTTTCTTCAGGTAATAAAGTAAGGCTTGACACAAAAGATTTTTGCAAAGTTACAATGAAATGAAGCAGCTGCCATAGAAACAATGGTGACTAATGCCAGCTTTTTACTGTCACACAGAGTGCTGAGAGGTTCATGGCAAATCTCAGAGCAAGCATTATGATCTAGAGACTCCATACTGTCAGACTTCTCCGTTCTTTTACACCCTCTAAACTCAAAGAAGTTTTTCAATTTATAATATCTGCACATCCTGCCTGTTATATAATATCCACGTGCATAATGATCTATTCATTTCTAGTGTTAAATATTGAAAAGAGACCTTCCCAATATGAGACCAACACATGACAGCATGCTAATCTCATTGTAAGGAAAAATTTTTTTGTGTTCTATTTGTTATATAATCATAAAACTGTTTGTGAATAATGCATTTACAATTTTATTACAATTTTATCATAACTCAAACCTCCTGGATTATTTAAATAAATCTGAAAAATTGCCCTACCTTTTAAAAATGTCGGCCACAAAATTTGGCTTTAAAGTACTGGTAGTTTTGGGGGTAATGGGGGCCATTTTAGTATCAAAATCCATACCTTGGTGAGGACATTAGTGCGGGCACTGTGAGCGTGCACAGGAAGTATGCAGTGAAGGCAGATCGTGATGCCAGTCAATGGGGGGAATTTTATGCTCTCCCCCACGGCGAGTTTGGAGGTGGGAAAAGCATTTAATTGGAGGGAAGCTGCTGGGTTGGGATGCCACCACCTTCCCACCTCTACCCCAATTAAGTCCATGGTAGAAAGGCCCGTGGACAGCCTTCCTACCCCGCCGCCAATTTCGGTCCTTAAGTAGATAATTAACATCCAATTAAGGGCCTCATTCTTGCCACCGCCAGTATTATCCCAGCAGCTGGTAGGCCTATCGTCATAAGGGGAGCACACCAAGCCAGCCCAGGTTGCACCTGTGGTGGGTGGGGTGGGGTGGGGGTGGGGGTGGGGGGGTGGTGCTACATGTGGAGAAGACATTGGCCGTGACTGCAAGGGCTCTGGGCACACTATTTGTTTCCAGTCATCGGTGCTATGGCAGCAGTCCCCCTTGGGCTGCAGCATGAGAGGGAGATGGAGCAGAGCAGCAAATAAGAAGACAAGCTACTTGCAGACAGAGGAAGAAGAGGGGGAGGAGGGGTCTCAACAGGAAGCCTGAGCCATCTTAGCTCTTCCGGGAGCACTTTTCCTCTCTCCACCTAAACCAAGAGGTGCTCTGCCATCTCTTGCAACCAGAGCTGCAACCTCAGAGCTACGTAAGGAGGACACTGTCTCCTCACATGAGGTTGTAAAGGTGACCACGGCAACAAATACAGAAAATGCTGAAAATGCTCAGCAGGTCAGGCAGTATCTGTGGAGAGAAAAACAGGTTGTTTCAGGTCGATTCCATTTCCAGGAATGCACACCATGAAGAAGTTCTGCTCTTCCCTCTGATGAGAGTTCCGTTTTTCTCTTCTACCTTGATCACCTTCCCTGTTTTTTATGCTTCAGTTTGATCAGGTTACTACCAAAACTCGCTGTCACAGCCACATCTCCTTCCTCAGCAACAGTCTCCGGTTCTAACTTATTCCACGTGGATTCCAACTGAAATTCCACCCTTCGTATTTGCATTCACCCACAATTACAGATATCTCCCAGACATTCAGAATTCCTCGAACTGTTGTTCTTGCCGCATCCTAAGACCAACTCTCAATGGCATGTCCCCCCACATGCACACTCTCGACCTCTCTCTTCAGCAGCACCGACTCACTCTATCCCAAAGCTGTCCTGGTCCATAGTTTCATTTCAACCTTCGTCTCATCCAGTGCTTTAACAAAAAACTTTTTATCTTCCTTTCAGTGTGAAGGATCACAAACTACAACAACTTATGGGTACCGACACTCCTCTGAATCCTTCTTCCCCTTCTCTTCCCTCTGACCTCATCTATTCTTCCAATCTCACACCTTGCTGTGTATTCACGATAACCTCTGACCTTCCCCTCTCTGATTGATCTGTCCTCAGCAAATGACTCAAACTTTATCCCCTCATGCACCACCACCTCAATAAATTTCGAGCTCGGCATATCGCTGAGTTCTTCTTCCGTTGCCTCTGTCTCCGCAGCCACTTTTTTGGACAGGAATCAACCCCCACTCATTGGACCTTTTTACTCATCTCTAATATTCTCCCTCCACCTCAACCCCTCCCTCTGGCCTCTTACCCTTCCTCGATCTTTTCATTGGGAACTGCTAGCGTGACATCGGCTGTCTCAATTTCTCCACTCCCCTCCCTTACTTTAACCTATCTCCCTCAAAAAAATGTCATCAATCTGAAACAGTAACTCTGTTTTTCTCTTCACAGCTGCTGCCTGACCTGCTGAGTATTTCCAGCACTTTCTGTTTTTGTTTCCGATTTCCAGCATCCGCAGTATTTTGATTCATTATTAAGCTGACTGTGGCCCTTAGTTTCTTTGCTCTGGGATCCTTCCAGGCTGGAGCAGGCAACATCTGTAAAATCTCTCAGTTTGCTGTCCACTGCTGCATTGGAGAGGTGACGATGGTTCTTTCTGCCAGGACAAGCGACATCATTGTCTTCTCTCTGACCAGAGAGAAGCAAGCAGATTTCGCCCATGGTTTTGCCAGGATAGTGGGTTCTCCCAGGGTGCAGGTTGCCATCAACTTTGCGCATGTGGCTTTGTGAGCACCGCATTTGAAAGCTGATACGTGCTACAACCACAAAGGTTAGTATTCACTCAATGTGCAGTTTGTGTGCGACCATGTTCAGCACATCATGCTGGTGAATGCCCACTATCCTGGTAGCAGTCATGATACATTCATTCTGTGCCGGTCCACTGTTCCTTCAATCTTTTAGCCACCACGTCAACCAGAGGATGTCTGCTGGGCAACAAGGGTTATCCAATTTACACCTGGCTCATGACTCCCCTCTGCATCCCAACCACATGTGGCCAGCATACGTATAATGAGAGTCATGCTGCCATGAGAGACATCATTGAGCAGATGATTTGGGTGGAAAACAATGGTTTCACTGCTTCGACTGCTCTGGAGGAGCCCTCCAGTATTCGAAGGAGTGGGTGTCATGATTAGTGGTGATCTGCTGCATCCTCCATAACCTCGCCATCATGAGGGCACAGCCCTTGTCACTAAGGGTTTGGTGACTACTGCAGGAGGAGGAGGAAGAGGAGGAGTGGGAGAACAGGAGGAAGGGAGGAGGCAGCAGGCACATCCATGGTACCAAAGGGCTGTTTGTGAGCATCTAATTTGACTCTGATCCCCATGAATACATCACCAGATCCACACTGTGCAACAGCCCCAAACCTTACCATCCTTGTGTTACTGACCATCACGGCATCCTATTGGCCACAATCCTGACATAAAAGCCACCACAAAACAACCATTCCATACCAACTTTATCCAACAAAACATCCAATAATATACAAAATTCAACTCATCACTCTCGTGCCTTCCCTTAGTGCCTGTCTTGCGGGCGCCTTTACTTAGCCTAATGCTCCTATGCACTGCTATCCCAATGGCATCAACATGGCTGACAGCAGGCTACTGCCTTTCAATGCAGGAGACTGCAGATGGCCTTGCAAGATGCCCTGAGCAGCTCTGGGCCTTGAAGGCCTGGTTTCAGATTGCACCTTCTTGAAATGTGTGGCAACAGTCTGGGCTGGCTGGCTGACAGACCACAGCAAGGGCACTGGTAGAGTGGCAGTAGTGGGAGGGTAAATGCTGATATAGGACAGCAGGTTCGTGCACCACAAGGTTACTGCCACTCCTTCGGGGTGGCTCCTCAGCAATCATAGTAATCTGTCGGTGGGTAGATTGCTGGACTGCCATGATACCCTGCAAGCCCCTTTGAACTCTGGTATCCACAGTCATGAAGGCAGCAGTTCGAGCCCTCGTGGCAGCAAGCTGAGATTCCATGATCTCAGTCTGAGCTTCCACTACAGCACTCAGATGTTGAGTGGCTTCTGCTTGTGCTGCATTGGAAGGTGAGACATTGGCCGTCAGACATTGTATCATGGTCGGGTATGCAAGTGTTCTCATGGGGTTGGCCAACACTTCCATGCTGGAAAGGATGGGCTTCAAGCTCTGTGCAAAGCCCTGTGCCAAGTTGGTGCTGGACTCCTCCATGCACCTTGACAGTGACATGCAGCTTTATTGTTGTCCTGCCAATGCACCAAGCATTTCTGTGGATACCCATCAGCCTTTTTCTGTACACAGCCTCATCAATGTCTTCATCTGAGTCCTCTGCAGCAGAACTCATGTGTGACCTCGCCCTCTGGGGAACTGGCACCTGCGCTATCCTTTCCCCTGATCTGGCTGCAGCTCACTAGTGCCTGGTGACTCACCTGGTGCATTGTCTGTCTATATGCTGCTTTCTAAATACCCACAGTTCCAGAAGCTGAGCTGGTGGCTGTCGGTGTCAGACTGAGCAACACTGTTTCTTCTTCATCAGTCTCTTTTTCCTCTAGGACTTCAGCCTCCTGCACCACGACCTGGCCAGGTGGTAGTTCTTGCGTATCTGAAAGCATTAATGATCAAGGGCAGGGTTGGGGTGAGGGCAGAGGGGGAAAAGCAAGAGGTGCATATTTACACCATCTGCAGATTGTAAATCATAATAGACTGTGAGATGAGAGTGAAGTGGGATGTAAGCAGGTGGATTAGGCATGATTATAACATCATGTTCAATTGTTTCAGCCCTGTCGCTGGCCACTCCAATGATGGCCAGCACCGTCTCCTATATAGGGGTGAGCTTCCTGTCCCCTGCCTGTTAGGTGCTGCTGCCTCTGATTATGGGCCACCTTGACCTGCAAGAGAGAGGGTAGTGTGTCAGTGAGTGTGGTACCATGTGTTTGCCACAGTTGAATAGCTGGAAGAGTGTGCAAGCTGTGAGATTTGCAGCAGTGCCAAGTTTTTCCTTCATTCAGGGGATATGAGTGTTGCTGGCAAGACCAGCATTTACACTGAGTGACTTGCTGGATCATTTTGGATGACAGTAAGAGCCAATCACATTGCTGTGGGTCTGGAGTCACATGTCAGCCAGAGCAGGTAAGGACAGCAGATTTCCTTCCCTAAAGGGCATTAGTGAACCAGATGGGTTTTTATGACAATTAGTGATAGTTTCATGGCACTATTACTGAGACTAACTTTCAATTCCACCAGTTATCATGGTGGGATTTGAACCCTTGTCCCCAGGGCATTAACTGGGCCTCTGCATTACTATCTCAGTGACATTACCACTACGCCAGCATCTCCCCACACCCGATACATGTGAGGATGAGCCGAGGTAATGAATGTGAGGCACAAATTGTGATTGATAGAGATTGTTGGTGAATGAGTGAAGGGAATGTGGTAAATGGAGCAGCATGTGAGACTAGTGGTGCCATTGGTAGCAGATGGCATATGAAGATGCATTCACTAACATTGACCACTTGCCTGAGGTCATTAAACTTCTTTCTCGCTGCATCTAGATCCTCAGGGTTAGACTGATTGCATTGAGCACAATAGCTACCTGCTCCCACTGCCTTCTTCATATCTGCCTGGAGTGCCTTCTGGCCCCCTGAGAGAAGAGGACTTCTCTACTCCTGCACCAAGGCCTCCAGGGTTGCATCGAAGAACTTTGGGGCACACTCTCTGGCTTGTTGCACCATTTTCCTGCTCTTTAACTCCTATTTCACCACTTTCAGCTCCTGCTGCAGTCAGAATGTGCCTCACCTATAAGAGCTGCAGTCAGGCTTTAAACAGTGCAGGCTAGCTTTAAATGGTGTTAGCCTCACACGAACTTGGGCCCCCTGCTGAGGCATGCAGCCACTCAACAGCACATTAACCCTGGGATGTACGCCATAATCATTATAATTAGCAGGCAGCACAAAGTTTGTGCACTGCCTGCATCATTTTGAACGGATGGGAGTACTTACAGATTGCCATCCATGAGCTCAATTTCAGTGGCTATCCACTATAGCTCCATTCAACTTTGTTGAAAACATCATCCTCATCTATTTGGAAGTTAAATCCCAATGGGGATCAATAATTGCTCATTTTTGCAGATGACAGACTGCACCCAATGTTTCTGACTAAAGGAACTGCTCTCAAGGACATTAATCTTTGTATGTGAGAAGGACCAATTTTCTTGCAATTTCTCCACAAATATGTCGCTCTGGGATTTCTAGTGCTTCCCCCAAGATGGGGGTGGAGTGTTTGCATCTAAAGTAGTCATAGCCATTGAAAGAATGCACAGTGGCACAGTGGTTAGCACCGCAGCCTCACAGCTCCAGCGACCCGGGTTCAATTCTGGGTACTGCCTGTGTGGAGTTTGCAAGTTCTCCCTGTGACTGCGTGGGTTTTCGCCGGGTACTCTGGTTTCCTCCCACAGCCAAAGACTTACAGGTTGATAAATAAATTGGCCATTATAAATTGCCCTAGTATAGGTAGGTGGTAGGGGAATTGTGGGTATGTGGAAGAGAATATGGGATTAATGTAGGATTAATATAAATGGGTGGTTGATGGTCAGCACAGACTCGGTGGGCTGAAGGGCCTGTTTCAGTGCTGTATCTCTAAATAAATGAATAAAGATTTACAGTTATATACCACCAGATGTCTCAAAGGTCTTTACAGCCAATGAAATCCTTCTGAAGTGTAGTCACTGTTGTAATGTAGGAAATTCAGCAGCCAATTTACATACAGCAAACTCCCACAGGCAACAATGTAAAAATGACCAGATAATCTGTTTCTGTGATGTTGGTTGAAGGATAAATATTGGCCAGGACAACTCCCTGTTCCTCTTTGAAATTGTACTATGTGATCTTTTACATCCACCTGAGAAGGCAGACAGAGCCTCAGTTTAATGTCATATCCGAAAGATGGCACTTCAGCACTCCCTCAGTACTGCACTGCAGTGTCAGCTTTGATTTTTGTGCTTAAGTCTCTATAGTGCGATTTAAACCCAGAACCTTTGACCCAGAGATAAAAGTGCTACCAATTGAGCCAGAGGTGACACAATGCAATTGTCATGCAATTGAGGCAGATGGGGACATTCCCATCACTTCCACTTCATTTTCCTCTACTTTCAGGGGTACTCAGAAGAAGTGGTAGGTGCCCTTCCCCCACCCCCACCCCTTTTTCACTCTTCCTCATGGCAATTACTTTGCGGCACTGCACAGCAGAATGGCCATAATTTTAGCGATTGCTCAGATAAACTCTCCTATACAATAACATGGCAGAAGGGGGCAAGTGTAAAATCCACCTGCTCCCCACTAGAAAGTGACAGAGCGGTAAATAAAAGGTCAGAATCCTGATGCAACAAGATTTCACCTTATCTTCTGATTTGTACTGCTGCCAGATTTCCTCCTTGCTCTGACTGGATTTTCATGGCCTAAGCATTTTCCTGAAATTGTCTCTTTTGGATTTGTTGATATTTCAATTATTTTCATCGATCTCTTATTCTCTCTCTTTGCATTTTATGAATAGCTAAAATATATAGTCTACTACTGGAAATGAATTGATCAGCTGTCCATTGTGAAACACCAGAGTGCCTGCATTATTCTGAGCTCTAAAATTGGACTGGAAGATAGATGAGGGTTTGACCCAAGTGCCTTTGACATTGATAATAATCTGAGGATAAACATTCCTGCACTCAATGCCAGTGATACAGACAAGGGCTTATAACCAGTTCTCTACCAATTGACCTCTAAACTAATAGCTACAACTCAAGAGCTTGAAATAACAAAATCAGGAAAATGCAGAAACGAAACAAGTATGAGATTGTTAACCATACAGGGGAAACTCAGATCAATGAGCAAGCCAAGAGTAGCTAATGGGATGAGTAAACAAATATGGGAGGTATGCATATAATCCAAACAAAGAGTTTGGGATAAGGTGTCAGTTCCCCCACCAGAATTCCTTGAGTGCTAGTGAATGGGATAAGGAAGGGTCAAAGCATTAACTTGATCCACAATTAGCTTTTCATTTTAGCTGTTTCATGATATAACGTCATGGTGTCGCTAGACAAGCTTAAGCCTATGTGCTCCAGAGCCAATGAGCTGGTCTGTCAGATTCTTTATTGCAGCAAGTTCTAAATATGATATTGTTTATTCTACAATTATACTTACCTCAACTGAGTTACGCCACTTTTTTTAACTTTTTGAGTAAAATTCCCTCCTACGGATGAGACATTAAACCAGGGTCCCATCTGCTTGTTCAGGAGGACAGTGAATATCCCTTGGTACTATTCAAAGAAAAGCAGATGGTTCTTCCAGAGTCCTGGCAAACATTGCTCCCTCAAAAAACCCACTAAAAGCAGACGGCCCAGTCATTCATCTCATTGCTGTGTATGGGACCTTGCCAGTCAGAGTGGCTGCTACATCTGCTACATAACAAAAGTCATTGCACCCTAACAAGGGTTAATTTTGTGAAGTGCCTGGAGTCATTTTGATAATGTGATAAGTGTTATATAAACGCAGGCATCTTATTATTATATATGCGAACAAATTAAATTTATTTTAACTGATCATACAAACTGAAGGCATGAGATACTTTACAGGGAGTAAGTGACCACTTTTGCTCGCAATTAACAGTAAAGGGCAAACATGTCGCATTGTTAACATCTTTACAGTGGAGAATGCGAATTAAGTCACCAAAGAGGGAAATTCTTCCCTCATTTGTTATCAAAAATAAATGACTTAATTTTGATTTTTAAATTTTGAATCTAGTGCTGCTAGCCAGCTTGCTTGCTGCGCCGTTTTATATTGATTAGCCATGTGCATCTGAAATTGATATTTTATAACTACACTAAAACCTAACTGAAATTTATGCACTTGCTCTTGCGTCTCTTATGCACTTGTCACATAAACGATTTTCTGGAAATACCTAAACATAAATGTTTTGACAGTGTCCATCATGTTCCAAATGTCACATTTTGGCTAAAACAAATCATAACTGTCCATTCTTTAAAAAATATGACAGTTCAATGAACAGAGAAAGACTTGTTATTTGCTGGGTTTTTTCCCTCGATCAAGGAGAGGGCCCAAACTACAAATCTCCAATAATCAGGGAAACAATCGGATTCTCCCAAATCCTGCCTAAACTTAGGTGGAAAACTCTGGAGAAAACCTATCTATGGTCATTAATTATTTACTGTTTCCTCAGGGGGTTCAGTCAATCTCCGACTGTAGAACCAGAAATTCCAATCCTTACTGATTGTTACTGGCCTCAGGACCCTATTTCAATCATTTCCCTACATCAACTACCTGAAAAGGCCATTTATGTGGGTTTCTGCTAAAAGTACAGTGAAGGATTGGGAGAACCCCTGGGGAGAAATCACCAGCATTAGTTATAAATCTGACCCTAAAACATTGGAGTTAATTTGCCTTTAAGGGCAGCCATAAAGACAGGGCTAAATTGTGGCGAGTCGAAGAGACTTAGTAGTTGGCAGGAAAAAAGACAGAGGCGCAAGGGGAGAGCCAACTGTGCAACAGCCCCGACAAACAAATTTCTCTGCAGCACCTGTGGAAGAGCCTGTCACTCCAGAATTGGCCTTTATAGCCACTCCAGGCGCTGCTTCACAAACCACTGACCACCTCCAGGCGCGTATCCATTGTCTCTCGAGATAAGGAGGCCCAAAAGAAAAGAAGAAAGAAAGGTCCTGGGGGAGTGGGACTAGCGGAGTTGCTGTTGAAATGGGCCAGCATGGACACAATGGACTGAATGACCTCCTTCTGTGAGGTAACCATTCTATGACTCTAGAAGTGAATTTCCACAAGCTGAGTTGTGCCACTATCACATCAATGAAAAAAGAATCGCATTGTTGGTGGTCAGGAGAAGAATCTACACAATGTTTTCACAGGTCAGCTCATTCACATACCCATCGGAGTAGTGATTGGCTGAGACCCTGTGTGATACAGGTGTGATTTACTGCAATACAGTCTTTAAGAAGGTACATTAGCCTAGAGCAGCTGCCATGAGAGGAAGGTCACTGCCATCCCATTTCCCTTTTGCTGAGCATGAGCAGCCAACTACCACCCAAATACTGGCCCTCAGTCTGCACCTGGAAGTAGCACTAGAATAGGTGATAAAAAGGCATGTCTAGCCAGCCAGGGAAACATGGGAATCACAATGTTAGTAAAGAGCAATTTGCCTTGTGTACATTTTAGATTGCATTGTATTAAAATAGAATGCACACTGACATTGTGCTTTGTTATTTATTGAGATTAGAATCATACAGGAAAGGGTGCACTGCTTTGGTGCTTACTCGCTCCGTCAGGAGATGATTATTGAGATGATCATTTGGGGCAAAGAAGGCTGATATGTTATTATGCTTTTGGATGGGTTGGGGATTGAGGGACTATTGCTTTATTTGAATGTTGAAAAGAAGGAGGTAAGGGGCAGTGTCGAAGGTAGATTTATGTTACACAGATAAGAAGACTTCAGTGATAAGATGTGCTCTGATTTTCCTTGCAACAGTCACTGAGGAGTTCTCTGAGTGCAGGTCATTGTGGAGCTCTCCACCATGTCATTCTGACTGAAATAAAGCCAGGCCCTCCTTGCCAGCAATGTCAAAGTCCAGCCTTTTTTTGAATGACAGAGTTGCAAAGAGCACAGCAGGCTATACCTACATGTAAGACACAATCTGAAGCATTCTTCAGAAGCCATCCTGACCTATCCAAGTAGTCAACATGTGCCTTTAAGATCTCGATGATCCTCTCAATGTCCAATCTAGAAGAGGCATGTGCCCCATTGTAGTTCTGTTCTGCTGGTGTTCAGGCCACTCATAGTGAGGCTATTATCCATGGGAGCAGGAGAAGGCTTTGTCGTCATATATCATATCACATCATATCACCCATTGATGCAATTTTCGTCAATGAAGTGGTCAGACAATCAAACTTCAGGAAGTGAAGATGTTGTGACAACTTCCAGTATATTGGGCTTTGATACAGAGGAATCTCTGCATGTTGTCACACGCAGTGAGGGAAGGGAAGACCTTTGAGGAGCTGCTCTGTGGGAGCACACAAAGCCACATGGATGCTCATCGATTGTAGTCTGGACCATAGAGGAGGCCAACAATCCCATAATGCACAACTTCTCAACAAGGTCTTCATATAACCTGTGCCACCTGTTTAATCCATGGGGAAGGGGTAATAACTAGAAGGCTGCTTCCTCGTTAAGTGCTGCGTAACTTTCTTTTGCTCCATCTTGTGCTGTTCCTCTTTCTTTATGGTAATGGCGTACAAGGGTCTACCTACACGATATGCCAAGCCTTCCCTTGAGAAGCCGTCACTGTGAGTAGAGAGTCCTGCTGGTGGTCTGACCCTGTCAGAAGCAGTGAAAAGAAAACACGAGTGTCTCTAGTCAGAATGACAAAAAAGTGCTGTAAAAAGTGTATCGCAGCTGCAGAAATCACTAAGGAAACCCTCCAGGTTCTTCAGGTTCAGAGGCTCCTCACTTCAGCTTGTGTCAGCTGATGCTGGCAGTAGCTGTGCCTTTATAAATCTCAATCTAAAATACCCTAGGGATAGCCTTGACTTTGTACGATAGCGTAAAACGGGTAATGGCAAATTGTCAGCCTTTTTTACATCTCTCCAGATTTTTACTTCAATTGACTTCAATAAGGAAAGACGTAACACAGGTTGTTGACTTGCTGTCACTCATTTTCCACTATTGCACAAAATCTTGGAGGCGAGACCTTGTTCCTTTAAAGTCTTTAAATGGACGGGGATCCCGCCTCCTAAAACTTTGATTCAAAAAGTCCAGAGGATCGCTCTGAGAAGGCATGAAAAAACATTGGCGAGGTTCCCCCTGCTTTTTCAGCCCAGTGCCGGGAGCCCCGCCTCCAACACGAAATGCAGCCCCAGGACTTCGGCACAAAATGTTGGCTGACACTTCAATGCAGTACTGAGGGAGTGCTGCAATGGCAGAGACACAGTCTTTCAGATGAGACGTTACACTAAGGCCCTGTGTTATGGACAGGTGTGGGTGACTTCCACTTTTCACCTCTCAACTGAGTGCAGATATATTTTTGTTAAATAAACAGTATTTTAGTCCCTGAGTGTTTTAAGAGTTAAATAAACAAACAAACATCAGGTTTTCTCGTCGGTTTAAAAAGAAAGACATCTATTTCTTCAACAATAATCCAAAAATGTTTGCAACCTCATCCACTCAGACAGGCACACACATGCGCACGCACAAGAAAAGATACAGATTAGAGGATAGCATGCATTTAAGTTAGACTGTTGTAAAATGAGTTCGCTTGGTTTTCTGGGAGGAATTCTTAACAACGTTGCAAGTTTGATGTTCGTTGTATCAGTTCACTGAAGTAATGCAGATTGCTTTGTTTAAGACTCAGTCAAAGTTGGTGGACAATCTTGTTAAATTTTCTCAAATGGGGAGTTTTCAAGGTCACCTTTGGAGTCTCTGCCTCAGTGGTTTAAAGGTGTTACAGCCAGGGTCTGATTCTTGTCTGGAATGAATGTCTCAGCTTCCTTGCTGGCTGACTTTTTTTTCTCTCTCAGAGGAATCTCTTTTTTTAAGAAAAACTCTGATCAGGCTGGGTGTCAGACAGGTGGCCCTAGATGCTCTCCCCTAGTGTTCCATTCAACGTCTTTCAATGTGGGACAATTGTTACACAATGGGGTTGGAATGTGGCTTATCTTGATAAAGTGATGTTATTTCCCACCTATTATCTTTTGGTTTTGCATCCAAAGTCACTCTGTAGGTGAAGGTCTTTGTCAGCCCAATTCTTGAAAATAGAAGCCATTTAGCAATTTTAATGCGTCTTCCCTACAGCCAGTCCAGACATGATGATGAGTTTAGTCTCCAACAGTCATGATATATATTTGCAATACAGGAGGGGTCACCTGGCCTCTTAGTCCATCTTGACTGCAGCAATATGTGTCCATTTTTTGGAGTTTAATTCACCACTTCATTTTTACAGTTCATAATTGCTCCAGTTCATTTTAGTTCATAACTGTTCCTTTTGTGACTGTGACACCTGTTTGCTCTCTCAGGTGAATGTTATAGATCCCATGGCACCATCTTGAAGAACAGCAGGGGAGTATTCCTCAACCAACATCATTAAAAACAGATTATTTGGTCATTATCACCTCGCTATTTGTGGGAGCTTGCTGTGCGCAAATGAGCTGCCATGTTTTCTACATCACAACAGTGGCAACACCTCAAAAAGTACTTCATTGGTTGTAAACTGCTGCAGGATGTATTATGGTTGTGAAAGGCACTACATAAATGCAAGTCTTTCTTTCTTTCAGTGTAAAAGCAGGTAAACTCAGAGATGCAGCACGACTGGCCCTCATTACTATATATGTTAATGAGCCAAGTTGGGAGTCTGCAGGCAGATCACAGGAAGAGCCAAATTGCATGAGGGAACTTATGGATGAGTGATTTAAAATTGGCAGAAATGGCTTCTGCTCAATTGTCCTGCTGGAAAGATATTCCTGTGCCAATACTGCACCTAACACGGCAAAAGAAAGATGGAAATTTAGCACCCCCCCCCGCCCCCCCACCCCCTCGTCATCAGACAACTAACCATTTTAGGCATGTGCACAGTATCTAGATCATGCAAGAACAACCAGGGTTGTGTTCCTTAGTTACAGCTTTCAAATAATGTCATCTGGATCATAAGTATGCCCCTGGGCATGCATGGACATTAACAGAATGGTATTGCTGTTCAGTGATGACATCATTATGCCAGATTGTTCATTCTGCCTACTGGCATCTGTCACCAGTTATACTTTTCTGAGCGCAAGTGAAAAATTTGTATATGATTTTCTGGTTTCCTTAAATGCTGTCAAAATTGATACACGGTGAATACAATATTTTGTTGAAAAATGATATTGTTTCACAAACAAACAGGCTATAGGTTTGCTAGGTTATTAAAGTTCACCACACCGCCAAACTTAGGGAATTGTCCTATCAGTGATGATGTGTGAAAACTGGGTCTGAGGTCCCAACCCCAACAATTGTAGTCTTCTGGTACTCCAGAATGATGCTACACATCTGCCTTGGCTGTAGGGTTAGAGTGATGACTTTGACATTTGAAGAAGCCTTTCATCACTAAATGTCCAGGGAGACTCTATTATTTGCCTGATTGTGCTTCTAGACTAATGTACTTGCTCCTTTGGTTTTACAGGAGCCAGGAACTGGAGCCAAGGTAATCATGAGTGCAGAATGATGTCGAGTAAAAAGTTACAGAATTGCAGCTACTTTTCAGCATAATGTTCCACATTAGGGATGGAGCTTTGATAGTGGTGCTGGGCCTGATGACAGACACATATGTTTATATTGCCATAACTACCCTTCAACTTGTTTTGGAATTTAGTTACGCTAAGAAATTGTACTGCTACAGAATAAACACATTTTTGCTTTGTTTTTCCTTCAAATTTTATGATAGTAACACATACTTTTTAAGTCACTGTGGTTTGAGGTGGTTAACGCTCCAGCAATCATGCTGGATTCAGCTTCTAGATTCATTTTAAAATAATTGACCTTAAAACTTTTTCCTGACCTGTTCCCAGATATTTATGTGCTGTGATTGCACAGTGTAGACCACCACTGAGATCAGTGCCAGAGATTGAGTGGTTTTAGATCAAGTGCATATTTTTACTTGGAATGTTGTGGATGCTGCCTGACTTCAAATCAATTCATCTTGTAGCAGCAGACAGCTGTCAGTAGGCCAAGACCCTGCTGTCCTTTGGCTGAACATAGATCACACTCTGTCTTCAGGAATAAAAAGCAGGAAAGGAAACTACTGCACATTTACACAAATACCACACACACTTTTAAATTTAGGGATATATGTTACATCTCTTTCCAAAAATAACTCTATCTGATTTAAATATACTTACGCCAGAACTCTGTAACGCCCCACCACTGTTACCAACATAAACATCTCTTGTGCATACAGCCATATATCCTGTCTTCCATTTCCACACTACAAAAAGTACAGAATTGAAATTGAAAACCTCTTAAACGATATTTGAAGACAAGTCACTTTTACGTCCTTTTGTAATTCTTGGGGCTGAATTTTACTGGCCCCTCGACGCCATGGGGCATGGTGCAGGGGCCAGTAAAATGTTGTGGGGTGAGGTCCACCTCGAACTGTGACGTCGAGAAGGGCCCGCAGCACATTACCGGCGGTGGGGGAACCTCGGTGCGGCCTCCCTGCCACCTGGCGGCAGGCCCTTCATCTACATATTTAAATCGGCAGTAATTATATTCAAATTAACTTACCTGCCGTCCCACGCCGATTTTACGACCTCTGTTCAGCCTTCATGTGCCTTCAGAACTCTGCACAGAGTTCCGAGGCGAGAACTTGGTGGCGAGGGGGGAGTATTAAAAATTTCAGGGCTGGAAGGATGGAGGAGCGGGGAAATCAATTTTTATTGGATGTGGGGATGATGGGAAGGGGTTATAGCCAAATGTTACAAGTTTAAGGGGTAAGGTTTGGGTAGGGAAAAAGGCTTGTGTTTGTCATTTGGGGCACTGAAATGACCATTGGGGGGTTGGGGAAGGGCCATCCACATATTTTTTATTGTTTGAAAACATTTCATACTGATGCCACTTTAAAAATTTGAAGTAATTCTGAGGGCTTAAAACCCTTTAAAAATGGAGCCGGCGCCTGCCCGGTAGTGCCGGATGCCGTTGCTGGGGACGCGGATGCCGCCGCCTTACGTCATCGGAGGCGGGCCCTCCGCCCCCACTATTTAAATAAGCCTCCTCGCAAAATATCGCGGGGGGTCTGCAGCGGATAGTAAATGTGGACACCCCGCCAAGTTTAAAGGGCGCTGCCACGGAGTGCGGCGCCCGTATAAAATTCAGCCCTTGGCGTCCTATGGATAAAAAGTAACACAATGCTCCTACAAAACATACATTAACAAGTTTAAAAAAAACATACAGGCCATTCAGAGATTTATGACATCAGCCAATCTGATAATCTCAACAAAACACAAGACAACAATTCTAGCTACAATTGGCCGTGGAACTTTCAACTTTGACAGAGGTATAAAACAGATGGTAGTGGGTTGGCCATCCATCATCTATCTCATCCAATCTTCCTTACAATTGTAATCGACGCGTATAACGGGCAGCCAATCCTCACCTCTTGTTTTATACGCAGGCCAAAGTCAAAAGTTCTGCTCCTAAAATTAGATACAAATGATGACCTTGGTACTCCACCAAGCTTGGAGGATAACAGGTCAGTTTAACAGCACAATTCCTATCCTCAGTTTGCTGGTATGATACTGTTCATCATCCATTATTACTTACATTAAACTTGAGACCCCAAATCCTATTGTGGCTCTATAAGGATGATGCCTGATATATGAACAAAGTGCACAATTTATAGCTACAAAGTCAAATATATGCTTGTTTTCATGCATATGCTAGAAGAGGAACTCATTTGATGCAGATATGTACTTTTTATTTCAGTGACATGCTTTGCTATTTATATGAATTGTAGGCAAAGTCATCCTTATTTTCTTTCAGAACATCTTCGGATTTAAAAAAAATCTATTTATATTATGTAGGAAGGAATATTAACTGTACCAACATAATTTCTTGTCCTGTGAAGTTGTTTATAATTGGGTGCATCAGCCTAATTGTTAAGGTACTGGACCAGTAACCCAGAGATTGTGAGTTCAAATCTCACCATGACAAGTTGTGAAATAGAACTCAATAAATTTGAGAATTTGTAGGTTAACATCTGAAAATAACCATGAAATCTTCTGAATTGTTATAAAATCTTTACTGGTTCACTAATCTCCAATAAGAAAGAAAACCTGCTCCTGCTGGTCTACATGAGATTCTAGTTCCACGCACGTGGACTCTTACTGTCTTCAGCAAGACATCCAGTAATGAACAATTGTTACAACTTTCAAGAAGAACGTCAGAAGGACCTTTAGGTAATGCTCAGGCAGAAGACTAAGGTAATGCTAACCCTTCTGAATAGCATCTGGGGACTGGAGCCCAAGTTGAGAGAGTTGTCCCACAGACTAGTCAATCAACAACATCTACAGGGATTGATTTTCTGCAGGAGTTCTCCAATTGACAGAAACCCTGGAGAAACCTCTGCCAAAGCTATAGTGGGAGAGTGGAAGGACCTCTACTGGAAATTACTGGTGATAGGTCCTACTCACAGAATCCTATGTATCAACCAACATCTCAAGCTCCTCTATTACCATCCATAGATAGGTCATGTCCCACCAGTGGTGGGGCCACAGTGATTTAAAGACAGAGGCATGTGGTCCTGGGAGTACTCAATATTGACTTTTGATCCTATAAAGGCTCATGGCATCAGATCAAACAAGATCATGGAAAGCTCCGTGGTTCACCCCCTCTCCTGAGGAATCATTAGTTGTCATGTTAAACATCATGTGAGTGAAGTTATGACAGAAGTAAGGGCACAGAATGTATTTGGATAAGAAACTTCAATGTCCACCATGAAGAGTGACTCAGTAATACCACCACTGACAATGCTGGCAGAGTCCAGAGATACATAGTTGCTAGTATGGGTTGGCATCAGGTGGTGAGGAAAACAACACAAGGAAGTGACCTACTTTAGTTTTTTTCCTTCCAACGTACTTGTCACAGACATGTCCATGCATTGGCAGAAGTAACCACTGCACAGTCTTTGTGAAGACAAAGCTGTATCTTTACTGTGAGGACATCCTCTGTCATGTAATGTGCCACTACCTTCATGTCAAGTGGATCAGACACAACACATTAGTTTCAGGAGCAGATCAGAGTCTAGGTATTTTGTGATGATTGACTCATCTTCTCACCCCTCAAAGCCTCTCCACAATTTACAAGGCTCAAGTCAGCAGTGTGATGGAATGCTCTCCACTTGCCTTGATGTGTGAAGCTATAACAATACTCACAAAGCTAAACATCATCCATGACATAGCAGTTTGTTTGATAAGTGTCCCTACCACTGAACTCAATATCCATCCCTTGCATTACAGATGCACTGTGGTTGCAGTACGTGCTACCTACAGAATGCACTGTAGCAACTCAGTACGGTTAGTTTTCTAGCACCTCCCAACACCTTTGACCTCTACATCAAGAAGGACAAGTTTCCTTCCAAGTCACATACCATCCTGACTGGGACATGTTCCTTCACTGGGTCATATTTCTGTTGGGTTTCTTCCCCAAAAGGCTGCACTTTCATTACACATCAGGTCTGGGGCTTTTTGACAGTGGACACACCTGCTGCTTGGAGCTTGTACTCATGTATAGAAATGAGCTGCAACGTAGGACTGCCCAAATCCCATGATGTGAATCCCCACTGAACACACTGAATTGGTAATTCCCAATATCGGCTGAAACTGGCAGAACTGCTTTACTTTGGAATCTGAAACCTAGAGGACGTTTCAACAGTGGTTGCTGGCCTTACAAGAGAATTTTTGGAACTGAATATTTTTGCAGAACTGACCTTGCCTCTGACAGCGTGGGAATTGGCGAGCCCATTAACAAATGTTTTCACCCCCATAGAGTTACATTTATCGAATTCCCAATGTGCATTTCCGTGTTTATTATTTTGATGGAGGAAGAGTAGGAGCAGTACAAAATGAAGGCAAGGAAGGTGAGGAGCATTTGAGGCATAGCTGCTCTACAAGGTAGCAGCCTCCCCTCAAAGAATTTACAAGCCATGTAAATTTTATGAAGACTTTAATGTGGAGCTCTGTGTGAGTAGAATGCAAATAACCAAAGAGGCAACAGAAGACCTACAGCCAAGATCATCTGTTCAGACAGCTGTGATTGTGGCTGTAAAAGTTATCCTGGCACTCAACTTTTATAACACAGATTTATTTCAAGCAGCCAGCCACAGGGCTCTGTGTGATATCACTCTGGTGCCATCTACGCATCTACATCTGTCAGGTCACTAGTACCATTCTTAGGAGAATGGGGAGTTCATTCCTTTTGGCATGAGGACCAGGCATCTGTGTGATAGAGTCACATAGCTCTATCAAGTTGTTGGATTCTGTTTTTCCTGATCTCTTAAGGAAGATTCTGAAGTAACAGGTTGTCTTGGTGGGGACAAAGTGTACCTCTCGTATCATTACTTCTCTGTGAGTTACAAGAACAGCGGCCAAGAATGCTGTAATGAAGTATATACTTCTACAATCTTTAATTGAGAAAGCTACAAAGAGTCTTAAAAGGACACTTTCACGATCTGGATATATCTGCAGTATGCAATATGTTCTTGGGCAGGTATTCCATATAATAATTTATTGCTGTAACCAGCATAACTTTGTAGTCCATAAAGTCTTGGACATGGTGTTCCTGGAAAGGTGGCCCCAGTTTCTTTGGAAACAAAACATCATGGAGTAGATTGGCATTTGGAGAGTTTCTTAGTAACAAGAGCATACAAACATATGAATTAGGAGCAGGAGGAGGCCCTCGAGCCTGCTCCGACGTTCAACAAGATCATGGCTGATCTGATTGTAAACTCATTTCCACATTCCTACCTAACCCCTAACTAATTAACTACCTAACTAATCAAGAGTCTATCTACCTCTGCCTTAAATAATGAAAAGACTCTGCTTCCACCGAGGAAGACAGTTCCAAAGACTCACGACCCTCCGAGAGAAATAAATTCTCCTAATTTCTGTCTTAAATGGGCGACCACTTATTTTTAAACTGTTCTAGATACTCCCACAAGAGGAACTATCCTTTCCACATCCATCCTGTCAAGACCCCTGAGAATCTTATATGTTTCAATCAAGTCGCCTCTTACTCTTTTAAACTCCAGCAGTAACAAGCCTAGCCTGTCCAACCTTTCCTCATAAGATAACCTGCCCATTCCAGGTATTAGTCTAGTAAAGCTTCTTTTGAACTGCTTCCAACGTATTTACATCCTTCCATAAATAAGGAGACCCATACTGTACACAGTACTCCAGATGTGGTCTCACCAATGCCCTGTATAACTGAAGCATTAGTTCCCTTCTATATATTCAATTCCTGTCGCAATAAATGATAACATTCTATTAGATTTCCTAATTACTTGCTGTACCTGCATGCCAACCTTTTAAGATTCATGCACTAGATCACTCAGATCCCTCTGCATCTCAAAACTCTGCAATCGCTTACTATTTAAATAACATGATTTTTTTTAGTCTTCCTGCCAAAATGGACAATTTCACATTTTCCTACATTACACTCCATTTTCCAGATCTTTGCCCACTCACTTAACCTATATATATCCCTTTGTAGCCTCCTTATGTCCTCTTCACAACTTACTTTCCTACCTATGAGTGCAAGAGGCAACAGAACTCAAATAATTAAAGAAGTATTCTCCTCTCTTTAAGTGTCTTAGTACTCCATTTCTTCAGGTCAAGTCAAAATCATTCAATTTAAAACACACCTAGGAATCTCACTTCACATCCGACATATAAACCCCTACCCAACTCTGCAATTCCTAACATGCTCCATGAACAACTGAACAAAAAGTAAGTGCATATATGGGATTATTTTGGTGAAAAGGTTAAAACAGGTGCTAAATGGGTGCTGTGCTAATAAGAAACGCCTGTATGAAAGTGTCGATTTAGTATGCGCTAAAACAGAACATGCACTTTTTGCACTAAAGCGCTGATTAGATGCAACTTCTGTGGAGCTGAATATGTAGCCTGCACTCACCCACTTCCACTAAAGGTGTGGAGTGCCTTGTCTGGGATAGAAGCCAATATTGAAGGATGGCTCAGGGTTAGGGCCTTACCAAATTCACGGCCGTGAAAAATGCGTCACGAACCCTGAAATCTCGGGTCATCCATGAGATATATGATTGAATTTCGTATTCAGTTTGAGGGAGAGAAGACTGGGTCTGAGACTAGTGTTTTAAATTTAAATAAAGTGTATGAAGACTGAGATGGCTAAAGTGAACTGGGAAATGAGGTTCAGGGGTAGGTCAGTAGAGATGCAGTGGTAGACATTTAAGGAGATATTTAAGGATAGATTCCTGTGAGAAAGAAAGACTCTAGGAGAAGGATGCACCATCCGTGACTAACTGAGGAAGTTAAAGATAGTATCAAATTGAAAGAAAAAGCAGACAATTCTGCAAAGATTAGTGACAGATCAGAAGATTGGACAGAATTTAAAAACCAGCAAAGAATAATTAAAACAATAATGAGGGAAAAATTAGAGTCAGAGAGAAAGCTAGCTTGAAATATAAAAACATAGTAACAGTTTCTACAAGTATTTAAAAAGGAAAAGGGTAACTAAAGTGAGCTTTGGTCCTCCAGAGAATGAGTCTGGGGAACTAATAATGGGAAATAAGGAAATGGCGGAAGCGTTGAATAGATATTTTGTTTCTGTCTTCACTGTAGAAGAGCATCCCAAAAATACTTGTAAATCAAAAGGTGAAAGGGAGGGAGGAACTTAAAACAATTACAATCACCAGGGTAAGGGTACTGAGAAAACTATTAGAACTAGAGGCAGACAAGTCCCCAGGACCTGATGGACCTCATCCCAGAGTATTAAAAGAAGTGGCTACGGGGATAGTGGCCGGAATTTTACGCTGCCCCAGCGGGTCAGATGGTGGCGTGTGGGCAGCCACTTAATGGCCACTTAAGGGCCCTCGCCCGCCTCCATGGGTATTTTACCCGTGGCAAGCGGGCATGCTGGCGACGTGAAAGGCTGCCCAGCGACAGTTGCCAGCCTTTCTGCGCCCCGGGGGGGGCATGGCAGTCGGGCACAGGGTGCCCAATTGAGGGCTGCCCCCGCCTCCCAACCCACCCCCGGGATCCAAGACGCCCCCTCCCCCCACCCTAGCCTCACCAGGGTACAACCGATCCCCCTGGTAAGGCAACCCAAACTTACCCACTCTCTCGGGTCCATGCGTCGGCTGGGCTGCAGTACCAGCAGCGGCCACCACTTCCGGTGGCGCTGCTGAGACTAAGAGCTGCCGGCCCGCTGATTGCCCTGCTGCTCACTGAGGCAGGACCTCCTCCCTCAAGTGGGTGGAAGTCCCGCCTCGGGCCAATTAAAGCCTGGGGATCCATAAAATATGGGACGGATACCCAGGCTGGGCGGGAGCGTGTTCGTCACCGACATTTATGTCGGAGTCCAGCTCCCGTCCGCCCACTGTAAAATTGTGGCCAGTAGATGCATTGGTTGTGATTTTCCAAATTTCCCTAGATTCTGGAAAGGCTCCATCAGATTGGAAAATAGGAAATGTAACTCCTCTATTCTAGAAAGGAGGGAGACAGAAAGCAGGGAACTACAAGCCAGTTAGCCTAACTTCTGTCATAGGGAAAATGCTAGAATCTATTATTAAGGAGGTTATAGCAGGGCACTTGGAAAATAGTAATGCAATCATGCAGAGTCAACATGGATTTATGAAAGGGAAATCATGTTTGACTAATTTATTGGAGTTCTTTGAGGAAGTAATAAGCAACATAAAGGGGAAGCTATAGATATGGCGTATTTGGATTTCCAAAAGATGTTTGATAAGGTGCCACATCAAAGATTACTACACAAAATAAGAGCTCATGGTGTAGGGGGCAACATATTAGCATGGATATAGGATTGGTTAGCTAACAGAAATCAGAGAGTAGGAATAAATGGGTCAATTTTGGGTTGGCAAGCTGTAATTAGTGGAGTGCCACAGGGACCAGTGCTGGGTCCTCAACTATTTACAATCTGTGTAAATGACTTGGTGGAGGGGACTGAATGTATGGCTGCTAAGTTTGCTGATGACACAAAGATGGATAGGAGAGTATGTTGTGAGGAGGCTATATGGAGTCTGCAAAGGGATTTATGTAGTGTTATGGTCAAGCGAGGAGGTGTTGAAGGGCTTCCCTTTTTTCCCTCTCCTTGTTTGACCACAACAGGTTTAATTCTTTCTTAGAGTGTATGTAATGGCCAATTCAGTAGGTGTTCGATTACTAACTTGCTATGATCATAACAAGAACCAATCGGACATGTTTTCTTGAGTTTAACAAAGAAAGAGGTTAACTTTATTGTACCTAAACCGAACAAATGAAAATAATAAACTATGCGCCAACTTTCACTCTCACACACCCTGGAGGTTTACACACACACAAATAGGTTAGAGTGGGGAAAGGTAGATTGGTTGAGTTAGAGTCCATAGAACAAAGAGGGATACAGTCTGTGATGTTTGGTGATTCGGTTGGCTTCTAGCTGAATTCAGTGGTCCTGAGGCTTTTAGTTTGAAGAGGCAGATGACTGGCTCGGTGGGTCTCTTGGAGACAGCGATGTGGATGATTTCCTCAAATGGGGTTTCTGATTGTAGCCAGAGTATGCAAAGGTGGTTAATCAACAGGCAGATTTCGAAGCTTGTAAGCTGAGAAGGAGAGAGAGAGAGAGAGAGAGACCCCCATTTGGGTCTGCATGTGTCAGAGTCCAGAAGCTTCTCCTTGCTGTGTAGAGAAACACAAGCTTAAAACCACAGATGGGGAGGGGCTTGTCACATGACAGTCACCCGGTGATTCAAACATGGTAGCAGTGTTTCTCTTCTTACAAAAAAGAACAGGGGCTGAATTTTATTCGGGCGCTGCACTGCACGGCTGTGCCCTTTAAACTCAGCAGCGTGCCCACATTCAGCCGCCGCCGAGGAGCCCCCTCAATATTTCGCGTGGGGACTCATTTAAATAGTGGGGGCGGAACACCCGCCCCGATGACGTGTAGGGGCGGCCTCCACATCCCCGGCAACAGTGTCTGGCGCCACTGCGCAGGCACCGGCGCTATTTCTAAAGGACTTTAAGCCCTTACAATTAATTTCAATTTTTAAAGGCAAAACATAACTGATTTAATTAAATATAAAAGTAAGTAATAGAGGCCCTTCCCCAAACCCCGCAATGATTGATTTCTCAAATCAATTGATTTCTCAAATACCCAAACTTTCCCCCCCAACCTTCTAACGTTGGGCCTCTGACCCCTTCCCACCGTTCACACAACCAATTAAATTTGTTTTCCCAGCTTCCCCACCCCTCCCGCCCTGAAATTTTTAATACTCCCCCCACCCCACCAGGTTCCCGCCTCAGAACTCTGTGTGTGAAGGCTGTAAAATCGGCATGGGATGGCAAGTAAGTTATTTTGAATATATTTAGTGGCAATCTGCATATGGAGATGAAGGGCCCGCCACTGCTGGTAATATGCGTGGGCCCTTATTGATGTCATGGGTCAAGGCGGGCTCTCCCCGCAGCATTTTACCGGCCCCTGCGCCGCAACCCACGGCGTTGAGGGGCTGGTAAAATTCAGCCCCAGGTGGTTCCCTTAAACTTCCTGGGTCTTGGTTCTTGCTGGGATGAGCAGCCATTTCATCTCCACCTCACAGGCCTTGCAATATAGGATACAGCACTGCAAATTATGTGGCCATCCTAAGCTGTCAGCAAAGTCATCCTTCATCTGTTCTCTCTTACATTTTTTCAAAAAATATAAATTCAGATCTCCAGTCAGTGGATTAAAGAAAATTATCATTCAACAAAGCAAGTTGGCATGGCAATAGGTTAAGTGAGTGGGCAAAAATGTGGCAGATGGAGCAAAATGTGGGAAAATGTGAACTTGTAACATTGGCAGGAAGAATAGAAAAGAGTATATTATTTAATTGGAGAGAAAATGCAGAACTCTGCAGTACAGAGGGATCTGAGTGTCCTGGTACATAAATCACAAAAAGTTCAGCAAGTGATTAGGAAGACAAATGGAATGTTGTTGTTTATTGCAAGAGAATGGGATATAAAAGTAAGGAAGTTTTACTACAGTTGTACAGGATGTTGGTGAGACCATATCTGGAGTATTGTGTACAGTTTTGGTCTCCTTACTTAAGAAAGGATATAATTGCATTAGAAGCAGTTCAGAGAAAGTTCACCCAACTGATTCCTGGGATGAGAGGGCTATCTTATGAGGAAAGGTTGGACAGATTGGGCCTGTATCCATCGGCGTTTAGAAGAATGAGAGGTGATCTTATTGAAACATATAGGATCTTGAGGGGACTTGACAGGGTGGATGCAGAGAGGATGCTTCCCCTTATGAGAAAGCCGAGAACCAGGGGCCACAGTTTAAAAATCAGGGGTCTCCCATTTAAGATGGAGAAGAGGAGAAAAGTTTTTTCTCAGAGGGTCGTTAGGCTGTGGAATTCTCTTCCTCAGAGAGCAGTTGGTTGCTGGGTCATTGAATATTTTTAACACTGAGTTAGGTAGATTCTTTATTGACAAGGGAGTCAAAGGGTATGGGGGTAGACAGGAGAGTTGAGGCCACAATCAGATCAGCCATGATCTTATCAAATGGCAGAGGAGGCTTGAGGGACCGAATGGCCTACTCCTGCTCCTAATTCGTATGTTCATATGATCATATGTTAAATTTCAGGTCTTCCATGAAATCATCCATTTTGTGAACTTCGTGCGTTTTATTCATTGACACAAGGCTCACCTCACTGAGTGCTGGGCACGTTGCAAACATCGTGCATTTTAATGATTGACACAAGGCTCACCTGGCTGATTGGTAGATGAGGGAGTGCTTCCTGTGCAGTTTTGAGAGAAGCAGTCTCAAGTATTAGCAGACAAGTGAGAATGCCAAAATGAGCAAATCAAAAACGGCCACAGCCATTACTACAGCACATCGAGTGAATGAATTTTGAAGCCAAATTCTGCATGCCAATGGTGGAATACTGTTTTGTACAAGCTACAATGTTTTGTTGCATCACACATGGCGGGCAACAGTTCAGCGCCACTTAGAGTCCAAAAACCATTACAGCACAGAGAGAGCATCCCACGTAGCACTATGAGAAAATGAGCATGCAAAAAAATGTAACAATTCCAACTCATTTTAAGAAGTCAACAGAGAGCTCAGAAAATCATCAGTTGGTTACAATGGGACTAGTGGATGCTTAGCAAGTGCCAACATACCACTGGAAAAAATTGATCACCCAAACCTGTGGATATTCATTCAATGCAATGTGCAAAATTGTGTTTGTTTGCCAAGTGCAATAACCAAAGGTTTTTGCAACATACTGTGATGAGATGAAGTCTCAGATTAATACAAATGCGTCTTTTGCAAATTATTTGTGATGAGTCCACCAATGAGCAAGACAATTATGTGCTGCATGTTTTATTTGATTTTATATCTAGTAAGGCTGAAGATATACAGTCAGAAAAGCTGACAACAGTGCTCACAGACTGCGTCCACTTAGAAGCTGTTAATTACACCACAGTTTCCCAAGTAATAATCAAAACCATTTCAAAATACGGTGCAAATTTCAACAAAGTGTCTGCTTCCATTAGTGACAATGCAACTTATATGACAAAAACTTTAAAATCTGTGCTCCAATGTGCAATGCCTAATGCTGTCCATATTACATGTAATGCGCACATAATTTCTCTTGTCAGTGAGCTGCGGAAAAGTGAGTTTGGTAATGTTGACAAACTGGTCAGCTAAAAGATTAAAAGGATCTTCAAACACTGCCCTAGCTGCAAACAGCAGTACAGCCAACACATGGCAAATGCATCCGAAATGGCTGAAGTCAGTGGTTGAATGTGAGCATGGAGCAACCTGTAACTGTCTCTTTCTTCATTCCCTGTCACTGCACTGTGAACACCTGTCCATGTTTGGACACAGCTCTTTCCACGTTCACAGAGTTTGTTGGGATTGTCATTGGGGAACAAAACATTGTCCTTCCTCCAGTGCAAGTAATTACACATTGGAATTCTTGGTTTCGGGCTGTACAATTTCATGCAGTTCAACTGAAATACTACTCAGACTATGTCTCAGAAGAGTTCACACTAACACTGAAAACACAGGTTTCAACAGATATTGTAACCTTTCTAAACAATGCTCAGCTTAATAAGGAGGTTCAGTTTGTTGCCAAGAATGCTACATGACTGATGGATTTAATCACTTGGTTTGAATCTCGATATGTCACAATCCACAAAGCTTACAATAAAGTAATGGATGTACTGTTCTGAGCAGAAGCACAGTCAAACGAACAACACTGTGATGACGCTGAATTAAATGCCTATGCTCAACAGGTATTTTCTTGCCTGGCAAAGAAACTCAAACAATATTACTGCTACAGGGGAGAGGCAAGCAGTGAAAAAAGTGGCTCAGAAGTTTCAACAACCTTCTGCGGTATTCGTGAAAACTGTGCGTATCTTTGACCCTGCACAAATGCACCTGTTGATGATGGATTGAAACTTGTTTGATTCGATTCCTGGCTTTGACAAGAACTGTATGCTGCAGATTCCTGCTTATAAAAGTATTGCAAAAGAAACAGATTGTACTTTGCCTGTGCTGCAGTTTTGTAACTCTGTGGAATGCAGAATCCCCCCCCCCCCCACCCCTTGGAAGGCTAGCACAGTGTAGTCTGACAATCCCAACAAACTCTGTGAACGTGAAAAGAGCTGTGTCCAAACATGGGCAGGTGTTCACAGTGCAGTGACAGGGAATGAAGAAAGAGACAGTTACAGGTTGCTCCATGCTCACATTCAACCACTGACTTCAGTGAGTAAAGAATGTGACCTGTTAATAGTCAGCTTTTTACAATAGCTTTTGAGAAAACAATAAATGCCACTTGAAACCAGAACCAGTAGTCATCTACCTCTTCAAACTAAAAGTCTCAGAACCACCAAATTCAACTGGAAGCCCATTGAACCACCAATCACCACATACTTTATACCCCTTTTTCTATGGACTCTAACTCAACCAATCTACCTTTCGCTACTCTGCATCCTATTTGTGTGTGTGTACAGACATGGATAGGTCTGACAAGCCACCAGTGGGCCTGCAACCATTGAGTACAACCTTCCCAAAATCTACATTCATGAAGAAATGCCAAGAGAAACCTTTAGTGTGTGTGTGAGTGTGAAAGTTAACTTCTTTCTTCGTTAACTCAAGAAAACCTGTCCGATCGGTTCTTGCTATGATCATAGGAAGTAAGTAATCAAACACCTACTGAATAGGCTAGTACTTCCACTTTAAGAAAGAATTAAACCTGTTGTGGTTTAACATGGAGAGGGAAAAGGGGTAAGTCGTTCAATCCCTCCTCAATACAACATAGCAGAAATTTGGAGGTTCACATCTGGGATCAAACCCCAAGACAAATGGGAAATTGGAAACAGGAAACCGAATTGATCCCTAACAATAATTTTAAAAACTTCAATACAGGTTTTCTTGTGGTTTTCAGTGCTAGAGGACTAAAATGTCCACATCTGAGGCCAGTACCTTCCTAGAATAGAGTGAAGTAACTTGGGCCAGATTAAAAGCCCTATCTGTTGAAGAGTTGAGGAAGTAGCAGGGCAATTAGAAATTATTATCCATCCAAAAGCTAGGAAGCCTGAAATCCTAAAACCTGTGGCCAACCATTTTAAAATTGACACTGAAGAACCAGAGACAGGCATAGAAACAGACAAAGTAACATTAGTTAAGGCACAAATAGAACAGAGGAGACTAGAAATAGAATTCCAGAAGGAGAAAGAGCAGAGTTTCAGGAAAGAGAAAAAGAGAGAAATTTCAAGAGAGCGAAAGAGGAGAGAGCATTCCAGGAAAGGGAAAAAGAAAGGAAAGAAAGGGAAATAAGGAGGAAAGAGAAAAAGAAAGAGCTTCCTAAAGGGAGTTAAGGCAGCTCGAACTGAATAGGAGAAGACCCAATGTACCCAGTGAAGGCACTGCTAGTGAGGGAGTTACCCTTAGTTCAGGACCGGATGCTGAGCTCTTTAAGTTCTCCCAGTTGATACCAAAGTTCAATTAGGGGAATGTGGAAGCATTTTTCATCTCTTTTGAAAAGCTTGCAAAACAGTTGAAGTGGCCAATAAAGAGCTGGACACTGTTATTGCAAATCAAATTAACAGGAAAAGCCCTTGAGGTTTATTCATTGTTGCCTGATGAGAGTTCATCAGATTATGGGATGACTAAAAATGCTATTCTGAGTGCATATGGAGGCGTACCACCAAAAGTTCCAAACTCTCCAAAAGCAGCCGGAACAAACTTACATTGAGCTCAAAAGGGTTAAGCAACTCACTTTTGACCGATGGATACGGGCACTTAAGATAGAGTCCACCAACGAAAACCTCAGAGTGGTGATCCTCCTCGAGGAGTTCAAAAACTCGCTTGCTCTTTTCATAAGAAACTGTGTGGAGGAACAAAAGGTTTCAAGAGCCAGGCAGGCAGCAATCCTGGCTGATGATTATACATTTATTCACAAGCCCTTGCCCCAAGGGAAACCCTTCCCTAGTCACCTCCAAAAACCTGAAAAGAATAGAAGGTGGGAGAGTGATAGGATGATGAGCGAGAAAGAAGAGCTGGAAGCACAGGGGGCCCTCCTCAGGCCAAAAAGGAAGGTGCTGAGAACAGGAATGACAGCCAGAAGCCTGTATGTTTCCATTGTAACAAGGCAGGTAACCTTCAAGCTGACTGCTGGAAATTACAGGCAAAACCCATAGATTTAGTCAGGGCACAACAGACCAGTGAAGAAAAAGGGGCCCTGAGAGAAAGCACAGCAGACAAGGCTGTGGTTTTAACTGTGGCAATAAAACCCATTAAACCTACCGCAGAGAGTGTGGGAAAACCTAACAAAATCCCTGAGAGTTACCAGGATTTTGTGTCCAGAGGAAAAGTAACACCACACCCCTTGAGTGAAGCGAGTCAGCCTTAGGGATAAAGGAGCCACCCAATACCTTCGACGAGGAAAAAGCATGACCTGTCCCCCAGAGAGTGCATTGAATGCTAGAGTGCTAGTAAACAGTATTGGAGGAAAGTATATGCCCACACCTTTATACTGGGTGCACCTGGAGTGCGACCTTGTTTCAGGACCGGTAAGCATGGGGATTCGCCGTGGTTTACCTGTGGATGGGGTCAACCTCCTCCTTGGGAATAATCTGGCAGGGGGGTGGCAAAGGTGGTAGCTTCCCCAGTGGTTTTAGAGAGACAGAAAGTTGTCAGGGAGACAGAGCAGTTACAGGAAAAGGTCCCTGGCATTTTCCCTGACTGTGTGGTGACCCAGTCCATGGCCAAACAGGCTCCATCAGAGGAGGTTGAACTGGCAGGGCAGACAAACAACCCTACTCTCTGGTTATCTGAAACCTTCTTTGGAAAGTTGGAGGATCCAGAGGATGGGTTAAACAGGTCTTCCTTTGTCAAGGCTCAGCAAGCTGACCCAGGGTTTAAAAAGTTAGCACAGACTGCCCAAACTGATGCTGAAGCAGAGGAAGTTCCAAAGTGCTACTATTTAAAGGATGAGGTGCTGATGAGGAGATGATGATGAGAATTGGAGACTTCCTCACGAACCTGCAGACGTAGAGTGGACAGTGGTTCACTAGGTAGTGGTGCCATTAAGGTACCATAGGGGAATATTGAGAATAGCCCATGAGATTCCAATGGTTGGCATCAGCAAAACCCAAGCCCACATAAGGCAGCATTTTCACTGGCAACTCCACAAGGATGTGGTGGAGTTCTGTGAGACTTGCCACAAATGCCAGGTTGTGGGGTAGCCTCAACCTGCAATAAAACCTGAATCCCTAATTCCCATACTGGCTTTTGGGGAACCCTTCAGCAGAGTGCTGGTAGATTTTGTAGGGTCCCTGCCAAAAACAAAAGGGGGCTACCAGTATCTTCTCACCATTATGGATGTGGCTACTCGATTTCCAGAGGCTATCCCTCTAAGAGCTATCTCTGCCAAAGTAGTGGTGGAGGGACTAACCCAATACTTCATCTGATATTTTCCTAACATATGGGCTGCCTGCTGAGATCCAGTCGGATTAGGACACAAATTTTATGTCCAGTATTTTTCAAAAGGTAATCTGGGCATAACCCAAATAATGTTCCCAGCCTACTACCCACAGTCACTAGGGGCTTTGGAGCAGTACCACTAGACCCTAAAGACAATTATCAGGGCATACTGCTATGAGTCCCCACATGACTGGGACTAAGGGCTGGGATTTCTTCTGTTTGCTAGCAGAGACTCACCCAGTGAGTCCACTGGCTTTAGTCCCTTTGAATTATTTTATGGATAGGAGGTGAGATGTCCTCCAAAACTAATCTAAGAGAGGTTTTTGGGACCCAGAGATGAATCTTCCTTGTAACACTAAATCTCCCTGTTCCGAGAATGGCTTACGAGAGCCTGTGCGGTGGCTCAGGAACACTTAAAAACCACCCAGACAGCTATAAAAAGGCAGGTGGATAAACATGCCAAGGCCAAAACATTTCAGCCCAGAGACCATGTGCTAGTGCTATTACCAATATAGGGAGAACCATTGAAAGCCTGGTTCAATGGCCCTTACATAGTAGTAAAGAGAATTAGCCAGGTGAATTATATAAATGATATCACAGATTGGAGGAAAAAGCAAAGGCCGTGCCACATCAATATGTTAAATCAGTATCACAGCCGGGAAGGGGACAAACAAGCACAAACTGGTCAGGAAAGAGGAGGGTGAAAGGGACAGCGAGGACGAGGTAGAGGGAGGTCTGGAGGATTTCTAAATCGAACCCCCTACCGTCCGGTTAGCTAACATGGAAATGTTAGGGAAATTAGACACTGTACTCTCCTATTTAAATGCAGAACAGAGAGGAGACCAAATAAGGCTGCTCATAGTGTTTAAAGGGATCTGCAGATACAAACCAGGCTGCACAACCCTAACCTTACATGATGTGCGTGTAGGAGAGACCCCTCCCATAAAACTAAATCCCTATCGTCTATAACCTAGGAAACTGACTCAGATTTGGGAGGAAATTCTGAATGAAGACCTAGAAAATAAAGATTTAAATTCTGAAGGGTGACACAGAAAAGCTCACAAGCCAAAGGAAAACCCTAAGCCCAAAAAGGGTTTTGTGGCAGATTTGGAGGATGGTGTTGGTGACTTCAAGTCAAGTATCCTAACTGAGGAGGAATTGTGGGCCAGGCTGGATGAGCACAGAAATAAAAATGTACAAAAAGCACAAGATAATCTTCACAAAGTTATGAATAACTTTGAATCCAAGGTTGAGTTCACTAATATAGAGAAACTGGAAAAGGAAGATATTGTAGAAATACATGAGGAAATTCAGTGTAGGCTGGAGCAAAAGCTGATTGAGCCCAGTCAAAGCAGTTGGAGTTCCCCAGTTGTACTCATGCACAATCCCGGATAAAAAATGTATTACAGTATGGCCATGACAGTAAGACTGATAAGTGTAAGTGTTCAGTTTCTTTTTATTTTGTGGCCTCATAATGAAATGTTTGTTGCATTTCATTTCATGTGGTGGGGTGGCGTTACGCCAATGTGCTTTGTTGAATTATAATTTTCTTTAACCCACTGACTGGAGATCTGAATTTATATATATTTTTAAAAAATATATTTTTAAAAGACCAGTTAAAAGGATGATTTTGTAGGTAGCTTAAGTTGGCTACCTACTTTGCAACACAATATCCTATACAGCAACACGTTTGTGAGGAGGGAGACAAAATGTCTGCTAATTCCCCAGCAAGAATGAAGACCTAGGAAGTTTAAAGGAACTGCTTGTTCCTTTTTAGTTTAGTTTAGAGATACAGCACTGAAACAGGCCCTTCGGCCCACTGAGTCTGTGCCGACCATCAACCACCCATTTATACTAATCCTACACTAATCCCATATTCCTACCACATCCCCACCTGTTCCTATATTTCCCTACCACCTACCTCTACTAGGGGCAATTTATAATGGCCAATTTACCCACCAACCTGCAAGTCTTTTGGCTGTGGGAGGAAACCGGAGCACCCGGAGGAAACCCACGCAGACACAGGGAGAACTTGCAAACTCCACACAGGCAGTACCCAGAATTGAACCCAGGTCGCTGGAGCTATGAGGCTGTGGTGCTAACCACTGCGCCACTGTGCCGCCCGTGGGAGAAATACTGCTAACTGCTATGTTTTGCATCACTGAATGACTGTCATGTGACAAGCTCCTCCCCAAATGTGGTTTTAAGCTGGTGTTTTCTCTGCAGCAGAGGAGAAGCAATTGGACTCTGACATGAGCAGACCCTAAGTGGGGGAACCACCTCTTTCTCTTTCTCTCTCCATTCCAGCATGAAAGCTTTCAAATCCTGCTTGTTGACTGACCAGCTTTACATACTCCATCTATAATCAGAAATCCTGTTGGAGGAAATCATCCACATCGCTATCTCAAAGAGACTCACTGAGCCAGTCATCTGCCTCTTCAAACTAAAAGCCTCAGGACCATTGAATTCAGCTAGAAGCCAGCCGACTCACTAAACGCGCCAGACTGGATAGCTTTTTTTATGGACTCTCACTCAACCATTCTACCTTTTCCCACTCTTTAACATATTTTTGTGTGTGTATGAGAGTAAAAGTTGGTGCATTGTTTATTTTTTTTAGTTCAGTTTAGGTACAATAAAGTTAACCTCTTTCTTTGTTAACTCAAGAAACCCTGTCCGATTGGTTCTCGTTAGGATCATAGCAAGTAATAATCAAACACCTACTGAATTGGCCAGTACATTTGCCTTTAAGAAAGAATTAAATCTTTTGTGGTCGTACAAGGAGAAGGAAAAGAGGGAAGCCGTTCAATCCCTCCTCACTTGACCGTAACACTATACATACATGGCCAAGCTCCTCCTTCCTCTGATAAATTTAGAATCTTCCCCCTGTAGTCTAAGAATGTAAAGAATTAATACCGAAGACATTGAGAGAGACACCTCCCACTGTATGAGTGATGATGTTACAGTCACATGAGATAAGCTTAAGAAGAAGAAGGTCTAGCAGCACAAAGGATGCTAGCTTAGGTGGCTTGCTGAGAGTGTATGTAGTAACTTTAAAAAATAAAGGGTTGTCAGTTAACCTTTACCAGAATCTAAGACTTTCTGTAGAATGCCCTACAACGCTACTAATACAAACCCAACAACGCAACATGGTGGCAATGGTGAAAGCGACCAGGAGAATTTGAAGATCTCCTTACTTTTAGAAGAAACACCAGGAGAACAACAGAGAAATTTAAAGACAAATACTGGCCTGGTACAGTAAGAAAACTTCTTACCTGCAGAAGAGGCTGTGAAGACTCTGCAGCCTCTTAGACCACATCTCAGCAGTGTGGGGCTCTGCGTTGGTACTTCCAGCACATCCAACAGTCGGGTCTGAGTCTTCACGCCGGGCGACGATCCAGGATGAGTGAGACAGTGAAACTGGCCATTTATTTAAAAGTTGCACTTGGAAAGAAATAAATCAGGTGCAGAATGTGATCTCGGTCAAATTGGCGACTAGGGTGGCAAGTACAGTCGGCAGTCGTTGCTCAGCCTCGCCGAAGAGAAAAATTGCGTTAATCGTTGGAAAGTGCAGGAAAGGTCGGGGAGCGCGGGACAGCCCAGAACAAAATGCAAATGCCTCAAGCCAAGCCTGAAAATTTTAAAATTAAAGGGGAACACCCTAGCAAACAAAAGGAAGCAATATGGATACAAAATTGGTAATGCTTGAAAGTTTTCAGAATCAAGAAGCTCCCAATCAGGCCCAAAATTGGCTAGTATGGAGAAAAAGGTTCTTAAGTTTTAGAATTGCTTTTCAACTCCATGCCAAATCTGAAGGGAAGCAAGTAAACGCCCTCCTGTATTCAGTAGGAGCGATAGCAGATGACATAATTGTACGACAAGGGATCAATGAGGCTACTTATAAATTCAAAGAGGTATGCCAAGCCATTGATAAATAATTTAGGCTCCGTACCAATAAAATCTTGGAAAGAGCCAAATTTAATAAACAGACGAAGATGATTGGAGAATCTGTAGACTCCTATATTAATGACCTTTATAGATTAGTAGAAGGTTGTAAATACGGCAAATTAAAAGAAGAACTAATCAGAGACACAATAGTCATCGGCATAGTGGATAAATCCTTGTTAGACCTGTTGCAATCCAAGGAAGGCCTTACACTGGAAAAGGGCATTCAAATTGTAAGACAGGCTGAAGTTTGCAAACAGAATATGGACATCCAATGAGCTGAAGACAAGCCATGGATGAGGAATCCAATGCACATACAACCGGTTAAGCCAAAACTGGGGAAATACTTTGAGGAACAGAAAAAGACATTAAAATGAGAAGGTGCATGACATAGGAAAACCTTGCAAACATTCTGGAGCTAAGAAGACCCACAGGCGAGAGCAGTGCCCAGCAAGTAAAGCTGAATGTTCTAAGTGTGGAAAAACTGAACACTATGGGACGATGTGCCACAGCAAAATTTCTTCACTAAAAGGTATAAAGCAGGAGACCTTCACGCAAACAGCAGTGAATCAAGTACAGCAATACCCACAAGAGAAAGAACCAGGATAGTTCTTGGGAGAAATCAGTAATCCAGACCAAAACTTCTGGATAGCAGACATCTACATGAATGGCCACCTCAACGAATTTTAAACTTGACACAGGAGCAGTATTATCTGACCAAGAGACATGCGTGAAGAGACATTACATGCAACCAACAGGTGTACAGTTGCATGGTCCAGGCGGGACACAACTGCCAGTAAAAGGCAAATTACAAGCAACTCTTCAGCATAGAGGAAGACAACTGGTAGAGACCTCATACGTCTTACACAATCAAGAATTTTCTTTACAGATCAGGAATGCATGCTTAGAACTGCAGTTCATTGAAAAGGTAGCCGAAGTCAAGCAAACAAAGGTAAACAATTCCTTCCAATCATCAGCCGATGCATTGTTGAGGGCAACTGTAGATCATCCATCACAAGAAGATGCAAATTTCGTAGGTGATATAGAGACATATTCGCAAAACAGAGCACAAAGTTGGACAGCAAACACACAGAAGTTGCAAGAAATACAACAAGCACAGAAGACTGATGAAGAGTGCATTCGCATTGGACAATATTGTACACATGGGTGGCCAGAAGAAAGAACGGGAGGGAGAACAATGTAAACATTCCATGAGTATAAGAAATACTTTACCATAATTGATGACTTGTTAGTTTACAACGACAGAATTGTTATTCCTATTTCAATGAGATCTGATATTTTAGATCGATTACACCAAGGCCATTTGGGTATAGCCAAGTGCAGAGCAAGTGTACAATCTTCAGTATGATGGTTTGGGATATCTAAGGATATCGGGACTATGATCAACAACTGTCAGACATGCACGATACAGAGGCCAGAACAGCGCAAACTGCTGTTGACTATGCAATTTCCAACTAGACCTTGGCACAAAGCTAGGCATGGATTTATTCATGTTTATTAGGAAGTCATATATCAATACTACTTTTCTAGGTGGATAGAAGTCAGGCAATTACATTCTATGACCACTAGTTATCAGAATCCTTATGGACATCTTCGCGAAACATTGGGTTCTAGATGTAATATTATTAGACAACGGACCACTGCTTACGAACGAATGTTTTATCCAGTTTTCCATGAAGATGGGCTTTCAGCATTTTACAAGCTCACCGAGGTAGCCACAGTCTAATGGCAAGGCAGAACGAGGTGTGAGAACATTAAATCTTTACTCAGGAAAAATGAAGATCTTTCTATCTCACTCCTAATTTATTGTTCAACGTCACTGCTGTGCGGATTTTCACTAGCAGAATTACTAATGGGAAGGAAGTTACGAACACAGCTTCCAGTATTGCCTCAACAATTAATGCCTGGATTGAAGACTCAAGATTACGAGAAAGTTCGAGAAAGAGAAAACTCCTACAGAAGGAAACAAACACAGAATTACAATAGGAGATTTCGAGCAAGAAACTTACCCAAATTAAACAATGGTCAAAAAGTTTGGATATGTGACTGGAATAAAAAGGTACAGTAATCCATAAACATTAGGACAATCGGCGATCGTATGTCATATGACCGAATGAAGTGAACATACAAAGGAACTGGAGGAATATCATTCATATTCCGCAATAGCCAATAATCCTTCTGCAAGATCCAGATTAAGAGGAACAAACCCAAATTGAATGGAATGCTACAACTTGTAGTAACGAAAAAGCAAGTCAGCAACCCAGACTTCCTGCAAAGACCATTGATCATCCTAGACAGATACAACCAGATCAGGGAGAATTGTCAAACCTCCGATGAGACTGAATCTGTAAAGTCAGAAACATGGAGGGAGAGAGAGGAGTAGAGAATTCATAAATCTATATATGTTTGGAAAAATGTTGGATAAAGACTTGGGGGGAGATGTAGTATAAGGATGTAAAAGGTTAATACCAAAGACAGTGAGAGAGAGACCCCTTCCACTGTACAAGCGATGATGTAAAAGTCACATGAGATAGGCTGGAGAAGAAGAAGGTATAGCAGCATGAAGGATGTCAGCTTAGGTGGCTTGCTGAAAGTCTATATATTAACTGTAAATAATAAAGTGTCGTTAGTTAACCTTTACCAGAGTCTAAGACTTTCTCTAGAATGGCCTACAATGCTACTAATACAAACACGTCAATGCAAAAACCCCCACCCTCTCCCCCCAGTGAAATAATGGTGGATGATACAAAAACTGATGCAAATAGTTCATGGTACCTTGTAGGGTTTTCACCCCAATATCCAATGATTTACACTACATGTTCCATTTATATTCCATTAAATTTGTCATTGCAGTCATGTTATAAGGCTGTCCACTATTAAATAAAACCTCCATAAAAGTGTTTAATAAATAAAGACTGTTATAATAAAGATTTAATATATCTAAATTTTAGAAGATGCAAATTTCAAAACTGAAGATATTTGATTTAATAAATTAAGGTTATGAAAGTAATGATTTAACCAACCGAGAATATACTTTTGAAAGTTTTATAAATTGTTGAATATGGAAGGGCTCTGAGAATGGAGGCTTATATGAATTTTAAAAAGTTCGATTTTGTTCTTCATGGGATGTGGGCATTGCTGGCAAGGCCAGTACTTGTTGCCCATCCCTAATTGCCCTTGAACTGAGTTGCTTGGTGGGCCATTTCAGAGGGCAGTTAAGAGTCAAGCACACTGCTGTGGTGAGTCTGGAGTCACATGTAGGCCAGACCAGGTAAGGAAAGCAAATTTCCTTCCCTAAAGAACATTAATGAAGCAGATGCTTTTTTATGATAATTGATGATAGCTTTCAATTCAAGATTTCCATTAATTAATTGAATTTGGCTCCACCAGCTGCTGTGGGATTTGAACCCATGTTCCGAGGGCTTTTGCCTGGGCCTCTGGATTACTAGCCCATTGACATTACCACTGCATCACTGTCTCCCCTCAAGTTGCTTGAGTAGAGATTGTATATGTTAAGTCAACTGAAGTGCCTGGTTTACACTGCCCAAGACAGATAAAAAAAAAGCCTCCCCCACCAATTTGGCACTGGGCCCCATGCCTGTGCAGATAGGCACAGCTCATTCCACTGTTAAATTGATATATTTTGCACCCTATTTTACACTCGAAAAATGAGCACACATTGATTTCAAACATGAACATCATTGAAACAAATTATTTTTATATAAAGGTCTTGAAGTCACTAAAGTAGAAGAGTAAATTTTTTTCTCTGCAAAGTTAAATGTACTTTGACTATGCTAAATCATATTCCAATAGCTTCTCTTGTATTACTAATAATGCTTATGGATGCATTATGCTTAACCAGAAAAAGTACCCTTGGTGGTAAGTATTTTAAATGCTGAATAGAGCCATAGAACCAGTAGGAAATAGGTTATTTCAGCTCATCAGGTCTGTGCCAATGCTTTGCTACAAAATTTCAAAACTAATTCCACTCTACTGCTCTTTCCCCATCGCTCTGCTTCATAGACGTATCCAATTTCTTTTTAAAGGCACAATGCTCTCTGTCTCAACCACACCCTGTGACAAAGCATTCCATACTACAACTTTCTAAAAAATCTAGTGTATAAGTCACAATGGTATATGTCCTTCTCTTGCTTTGCAGAAAATATTTTTGTACTTTACATAGGACATACGGCACAGAAATAGGCCATTCAGCTCAATCAGTCCTTGCTGGCATTTATGCTCCACTCGAGCTCCTCCCACCTTTCCTCCTGGAAATCTACCATCATAACTCTCTATTCCCTTCTCCCTCATCTGCTTGTCTAGCTTCCCCTTAAATGCATCAATTTATTTGTTTCAACCACTCCCTGTGGTGGTGAGTTCCACATTCTCACCACGCTTTGGGTAAAGAAGTTTCTTCTGAATTCCCGATTGGATTTCTTGGTGACTATATTATATTAATGACCTCTAGTTATGTTCTTCCCCACAAGTGGAAACATTGGGCTGGATTTTGTGCTGGAGGCCGGGCGCCCAGCGCCAGGCTGAAAAGGTGGAATGCACCCTGCCTCTGCCATTTCGTGCCCCCCAACCCCCCCCCCCCCCGGAGCAATCCTCCAGTCTTTTTGAGTCAAAGTTTTATGAGGCAGAATCCCTGTTCCTTTGAAGACTTTAAAGGGAAGGGTATCCCACCTCCTAGAGCTGCCGGCCAATCAGAGGTCCAGCAGTATCGGCAGCACCACCGGGAGCAGTGGCCACTACTGGTACTGCAGAGGCTTCGGACCCAGGCCCAGTGGTGGAAGCCTGGAACAGAGGTAGGTGAGGCAGGGTCACCAGAGCCAGTCCAGAAGGCCCCGGCAAGGGGAGGGTGGGGGTTGGTCATTCAGTCTGGGGGAGGGGGACCTGGGGGGGTAAAGTTGTCCCCGGTGGGGTCCTCCATGGGCCTCAAATTGCCCACAGAGGTACCCCCCCCCCCCGCAAGCCCGTAGGAAGGGCGCCTCTTTTTACAAGGCGTCCTCCCCATGTGGCAGAGCTGGTAAGATCCCAGCAGTGGCAGGAAGAAGCCCTTAATTGGCCTTTAATAGGCCAGTTAAGCGCCACAATTGCCCTCTGGGCGCGAAGGCCGTTGTCAGCCCATCCCGCCCATGGGAAAATCGCTGGACAACAGGGAGACGATGAGCCCTCTGGCCACCTTCCTCCCGACGCCCATCACAATTATCTGTGCCCCCCACCCCCACCTCTGACCCCGCCTCAGGGGGCTCGTAAAATCCTGGCTATTCTCTCTGTATTTACTCTATCAACACCTTTCATAATTTTAAAGACCTCATTTAGGTCACCCTTCAGCCTACTCTTTTCAAGAGAAAAGGGACACAGCCTGTTCATCCTTTCCTGATATGTATACCCACACATTTCTCGTATCATCCTTCTAAACCTTCTCTGCTTCCTCTCTATGCTTCTATATCTAGTGTGGTCGAACTAAGGTTCAATGTAGGTTTCGCATAACTTCCCTACCTTTCAGTTCTATCCCTCTAGAAATAAAGCCTTGTGCTTCGTTTGATTTTATTTTATGGCCTTGCTAACCTATGGCGCAACTTTTAGTAATTGGTGTATTTGTACTCCGAGATCCCTTTGTTCCTGTACCCCAGTTAGACTCATACCTTCCAAGTAATGTGACCTCCCTATTCTTGCTACCAAAATGTACGACCTCACATTTATCTGTGTTGAATTTCATTTGCCAAGTATTTTCCCTTTCTTCAAGCTTTTAATGACCTCATATAATTTGTTGCCGTGGTATTGACTATCCACCTCACCACAACCATTCCCCCCCCACCACCCCCGCAATTTGGTGTCTTGATTCCAAAGTCCAAATCGCTAATGTAAATTGCGAACAGCAGTGGTCCCGGTACTGATCCCTATTGGACACCACTGCCCACCTTCTGCCACTCTCAATAACAACTCTTTACTCCCACCCTCTGCTTTCTGTCCTGAAAGCAGCTGGCAATCCATTCTGCCACTTGTCCCCTGACTCTGCATTCTCTGACCTTATTCATTAGCCTATTATGGGTTACCTTTTGAAAGGCCTTTTGAAAATCCAGATAAATTATATCTATATCATTACCATTTTCTACTCTATTACCTCCTCAAAAAATTCAATAAGGTTGGTCAAGCAAGATTTTCCCTTTTGAAATCCATGCTGACTATTCACTATTATATTTTTCTTTTCCAGATGTTCTTCTGTTCTCTTAGGGATTCCATTATTTATCCTACCACCTATGTTAAACTGACTGGTTTATAATTCCCTGGACATGTTCTGTCCCCCTTCTTAAGTAGAGGGATTATGTTAGCTATCTGCCAGTCCTCTGGCACTACACCTTTTTATAACCAATTATTAAATATGGGTAGTACTGCCTCTGCTACCTCTTTCTTAGGTTCTTTTAAAATGTATGGGTGGAATCCATCCAGACCTGGGGCTTTATCCTCTTTGAGTTTGATTAGTTTATTCAATACACCCCCTTTTTTATTTTTGATGCGTTTATCTCATTACTCATCATTCAATGCCATTTCTACCTGTTCTATCTCCCTGGTAAATGCTGAAGTGAAATAATCATTTAATATTTCTGCCATCTCTTTATTGTTACCTGTGGTATTATCCTATCAATGGTCCTAACCTCATCAAGTCTTCCTTTTTTTATTGATGTTCCTGTAAAATATTTTACTATTTTGTTTTATCTTTCTTGATAATTTAATTTTTTAGTTCCTCTTTGCCTTCCTAATTGTTTTTTTTTGACTGTTCTCCTAATATTTTCATATTCTCTCGTATCATGCACTCCTCTGCTGTCTACGTACTTAACGTACGCCTCTTTTCTAACCTTCAATTGTTCCCTTATGTCTTTATTCATCCATGGAGTCTCATTAGTGTTTAGTTTGTTCTTTTAGCAGAATATATGTTTCCTGCACTCTGTTGAACCCCGTTTTAAATGTTTCCCATTGTTGTTCTCCATCGTTGTATGCCAATATTGTTGCCCATTTTATTTTCCCAAGTTCTAGTCTCAACCCCTCAAAATCAGCTTTTCTCCAATCTATTAAATTGGTTTTTGTCATACTTATGTCCTTCTTGGGACAGACAGGTGGGAGATAATAGGAATGGCTTCCCTCTTTTTTCACCTCTCAACTGACTGAAGACAGCACATTTTAATCGTCAACAAACAGACAAATGACAGGTTTTTTTGTACGTTTAAAAGAAAGATAAATGTTTATTATACAACACCTGAAAATATATGCAATTTCAACCACTCTCACACACATGCCGATACATACACACAAGAAAAGATAGCGATTAAAAGATAGCATGCATTTAGGACTGATAGTTTTAAAAAGAATTCGCTGTAAAACTTGTTTTTTTTTTCCCAGGGTGAAGACTTGAAATGTTGCAAGGTTCAGGAGGATGGATGCATTGTTGCAGACTTCTCTTGCTATATCTCAGTCACAATTTAATGGCAAAAGCCTGGTTCGATTTCTCAGGTAGGTAGTTCAAGGTCAACTCCAGTCTCTGCCTACATGTAGCTTAAAGATGATAATCTTAGGCAGGGTCCTTCCTCTTGGCTGGAATAGATGGACTTCTCACTTTTGAACTAATAACTGAATTAAAAGCAACACTGATTCCATTCTGATTGTTCCAGAATGCCATTGCCAGTCACAATCCTTTCTCTTGATTGGTCAGTTTGAATCCTGGCTGCTTTGGCGCACTTCAAGTCCGTTTGGGCTTGTTTCATAAATTCATTACATAGCTCATAATGTCAAACATACAAACATATGAACATACAAATTAGGAGCAGGAGTAGGTTACTCGGCCCTTCGAGCCTGCTCTGCCATTCAATAAGATAATGGCTGAACTGATTACTCCACATTTCCACCTACCCCCGATAACCTTCCACCCCCTAGCTTATCAAAAATCTATCTATCTCTGCCTTAAAAATATTCAAAGACTCTCCTTCCATCGCCTTTTGAGGAAGAGAGTTCCAAAGACTCACAACCCTTTGAAAGAAAACATTTTTCCTCATCTCTTTCTTAAATGGGCGACATGGCCACAATACAGAGCAAACTATACACAGAACCTTTATCCAAGGTGTTACAGTGCAGAGAGACTATGGCTTCTGGTCACATGACTACATCCTGATACTTAGCTCATTAGCATACTGAGTTCTTAAAGGGACATCACTCTTAAAGCGATCATATGACAGTACTGAATCACACAAATCAGGAAGCTCTTAAGTTCGAGGTATGGTCTACATTGAGTTAAATTATGTCAGCTAGCATAGCAGTGTAGTCAACATAGTACTTATCCTCAATGATCCCAGACTAGGGCTGAAAACATTAGCTAGAATTCAGTGGCTAATGCTGTAAAATATGCATTTGTGGGCATCCAGTGAGGACAGAGTCAGGCTTCTCTGTGAGGCCCCCATGTGTCAGACTTCTCTGTGATGGGGCGGGTTTCTCTGTGATGCCCCATGGATAGGATTCACTCTGATGCCCCATAGATTGGGTTTCTCTATGATGCCCCGTCTATTTGGTTTCTCTATGATGCCCCATATATTGGGCTTCTCTGTGATGCCCCATATATTGTGTTTCTCTGTGATGCCCCATATATTGGGTTTCTCTGTGATGTCCCCATATATTGGGTTTCTCTATGATGCCCCATTAATTAGGTTTCTCTGTGATGTCCCCATGGGTGGATTTTGCTGCAATGTCTTCATGGGTCGGGCTTTTCTGTGGTACCCCAATGATAAAATAACTTTCCAAAATTCACAATTGTGATTTACACATTAAGAAATGTGACATTTGGTAGGCTGATAGGGGGAAGTTGGTAAATACTGAGTTGTGAATTACTGACTTTAGAAGAGGAAGTAAAAAATTGGGGTGGGAGCAATCTATTGCAGGTTGACATCAATACAGCAAAATATTAGAATGTATAATCGTGTGTATAATACAAAGTGATGACAGTTCATGATACTTGACAAAAGCCCCCAATGTAAATGTTTGTCTTTACCACTGAGTGGGAAATCAAGCAGAGGATCACAGGCTCATAATGGATACTGACCTATTTTCATCTCTGTGCTCCACCCAGATGATAAAAATAAAAATGTTCCCCAAAGTATTTTAACAAAACTGAAACCAAAACAGTTGGACAGGTAGTCAGATAGATGTATGGGGCCATTTTTAACGCTGTCTGTTTGTTAGGAATGGGAGAGCGGGTGCTTAATGTTGCATTGATGGGCTTGTATCAGTAGCATTGTAGGGAATTCTAGAGAAAGTCTTAGACTGCAGTAAAGGTTAAAAAACAACTCTTTATTATTTACATTTACTATATACACTCTCCACAAGCTACCGAAGCTAGCATCATAGAATCATAGGAAGGTTATGGCACAGAAAGAGGCCACTTGGCCCATTGTGTCTGTGCCTGCTGTAAAATGAGTCAGCCAGCCTAATCCCACTTCCCAGCATTTGGTCTGTAGCCCTGCAGGTTACAACACTTGAGGTACATATCCAGACACCTTTTAAATGAGTTTTTGTACATCCTTTGTGCAGTTATACCTTCTTCTTCTCAAGCCTATCTCATGTGACAGTTAGATTATCGCTCGTATAGTGGGAGGGGTCCCTCACTGTCTTCAGTATTAACCCTTTACATCCTTATTCTACATCTCCTCCCAAGTCTTTACTCAACATTTTTCCAAACATATATACATTTATGACTTCTCCACTACTCTCTCTCCCCCCAAGTCTCTGATTTTACTAATTCTGTCTCATCGGAGGTTTGATAATTCTCCCCGATCTGGTTGTAATCTATCTGGGACGATCAGTAGTCTTCCTAGGAAGTCTAGGTTGCTGACTTGGTTTTTCATTTCTACCGGTTGTAGTATTTAGTTCAGTTTAGGTTTGTTCATCGTCATCTGGATCTTGCAGATGAATTATTGGCTGTTGCTTTTGCAGAATAGGAATGATATTCCTCCGGTTCCTTTGTATGTTCCCTTAATTCGTTCATATAACATACAATCACTGATAGTCCTCATGTTTATGGATTACCGTACCTTCTCATTCCACGTCACATATCAAAACTTTTTGACCATTGTTTAATTTAGGTAAGCATCTTGCTCGAAATCTCCTATTGTAATTCCGGGTTTGTTTCCTTCTGTAGGAGTTTTCTGTTTCTCGAACTTTCTCATAATCTTGAGTCTTCAATCCAGGCATTAATTGTTGAAGCAATACTGGAAGCTGTTTTCATAACTTCCTTCCCATTAGTAATTCTGCTGGTGAAAATCCACACAGCAGTGGCGTTGACCGATAAACTAGGAGTGAGATAGAAAGATCTTCATTTTCCTGAGTAAAGATTTGATGGTTTTCACACCTCGTTCTGCCTCGACATGGACTGTGGATACCTCGGTGAGCTCGTAAAATGCCAAAAGTCCATCTTCGCTGCAAACCGAGTAAAATATTTGTTCGCTGTCAAATAATATTTCATCCGGAATCCCACGTGTCGTGAAGGTGTCCATAAGGATTCTGATAACTACCACAGTAGTCGTAGAATGTAATCGTCGGACTTCTATCCACCTGGAAAAGTAGTCGATAATGGTAGAAACATTGAAATTGGAGCAGGACATTTGGCCCTTTGAGCCTACTCCGCCATTCATTATGATCATGGCTGATCATCCAACTCAGTAACCTGTTCCTGCTTTCACCCCATACCCTTTGATCCCTTTAGACCCTAGAGCTATATCTAACTCCTTCTTGATATATGACTTCCCACCAAACATGAATAAATCCATGCCTAGCCTTTGTAAGGTCTAGTTGGAAATTACATAGTCAACAGCAGTTTGCACTGTTCTAGCCTCTGTATCACACATGTCTGACAGTTATAGAGAGATACAGCACTGAAACAGGCCCTTTGGCCCACCAAGTCTGTGCTGACCATCAACCACCCATTTATACTAATCCTACATTAATCCCATCCCCATCTTCCCTCAATTCTCCTACCACCTACCTACACTAGGGGCAATTTACAATGGCCAATGTATCTATCAACCTGCAAGTCTTTGGCTGTGGGAGGAAACCGGAGCACCCAGCAGAAACCCACGCAGTCACAGGAAGAATTTGCAAACTCCGCACAGGCAGTACCCATAACTGAACCTGGGTCACTGGAGCTGTGAGGCTATGGTGCTAACCACTGCGCTACTGTGCCGCCCATTTGTTGATTATAGTCCCAATATCCTTAGATATCCCAGGCCACCATACTGAAGATTGTACACTCACTCTGCAATTGGTTATACCCAAATGGCCTTGGTGTAATCGATCTAAGATATCATATCACTTTGAAGTAGTAATAACAATTCTGTCATTGTAAATTAATATGTCATCAATTATGGTAATGTATTTCCTATACTCATGGAATGTTTTCATTGTTCTCCCTCCTGGACTTTCTTCTGGCCACCCATGTGTACAATATTGTCTAATGTGAATGCACACTTCATTACTCTTCTGTGCTTGTCGTATTTCTCGCAACTTCTGTGTGCTTGCTGTCCAACTTTGTGCTGTGTGTTGCGAGTATGACTCTATGTACCGTACGAAATTCATGTCTTACTGTGATGGATGATCTACGGTTGCCCTCGATAATGCATTGGAACTTCCCTTGACGCATACAGTTTCATGTGTGTACATCATTAATCAGAGACAAAACCTTTCTATACGTGGAGGCAATTTTGCTGTTTCTTTTTCGTCTGATAAGGAAATCAGTGGCTTGTGGACTGTCGTGATTGCCACACGTGTGAAAATTTTTCACATGCCCATGTAACAGCTAGAGCTTCTTTTTCGATAACTGTGTAGCATGTCACTATATCTGACAGTGCTCGATGCATAGAATATGAGTGTATTGGAACCATCACATTGCTCCTGTTAAAGAACAGCGCCCAAGCCGTCTGAAGAGGCATCTGCTGCTATCGTTGTAGGCAGTATAGGATTTTAGTCTGCCAACACGTCCGGAGAAATTAGCATCTCTTTAATTTTCTGGCATGCTTGTTCCTGGTGGGCATCCCAACACCATGCTTGCTGTTTTCTTAGAAGTTGTCTCAGCAGATCAGTTATTTGTGCTAGGTGAGGTAAAAACTTTGCTAGTTGATTTACCATTCCGAGAAATCTCTGGAGTTGCTGAACTGTTGTGGGGATAGGAAATTCCTTAATGGGCCTTGCTTTCTGAGGATCTGCCAATATTCCTTCTCTGCTCACAACATGGCCTAAGAAATGAATTGAAGTTTTGGAAAATTCACACTTCTCATTTAAAGTCAGTCCCGCTTCTTGAAGTCTCTGTAGAACCTCTCTGACTTTGTGGTCATGTTCCTCCACTGACTTTCCATGTATCAGAATATCATACATATGACACATCACTACTGTGAGCCCTTCTAGAATATTGGACATTAATCATTGAAAAATCTCTGGTGTGGAGGTTATTCCGCACGGTAACCTATTAAAACAAAACTGTCCAAAAGATGTTATGAATGTAGTCAATAATCTTGAGGTCACATCCAGGGGTACCTGCCAAAACCCACTATCAGCATTGAGTATTGTAAATATGGTACTCCGAGAGAATTTTGATAAACTGTCATCCACCCTAGACATTGGGTGAATCTCACGCGCTACTGCTTTGTTGAGTTTCATAGGTCCACGCATATTCGCAGTGTTCCATTTGGCTTCGGGACAGGAACCATGGTTGAATACCAGTCAGTTGGTTGTATTACCGGAGAGATAACACCCATTCTTGTCACCTCCTCCAATAAGAGGTATTCTTCTTGGTGTGAAGATACACACTGGTCTGGCCCTTCCTTCAGAGTGATCCACTATTCCGTCTTTAGTTTTCCGAGCCCTGTGAACAGCTTCAGGAATTCTATTTGAAAGGAATTGTTGACTTTTGTTTGCTTGACTTCGGCTATCTTTTTAATCAACTGCAGTTGTAAGCATGCATTGCTGCTCAGTAAAGAAAATTCTTGATTGTGTAAGCCATCTCATTTCCCTACCAGATGTCTGCCTCTATGCTGAAGAGTTGCTTGGAGTTTGCCTTTTACTCACAGGTGTGTGTCCCCTAGACCATGCAACTGTATGTCTGTCGGTTGCAGGTAATGTCTCTTCACCCATGGCTCTTGGTCAGATAATACCATGATGCGAGCCGCTGTGTCAAGCTGAACATTCATGAGGTGTCCATTCACATGGCTGTCTGCTGTCCAGAAATCTTGGTCTGGATTACTGATTTCTCCCAAGAACTCTCCTGTATCTTTTTCTTGTGGGTATTGCTGTATTTGATTTACTGCTCTTTGCGTGAAGGTCTTCTTCTTTACACCTTTAAGCGCAGAGATTTTGCTGTGGCACATCTTCCCATAGTGTCCAGTTTTTCCACATTTAAAACAATTAGCTTTAGTTGCTGGGTACTGCTCTCGTCTGTGGGTCTTCTTGGCTCCACAATATTGGCAAGGTTTTCCTATTTCATGCGCCTTCTCACCTGTATGTTTTTTCTGTTCGTCAAAGTCTTTCCCTGGCTTTGGCTTAACCAGTTGTATTGGCATTGGACTCCTTCTCATCCATGGCTTGCTTCAGCTCGTAGGATGTCCCTATTCTGTTTGCGAACTTCAGCCTGTATTACAATTTGAATAGCCTTTTCCAGTGTCAGGTCTTCCATGGATTGCAACAAGTCTGACAAAAATTCATCCGCTATGCCAACAACTATCCTGTCTCTGATTAGTTCTGCCTTTAATTTGCCATATTCACAACGTTCTGCCAATCTATAAAAGTCATTAATATAGGAGTCTATGGATTCACCAATCAACTGCGTCCACTTATTAAATTTGGCTATTTCCAAGATTTTTTTGGTATGGAGATTAAAATATTTATCAAAGGCTTGGAGTACCTCCTTGAATTTATCAGTAGCCTCATTGATCCCTTGTTGGACAATTATTTAATCTGCTATTGTGCCTACTGAATACAGGAGGGCATTCACTTGTTCCACTTCCGATTTTGTATGGAATTGCCAAGCAAGTCTAAACCTTAGGGACTGTTTTCGCCATGATAGCCAATTTTGAATCTGATTGGGTCCCTCTTAATTCTGGAAACTTTCTGGCATTCCCAATTTTGGAACCATATTGCTTTCTTAATAGATTTTTCAGGTGTTCCCCTTTAAGAAATTCTGCTTGTTTGTTTTTTTCAGGCATTGTTCCCTTAATGCAGGTGTCCCAGCTGTTTTCCAGGGTTCCCCTGCTGTTTTAATTGGCTTTTCTGGGGTTTCCCCTTTCTTTGAGAAATGTAGTTTGTTTTTTTCAGGCTTGGTTTCCCTAATGGAGGCTCCCAGCTGCTCTAGAGTGTTCCCCACATTTCTCAGGAGTTCCTGTGCTTTTCAGGATTTCCCATTCTTTACCCTTGCGGGCAGCCCGCGTAAAGGATTGCGTTTTCCCAGCTTTCTTTTACTATCTGAACACAATGCCTTTACAAAAATACCACAAGCTTTTCAAAGGCTTTTAACGCAATCCACAACTGTCGGTATTGTGACTCACCTGATTGTTGGATTCTACTTGCATGCCACCATGCTTCTGTTCAGGGGTGCAGCCTGTATTTCTGTACTCTGACTCACCATAGCTGCAGAGTTCTCCACAGCCTGTTCTGCAGGTAAATTGTTTTCTTACTGTACCGGGCCAGTATTTATCTTTAAATTTCTCTTGATCTTCAAATTCTCCTGGTCACTTTCACTGCTGTTTACAGTTGCTTTACCATTAGCTCCATGTTGCATTGTTGGGTTTCTATTAGTAGCATTGTAGGGCATTCGAGAGAAAGTCTTAGACTCTGGTAAAGGTGAACGAACAACTATTTATTATTTACAGTTCCTATATACACTCTCCACAAGCCACCTAAGCAAGCATCCTTCGTGCTGCTATATCTTCTTCTCAAGCCTATCTCATGTGACTGTTACATCATCACTACTGAGGAAGTGGTCTCTCTCATTTTCTTTTGTATTAACCTTTTATATCCCTATACTACACCAAAAATGGCAGTCAGACACTTTCTGCTACATGCCTGACATGTTTGCATCTGTGGTCACTTTAACTTCTGTGTTTTCAGCATTGTTCGGGACACCTGCTGCAGGCAGATGGGGCATGAGGAATATTTAAAATTCAGGGTCTGATAATGTAATTTGGACCCTGGATTGTGCAAGTTGTGAACAGTGCCAAGCCTAACAGAGCAACCTGGTGGCAGTCAGGATCAGGGCCAGAAGAGGCCCAGGTAAGCCAGAAGCTTTAATTTTTTTTTTAGGATTTCTGTTGGGCCAGGAAGAATAGGAGTGCTTCTTCAGGCCCCATAAGGAAAAGTTGAGCCGTTACTGTCATGGGCTTCTCACCCACTTCCTTGACTGCTGTCATCTCTGCACTACCCCCACCCTCAGCACTTATTTTATGCTGCGGACTGTTCCCTTGAGCAACGAGCAACAACCATCTTCCACTTGCAATCCTACTCTGGCCCACTGGCCACCTAATCATTCCTGCCTGCTTCAGGCATGAGTTCTTCCTTCTCCATAGGTATTAAAATAGATGGATACATAGGTAGATAGATAGACAGGCAGGCAGACAGACAGATGTGGGCAAACACATAGTGAAATCCTGTATCTCATTCTTCTGCCCCAGTACAATTACGATTGAAAGAAATACGTTTCTTTGAACAAAGAGATTTCTCTAAGATTCCAAAACCAGAAGTGGCGTTGTTATAAAAGCACACAGATATAGACTAGTAACACAGCAAAGGCGGAAAATGTTATTTAGCAAAATTGGAAACAGCATTATCCAAAATGCAGCAAAACACACGGACAAAAAGCCTAAACATTTTCAAAAAATCTGAGAAACAAGTGGCATTGTATTTTTAACATATAGGGCTGAATTTAATGAGCGTGCCTCCGATCACGGTGACGCACTTTGAAGATGGCGGTCTGCCCGCGTGAACTGCCCGCACAGACCTACCGCTATATTCAGCTCGGTGGTTCATTATCATCACGGCAACACACTGCCTCCCCACCCAACCCCCCTCCCCAAATTACGTGGTGGGGGACAGGACATCCAGCACCGTTATTGGCACTGGCTCAGCTGAGGAACAGGTGCAGGGGCCCTGTTTAAAGTGCCCCAGCACCTGCCTCCTGACAACTGCCAAATAATTACCTCAGCACAGAATACTGTGGATGCTGGCAATCTAGCAGAAAAGCAGAAAGTGCTGGAAATATTCAGCAGGTCTGGCAGCATCTGTGGAGAGAGAAGCAGAGTTAACTTTCAGATCTGTGACCTTTCATCAGAACTAAAGTTAACTCCGCTTCTCTCTCCAGAGATGCTGCCAGACCTAAGTTTCTCCAGCACTTTCTGCTTTTCTGCCACATACTTGCTCTGCTTTGTCTCAGTGTCCTGTGCAGTTGAGATCCTCTTCTACCACTCAAGTGTAACATTCCTTCTTGTAGGCTTGCTGCACCTGGGTGAATAATCTTGCTTTTGCACATACCAGAAAGTGAGACTGAATTGTATCATAAAAGGCAAATACACTCTCAGAAATAAAAGCATCATTTAATAATATCTACATACTACGGGCTTTTAATTTCCTGAATGTGAAAAACCGCAGACTAATATGCATTTGGAATCTGTATTCATTTCATAGCTAACTGTTACATGAAAAGATGTGTATCTGGAATTGAAAGTATTTCTTAAAGAACCAGGAAATTATGTTTCTCTTCTAGCTGTATTGCAAACCTGAAATATGACATCAATAATTATGATCAACTGGTGCAGAAGCAAAGTGCATGTGAACATATATATCTGTGTCTATCTGTCAGAGATGAAAAACCAGGACAACAGCGCAGATTTCTTCACTAGCCATGCATTAGTTTTAAAACATGTGCAAAAAGCTCTTTGCATCCAGAAGTTAGAGCAGTTTACACTGTGGAATAACCTTTGCATTTAAAGGACTAGACCAAAAACCAAAGATGGCAGAGGGGCGTTCCAGGGTGGCCCCACAGTTCAGCGATGCCTTCCTGCTCACTCTCCTCCAGGCTGTGCGGGCAAGGCGGGGGGTGCCTTACCCCGGCGATGATAAGAAGAGGTCCTCCTGCATGACCAAGGCAGCCTGGCTGAAGGTGGCAAGGGAGGTATATAGCCTTGGGGCCATATGGCATCCAAGGGTCCAATGCTGGAAGAGGATGAACGATCATTCCCCCAGCCAGTCAGGGCCCTCCAGACCTCGTACACACAGAGGACAACTGCCAAAGTCATCCACAGCCAAAGGGCAATCTGATCAGCAGCCTTCCTCCAGTCAGGCTGCTAGCGCAGAAGTGGCATTGTGAAGGAGTACCCGCAAGCGTTTCCAAAAACCACCATGACACAAATGGGTCTGCACAGGTGATCAATCTCTAAATCTTCTTCACCAACATGTGTGTTGCTTTTACTGTGTGAATGAAGTGTGCCAGCATGTACCGATCATGTCTCCTCCCATTACATCATTGGCCTTTCAGAACTGCCAATGTATGGAATAACATCATTGCCATGTCAGTATTACTCATCTCCACAGATGCAGTAACATGGACAATGGCTCAGTCTGCTGCTGCCAGTAATGATGAATACAAAGATGTTGCAGATGCGGACTGCTGCACAATAGGTGAATGAGGGTGCTATGTGGCTTGCAGAGCCCATGGTGGTTCCAATGCGTGGAGAACCGTTGATCAATAAGGCGTTGCCGTGCATCTCTTGCTCGCTGCTGGCCCTGCATGCGGCGCCTGGATGCTCTCTGTCCTCCCATGTGCCTTTCCTGCTGTAAGTCCTCAGCATCCTCATCATCCAAGGAGGAGTCCTGCTCACGTCTGTCCTCATCCTGCAAGGCCTCCCCCCTATTGAGTGCACAGTTGTGCTGAGGACAGCAAACAGCAGCGATATGAGCTACCCTTTCCGGCTCCTACTGCACCCAATCTATCCAGGCAGCAGAAGTACATTTTCAGCATGTCGATCGCCTGCTCAATGGTGGCTCCTGTAGCTCCGTGGCTGGCATTGTATCTTTCCTCCGCAGCAGTGGTGGGGTCTCTCACTGGTGTCAGGAGCCATGTCTGCAAGGGGTATCCCTTGTCTCCAAGAAGCCACCCCTCAATATGAGCCAGTTCATTGAACAGCAACGGCAGCTGGGACTGGTGCAGGATGAAGGTGTCATGGCAGCTGCCTAGAAAGCGGGCACAGATTTGCATAAAGCATTTCCAATGATCACATACTAACTGTACATTGAGCGAGTGGAAACCTTTACTGTTTACTTATGCAGTAGGTCACCCGGCGGAGCCTTGATGGTCACATGGGTGCAGACTTTGACCCTTTGCAAATGTGGGAATCTCACGATGGAGCCGAAACCAATGGCCCTCTGGGCCTGACTCCCATGGTCCGTCATGAAGTGCACATAATGACCGGCCTTCCAGTACAGGGCATCAGTGACCTCCCTGCTGCAGTGGTGCACTGCTGACTGAGCGATCCCACACATGTCTCCGGTGGGCCCCTGAAATGATGCAGAGGTGGAAAAGTTAAGAGCTGCTGTCACTTTGAGGGCCACGGGCATAGAATGTCCACCAAAGCCCATCGGCTGCAGGTCATTGTTTAGCAGGGCACAGAGATGTGTCACCACCCCTCTCAACATTCGCAGTCGCCTCTGACACTGGCATTCAGACATCTGCAGGTATGTCATGCGGGACCTGTAGATACATGGCAATCTGTAGTGGCGAGCTCTCCTTGGGGGCTGCTGCTGCTCACAATTGGGGGCCTCTACATGGGCTGCACCTGCCTGCTGGTTTTGCCTGCAGTGCATTTGGATCTTCACTAGAAGCAGGTCAAATAATATAGGATGAACCATGCCCATCTCCAAGTGATAATTAAACTTAGTTCCTTCACTTCTTCGAAGGTTCCTCGCAGGGCAGCCATTGATGTTGACTGGTACTTCGGGTGCTTTAATGCATCAACGTTTTGCATTTCAGTGCATCACGTGGCGTGACATTGACCCTCTTAGCTCCCACTAAGAGTGGCACAGCATGACCACATTAAGGTTGTAACAGCTGCATCAATTGCCCCACCAGCCAAATAACCTTTACAAGTCTACCATTTCTGGCACCCTTCCCACATAGAGGGTGACTGGAATGCCATTGTTCCTTCACTCACACAAACAAACAATGGTGCGGAGTGGCCACTGTTTGCAGAGGGAGGGTACACAGTACCTCCCTCATGCCTGCAGAGTTGTGCCCCCAGTAATACCATGCCCCCTCCCACCTTCCTTCAAGTATGCACAGTTGAGACTCGTCTATCCAGACTTATCTGCACTATGTCTAATGACTCCTACTTCTGCTATCCCGCCAACTTTTCTCAGTCGTGAACGGGACTGCATGTGACAATCGCCTGTTCACTGAAAAATGCGGAACTGTGGAGTGAGAGGCAGAGCAATGTATAATCAGGCAAGTTAAGTAGTGCTTTACATATGTTAATTGGGGTGCACCCGCCATCGCCGGTAAAATGGGGCAGGACCAACCCAGCGTCGCAGATCGTGTCGGGCCTCTCCCAGAACTATTTTCCGGGACCCCCCCGCAATGTCAGGGGGCTTATAAAATTCAGCCCATAGAGTGAGAAAATGGCAGTAGATTTCAGTCAACTTCCTTCTAATATAGGGAAATCCAGCAATCATTGCAAACATAATTTCACTATAAAGAAATTCTATATTGAGTGTATGCATAGATTCTTTCTATATAGCATTTTTTTTAATTTTTCAAAACAGTTTTAAGACATTCTATGTTTAAAAATCATCCAATGTGTCAAGTTTCAGGCAATGTGTTTCTTGCTGAGGCACCACAGTTGAGAGGAAACAGATGAAGCTGCCAGTTAATTTACAGGAACAAATCTTCACTCAGAATAGAAATGTCATTCACTGACACTGTCATTTCTCCGTTCCCCATAAACAAACATCACATTAGCCAATTCCTATGGCAACATTCTGATTTATCTGGAGCATGGCGAGAAGCTTGGTGCATGGGCTGTGTAATCAGAGGCTCTGAACAATCCTCAGAAATGACATTTCATGTTAGTTCTTTTCTGCTCGCCTTCTACAAATGTTACTGTATTTCTCTTTGTTTTCGCAAGGGCACATTTGATTGCATTAGAGGAAGTTTTTTGGTATCTTAGAGATCCGGCTGTCACATCAGTAGAAGGAATTCAGCCTACTCCTCATCTTTTGAGACTTTTGGCTGCATTTGCTGAGAAATAACTGTTTTCTTCACACTTTGTCAAACACATTCCCATGAGTTTTGTTAACTGACTTGTCTCCAGTATTGTAAGCTGGCTAAAAATTACTTCATCTTCCAGACCCTTGGAGACATTCAAAGTGTACTTCATGTTCTTAATAAGTAACTTAATGATGTCTCAAACAAATAAAAACATGAACTCGTCAAGCCCAATCATTCATCATTTTGTCCTGTAATTTTCCTTTATTATTCAACACCTTCATTCCTACTGTGATTCAGTAGTGTTTTAAATGCTGCAGATATTTTATTGACTCGATTCCACTAATATTGTGTGGCTCCCTTAGATATAATATGTTGACAGACTATATCATATATCTTAATCACAACTCTCAGTTGTCCAAGTCAAGTGAATCTTTAAGTAACTTGTTCAGATTAAGGCTCAAATTCATTATCTCTTGTCATATTTAATTTTAACTAGTTAGACATTTTTTAAAAAGTCTAATCGAAAGAAATTGAAATGATGGCCAAAAAAGACAATTTTACATTGTATTTGGCTGAATAGCTTAAAGCCTGGCTTGGGTATAAAATTAAAACCCGCCCCGACCACAGCCAACCCGAACCCGACCTGAGCCCAAGTCCTTTAACTTTTTATTGCGCCCGACCCGAGCTGACCCGGCCCGAATCTCCTTCGTTCAGGCTATTCCTGCTGCTGGAGTTGTGTGGAATCATGGGTAAGCCTGATCCTGTGAATTCCCAGAAGCAGCACCTTCCATTCCAACCTGACCCGAGCCCGAATACTGGACTTGGAATTTCGACCTGACCCGACCTGAACCCGACACATGTAGTCGGGTCTAGTCGGGTTCAGGTTGGGTGGCCAGGCTTTAGAATAGCTTCTATTTAAAACATAAAGCACGAAAAGAAAGGTTGTTTCAACTTACGTTGACTCTGAAATATGAATTAGTAATACAGCACCTTTTCTATGTCATATTCCAGTCATGCACAGACTACTTAACTAAAGGTACTCTAGTAGTGCAAAATATAGGATATGATCTTATAATATGCAGAAGACAGGCAATATGTTAGTTTCAAACATCATGCTAGGCCTCCCACCTGCCAAGAATGAGGCACATTAATTTTGTCATGGACATTAACTTTAAACTGGCATTGGAGTAAAGAAAGGACTTGTTAAACAGATCAGCCGTTTGCATGTTAGCTGACGGTGATCGGAAGTACAGAGGACCATTCCCTATCACATTCAAACCACAATGGACCTTGATCACCAGGTATTGTGTGTAAAAGGAGCATTCTAGAGACTGCTAAGGTGATACAATTCAAGACGTGGTCAGGCCAGTTAGTCACATGACTAAGCTGCCTGGCAACCTGGGGTTTTCTGAATTGTACAAACAGTTTGAACTCAGAAAGTCTGTTTGCTCCTGGACTGAGAAGATCTCTCCTGTCTGCTCCCATCTCTTTCCCGCAAGCCTTTGAATCCACTGAAGACACATGAACCCCAAGAGAGAAAAGTCTCCTACAATGGACAAGGTTTAAGAAGAATACTGGGCCCCAACGAAATGCAAGATCTACCTACAATCAAGGACTCTACAGTGAGCTCAAAGAACCGTAACAAAAACTCTTCAGATATTGCCTCAAACTTTTCACTTTATTTTTTCTTTTGCTCTTTTCTGTCTCTATTTGCATGTGTGTATCGCATATGCATGCTAGCGTGGGCACATCGTGTATCCATAGGCGTCAACCAAATTAGAGTTTAAGTTCAAGTTTAATAAATTTCAACTTTTCTTCTTTAAACCTAAGAAAGCCTGTTTGTGCTGGTTTATTTGCCTTATAATTGGAAATGGGTGAACAAGGATTCACCAAGGGGGAGCTAAAAGCAGGGTGTGTTTAAAATTAAACCATGTTGCAGTAAGACCAGGTGAAGACTGAAAGGGAACCCGTGACCTCTTTCTCACCTGGTCGTAACACAAAAAATAGGCTAGATTATCAACATGATTGGCAGTAAGGGGTTTACTGCAAGGAACACTAGTGGGAAATTCAACACTATATGATTTAATGAGATTCTCTTCATATGGTAAAAGCCAATACCCAGAGGATTTGATGCATTGTGATGACTATATCTGTTTGCTGTTGAAGTGATAGTTGATCATTTTTTAAAGAATGTTCAGCAACATAAGCCTGGAGTGTCACGCTACTAATGGCATGACTCCAGCTGTATGACAGCCAATATTCAGCCAAATTAGGATACAGCTGTCGTGGTAGGGACAAAACAAAGCTTTTGACTGGTTTTATCCTCATTGATAATGGCAGAAACAGCTAAAGACAAAAATTAAATTGCAGGTCGCTGTTACCATTGATTCACACAACCTGGTGATAACCTTAGCTTCCCATCTCCCTGTCTCCCTCCTGAGCTACTGTCAGCTCCAGAGAATGACAATTCAAATCAGCCAAAACTCAATGTTTTCTGACTATCAGTATAAAATATTTGCTGTATGCTGGAACTTTCACCATTAATATTAGTCAAATGTACTTTAACATCTACATTTTTTTTCCAAATTGTGGGTAATTTGGAATAGAAACTGTAAAGATTTGGAAAGCTTTCCCTGGGACTTTTCAATTTGTGTGCTCCCCTGCTGCTGTAATTTGTCCTCTTGGAATGAAAGAAAGTATAAAGCGGGCTGAGAAAAGGTTTATGGAATATACTTGGCCTAGAATCCTTGGGACAATATTCCCTCGGCCAGCAACAACTTCAGCAGCAGTCCGGCAGAATTGCACAGAAAATGCCAGGACTTGGGTGAACAGATCCTTCTCTTGGTTAGGAATTCCTGCTCATCCTTGTAAGGGGCGGAGTCTCCTGCCATCCCTTACAAAGCCAATGGCACAGTGGGAATGGGACCTGGGGCAAGAACTCCACATGTGGAAGCTCCCAGTTGTTTGGCCCATAAGGGATGCAGCAACTTTTTTTTAACAAAACAACATATTTGTATTGGCCCTCATACACAGGAGGATGAGGGGGTTGAGCATGGGATTCTAGACACTCCATTGATATTGACTAGGTGCCATATGAGAAGCACCCATCATGGTGTGGGTACCCATCAGTTCCAAACAAACAACACGCTCTTCCAGTGAGCTCTCCATCGCAAACTTCACCTACATCTCCAACTGAAATCCTCAACCAAGTCTTTATCACCTTCAGACTCAGCTTTGTTATCTGCATACTTGACTATCCCAACACACTCCTGGCCAGCCTCCAACATTCTACCCGCATACATTTAAGATCAAGTAAAACTCTACTGCCCGTGTCCTTACTCGCACCAAATCCCATACACCCATCACCCTGTGTCCGCTGATCTACATTCGCTCCCGGTTAAGCAACGTCTCATTTTTAAAATTCTCAGCCTTGTTTTCAAATCCCTCCATGGCCTCACCTCTCCTTACCTCTGTAATCTCCTCCAGTTCCCAACCCTTCCAGGTATCTGCACTCTTCTAATTCTGGCCTCTTGTTCATCCCCAATTTTAATTGCTCCACCATTACTGATGGTGCCTCCAGTAGGAGATGTGCTCCCTGAAGGTCCGCTGTTGGCATGGCCTCCTGCACAGAATTTTCCTCCTCCCTCTTCTTCCAGCTGCTCGTGCACTCTCCTGTCTTCTTCACTATTCCCTCTCCTTCACCAGCCCTAAAGGCAGGCCTACTAGACCATCCTTGGCTGCACTAAAACTGCTTAAGGCAGACAAAAGTTGTCCAGCACCAGGAAAATGTTGTTGGCCCAAATCACAATGCAGTTGCTGAGGTCAGAAAATAGACATAAAAAAGACCGATATGTTAAACAGCAGACTAAAAGGACAAGCCAGCAACCAACTTGAATGTAGTGGGCGAGACCTTTAAATAATGCTTCTGCAGGGTCCATGCTACCTGTTCGCATCATGATTTGCTGAGCAGGTTTATCATGTGGCAAATTAAGCACTGGGTCAGATCAACATCACAAAATGGATCTAAAACAAGCATATTTAAATATCATGAGCACTTTTAATTCTCCCTGGCATCACCCGGGATACCTGTACAGGTGTCTGACTCAAAATACCAAAAGGCACGCATTTGGTATGAAACGAGAAAATGCACACTATCTGCTGCATCTTGGCATCCTGTTTACATGTAAAACTGGCACAGCACAATCAAATTTCTATATTCAATACTGTTTCATGAGGCCTTACTGAAATTTATTCACAATTTTATTACCTGTAAGACATGCAGACAGCTTCACTTGTGAAAGTAAATTCCATACATCTGGGAGATGCATTTTTGTATCTACACATAAGATAATGCAATTGAATTTATTCAAAATTATATTTAATATAAATTCATGACAGACTCAATCAGTCTAGTGCAATTTTAGCAGTAATTAAATAAGCAGCTTTATCAGCAACTAGGTCCTGACGTCTAGTTGTGTGTTTCTTTATTTAATTATGCTTTTCCTTGTGGGTACGAAGAAAGATAATTACGGATTAATAGTGAGAGTTATCATTTGGATGAACCTGCGTTTAACCAGACTCCATTATGAGTCACCTTATAAAAAAGCCTTAACTGGGGCACATTTCTATTAAGTACACGGTTCACTTAACTCTGATGATTAAACCTGCTTTGCATTGATAAAATTATATTTGTGCTCCTTTCCCTCCATTAGAGATCTGTGAGATGAACATTTTCTTTAAATGGCAAAGATTGTTGACTGTAGAGTAGAATCGAATATATGAAGTGAATGCTGAAACATTCTGGGCTGGACTTTAAGAAGCACTCGCTGCCGGGATCCGTGGCAGAATGGGGCATGAAGATGGTCCCGGATGAGACCCGTCACGGACCTCGACGCCAGCAGGGCCTTGCCCGATCCACCTGGTGGCGGCAGGGCACCGTGACGGCCTCCCCACTGCTGGACAACGGGACCGTAATTTGAATATTAAAATCAATTAAAATAATTAATTTAAATAAACTTACCTAGTCTCCTGATTTCCCGCTCCGATCTTCGGCCCAGTGGCCGGCACTCCCACGCCTTCAGATCCCTGTCCATGGAAATGAGGCACAACACTGAGGGGGAGGGGGGAGAGGTAAGTTTCTCAGTTGCGGGAGGGGGGTGGAAATGAGGTCAAATTAACGTCAAGGGTGTAGGGGATGGTGGGAAGGATTATAGTTTAAAGTTTGTGCAGTTATGGGGGGGAAAGGTCAGAGAGTAAAGGTAAGTGCTTTGGGGGGGAAGGCAGATAATTTAATTGTTATTGGGGGTGGGAGAGGGGCAAAAGAGATATATTAATTTAACTTCATTATGTCTTTCTTCAAATATTTAAATGCGCCATTAGGGCTAACAGTCCTTTAAAAATGGCGACAGCCCGCCCTCGTCACATGATCGGGGGGGGCCACCCCGGCTATTTAAATGTGCCGCTGCGCTTGGAATTGTGGCGGGCTTATAACATTCAGCCCTCTGAAATTCAGTTATTCTCTACAGAAGTAGAACTCTTGCTCTGCTGATGAATTTAAAATGGGGCTTAGTCAATGAACACACTGTAGACTGAATTTTGTTTTTGCGCAACCAGAGGTAGCAGTGGGCGAAACAAAAGGCGGCCCGCATGCACAGGCCACGCACTGCCATGCCATCACGATCATCAGCCCGGCGGCTCCTTATAATATGCAGGGCGGCCACCCACCCCCCACCTCCCAATCACGTGGCCATTTTTAAAGGGCTGCCAGGCCTGCATTGACAGATCAAAGTTGACCCCGTTTCCCCCCAAACTGCAACAAAAAGTTTGACCCACCCCACCCCAACTACACCAGAAAAGCCCTGATTACCCCTTTTTCATCCCAACTTCACTAAGTGCAGAGTTGACCCCTCCCACCCCCACTAGACTGACAGTGCAGAGTTGACTCCTTACCCCTCCCCCCCCCGCACCACTTCACTACAAATGCAGAGCTCCCCCCTTCCCCACCTCAGTGGTGCCAGCTTTCCCTGTTCGGGAAAGTGAAGGCACGGGAGTGCCACATGTCGCTCGGAGGATCCGGAATTGCTGGTAAGATTGCTCCAGCTTCCATTTAAATTTATTTAAATAGCTGATTTGAATATTGAAATCCAGGTCCTGCCGCGGAGTGGCGGATGTGCCACCACGTAGCTTCCCAGCTGCCGGGAAGATTGGGCCTGACAATTCCGGCGTCGGGCTCCGTGGCGGGCCGCTGCCACTCCGATCTTCTGGCCCACCCGCCCACCACCACGGAGCCCGATGCCGGGAGCTCAACAAAATCCAGTCCACATGGTTGCACAGAGCATCAAGGTCTTTGGTTTGACATACATTTTGTTCCATTTTATGTGAGGTAATGCTTGTTAATCAATGTTTTGAAATTAATCTTAAAACACAATTCTTTATTTAAGATATACAAAGTATACTTCAGTAATGATGCAAAGTGGTAACCTGCTTAATTTCACCTATGTTAAGATTACATTTATTTGTAAGATATTGAGATCAATTGAACAATATAAGCAGTGGGTTGTGCTTTATAACTACAAATGAGTAAATGGAGAACCTACCACTCCTGTATAGAACTTGGAATTGAGTTTGCAGCCAGCAATATTTTGATTGCAGGGAAGGCTTCAATTTATCCTAAAATGCGTGAATAATGAACATTTTGACTTTAATTTGGCCAACCTCCTCCCGGCGAAAAAATTAAATGCATTTTACTTTGGACTATGGAAGGGCTATAAAAACTGATTCGCAACTGAATCCCAAACAATCTAGTATAGCCAAGAAAGGCCAGTGCTGAACAATAAAGGTAGTATAGATCATAAAAAATGTAACTCCATGCTATTTTTATTAGTCAATTGGGTATATTAAAAAAATCTGACATCTGTGTGCGTATTTCAGTCTGTGCCAGTTATATTAATCTGGAGGGCAGCAGCTGGGGAAGATCGGGTGATGTAGTTCTCTATAATTATGGTGTTCACTGTGAACAACAGCTCCCAAGTTTCATTCCTAATGGCACACTTGTGCAACATTTAACAGTGATATGAGTTTGAAGGGAGCACT